>NC_071326.1:8181875-8552500 GCF_943734725.1 Anopheles marshallii
TTTGACAGTAATGCGGTAACATTCCTGCAAAGGACATACCGATCGGTTGCGGCTTTTCGCGAGGAATGTTCGTTGAAGGCTACACGCACCGGCACTCAACAAATGTACGGACGATCGGATACTGTCGTTAGATGGCGCTAACCCTGCGCTCACCTTGAGCGTGACGAGTGACGCGTTAAGTGACGAAAAACGCCCAGGTTCAAAACTCTTTACCTTTCAGGCTGACTCAAAAGGAGGACGCTGGAAACGCGAGAACAGATTAGTGGCTTAGAAGTGTTTGAAATTGTTCCTCGGCCACTTGCTTTCATTTGCTGTTGTAAAAGTATGCTTTCTAACTTTGGCGCCAACGACCTTTTGTCTGATTGTCGGTTTGCGGTTTGGCTACGTTCCCAAGTTCATCTGCTAACAATAAGATCTAGACGATAAAAAAAAATGTTGGGGAGGGGATACAGCTTTCGTGTGCGATCCTTGATCCTCGACGCAGCAGATGATCATCTCAGTTAAGCGCAGTCACTTTCGCTTGGGACATCGCCGCTAAGCTCGCTGGCACGTGTTTACTGCTCGTAGTACAGTAGCTAATCATGAAATCTGACACCAACAAGCCGGATACATCCCAGTGGGATCAGGTAAGCGAAAACAGTCCCTATCCGTTGATCTGCAACGTCTATCAAACACACGCCGTTTTGTTTCATCGCTAGTTGGAGCAGATGGTGAAAGAAACGCGCAATTTTCTCACCGAGTACGACGACATTGTGCTGCACAAAGAGCTCTATCGCACGTTGTTTATGTATCACCTGACGATTGTTCGGGATGAGGTGATATTGCTGTTGAAAAAGTTTACCACCCTACCGAAAGACATTGCGGAGGAGAAGGAGATTGAGTGTTGCGGGGTAAGGAATGGATTCTGTGTGCGCAGGAGTGCCGAACGTGGGTAAATTATAGCACTTGATTAGTGTGGAGTGAATCTGAATCTCTGAATCTTCACTTTAAAGCCATCAAGGGGCATGATCTCGCTGAGGATTCATCTTTTGAAAGTTGATTCCTGATTTGAATGACTCCTCACTAAAAAATCATTAAGCACAAGTTGATCACTCTTGATCGTTACAGGTGATGTACAGCGATAAAGATGCGTTCAAGCAGCACTACGAGAATGTACACAACAAGAAAGTTCTCCAGTCAGCTTCCTTATGCGAGGTATTAACATAAAGTGCTGCAATGTTGTTACTCTCCGATACTGACAATCCATTTCTTTCCATAGCTTAAAATGTCTCTAACAAAAATTTCGTTCTTCGAACGACATCTCAAAGACTATCTGTTGGGCGGACAGGAATCAAGCTGTGAGCTCTTGCTGAACTTGCGAAGGATATTGAGACGATTGGATCATACGTTGGACTTTTAGTGTTTATTTTATTTATTGTTGTTAACCTATTCTTCACCGTAATTATTCTCAATAAAACTTTTGTACTTCGTGTTTCTAAAGTTGTTCGCGTTTTTCTAAACATTCACCTAATATCGTATGATAGAGATGATTCTTCGGAGAATTTTTGTCAGATAAAAGCAGAGTCCATTGTTCGATGCAATGCCCGATGCGATCCATTCATCGAGCAACCGGCGAAACACCACCATCCGCAACAGGGCCGCTTTCATCTGGGGTTTTTAAAAGCGCACATTAATCCATTCAGCCATGCAGTGGGATCTCCATTGTATGCACTTACCTCACACGTGTTTGCTACCATAAGGTACGTCTTGTCGTGTACCGCATAGTAGTGCAACCTCAAGGCAGCTAGCGTCCGAAACTGATCGTCACAGCACACTAGCGGAAACTTCTCCCGGTAGCCCTTGACGCGGATCGTGTAGTCGGGAATCTCTTCCGGCTCGTCACCCTTCTTCTTTTTGCTCTTCTTTGGCGGTTCGGGCATTGGAAATCCGTACGGGTCGGTTGCGACGGTGGCCGGCTTTGGCTCACACCACTCAATTTGGGCGAAACTCATCAAAATTTGTATGATGCGGAACCGAATCTCTTGCAGGTAATAGTAAAAGAACGTGCGATAAACATCCTTGTGCAGGACGATACGATCGAAGTCGTCGTGGAATTGTTTCACCGTTGCGATCATTTTTTGTAGCTAAATTAATGGTAACGAAAACGCGATAAATGTTGCAAACTTTATCGAAGGTACACCAACACAACACTTCACCTTATCCCATTCGATAGCTTCTTGAGCGGTTTCGAAGTACGGTCGTATGGAAAGATACTTTAGCGTCAACATCCTTGAACAAACTGAGCGAAATCGTATGGGAAAGCGAGCACATCCGTAGCCTTCGGATCCGTAGAACACGTTTTCAGAACACAAGCAATTAGAGAGACGATTCTATTTTTATTCTTTCTATGGCAGCGTTAAAAGCTTTGACGTTCTATCCATCCAAGGCATACGAATACTGTAGTGCATGTCGCGTTTAAAAAAAAGATTCAAAATTAGAATACTACTAGAACGAGAGCCACTCGTCCAGCACCAACACTATCCGAATCCTTCGTGAAAATAGCTTAACTTGCAGCCATGTTTGCTGTACTCCTTGCACTTCAGTCGAATCTCTTTCGTCAGCTCCTTCGGGCCGCAGCTAAAAACGGATACCGATTTTCTGCAACCGAAAAGCAATTGTGTTCAATGGCAACAGTGTTTTTTGATACCAGGGTTTCGTTCATACTTCGGATAAAGTGTAACCAGATCGATGAAGACTTCGCTCCAGTTCGGCCGTCCCCGGTGCATCCGTGACTTGATCGATGGCATGTCGCCAAAACATTCCGCCAGCAGATGTTCATCGTAGTTTTGCGTCCAGTACAGCTTCACCCAAAAGCGATCCGGTTTGTTTTGGCTCCAGAACTGAAATTTACATTGGACAAGTGGTGAAGTAGTGCAACGATCGGTGAAGGCTTCTACGTTGGCATCCCTTTACCTTCTCTTGCAAACGGGCAATCTCATCCGCAAACCATAGAAACGGTTCCAAACTGCGTGCAATCCAAACGAGATGAACTCGAGCAGGTTGGTCAACATTTGTATTGCTGAAAGATCAAACACTTGTAGTACGAGTACACAGTGTACGCTTTGCATGTTGCAGCCGCAATTCTTACAATAGCAGCCGCATAATGGTAACGAACGGTGTAATGCCAACGCCAGCACCGATGAAAAGAATTCTCTTGCAGTCAAGCATATTGCTCATGACCGAAGGGTACGGTCCATCTAGCAGGAATTCTATTCGCCGATACGGATCAACACCACCCAGATTTCGCTTGCATTGTTCGCGCTGTACAATGCGTCCGTACAGCTCCTCGGTCCAGTCACCACGCACCTTGATCGTGAGGGCAATATCGTTCCGACCTTCGGCAGGCAGCTGAAAGATAGTCGGGATTATCAATATGACGTTTATTCTATCATACCACTACGCCAAGCTACCTCCGTTATCGTGAAAGGATGCCACTCAAGTGTCGAAATGGCAGGACACTGCAACAGCACGTACTGTCCGGGCAGGATCTTGGGTCGGGACTTTCGACAAAACTGTAACCGTAGATGTACCGCATGTCCCGTCATTGCATACGTCTGGACAGTCGCTACACGGTAGCGCTCCGAGTGGGTACTTAGATACCGGAAAGAGATATCCACCAGGTAGATCAGTAATCCTGCCAGTGGCCATATCCACGCTCGCTTCACATCGGCAGCAAACTGTGGAGGTTCTTCGCACAGTGCCAGCAAGTCCTCGTTGCTGTGCAGCGTTATGTTATCGACAAGATCGCACATCATCTTATGCCTATCGGTGTTGGTCTGATGTTTGATGATGTTGCTGAAAGGAAGGTTACACATATCAAAGTCTTCCTTGTGGCTGCACCATTTTGATTTCCATTTCATCCACCAACCTTAGCGGATGATAAAACATCATCCCATAAAATACAAGGAACAGATGATGCGAGGTAAAGAAGCTGTTGTAAAACCGATCGCGCACCGAGCGTCGTGCTAGGTAAGCCATTGCTACCAGCGTTACCAGCATGATGCAGCCCGAAAACCCGGTAGGAGTAGCGAACAGCAGCCGCAGAATGTTCTGTGCGTTCGTTACGGAAAATCAATAAATAAATCATACTCAATTTTCAGTCCGGTCTGTTCGTTTGAATCTTACGTCATCTGGCCCATTCGCCCAGTTGATTTCCCGGTAGCGTTCGTCATAGTTGTCCACAAAGTTAACGATGTTCACGAAATGTGCCACACTGTGTACAACTGGTTAGAAGGAAATCAAATGTTATACAACCATGCAGTAGTGCGTATTTAATTGCTCTGTTTCATACACTTACTCGCAACTATTAACAAGCTGTAACCCAATATCAAATGTAGAACCTTTGTCTTTTCCAGATAATGAACCAGTAAACGCGTAGACCATCGTCCGAACAGTTTGTGGAGGAGTAAATTAAACGTCTTGCAAGTGGGCAATGTTACCAGGGCCATAGTCACGTTAAGTACGGGTGCTGTTCCACGTGATACGCACAATCCATTCTGAAGTAAGTGAAGTAATAAATTTAAGAACTGTAGTCATAATAAAGGTGGTTTGCATGTTGTGTACTAACCCCAAGAATTCGACTAAGATAGTAGTACTCCACGTCGTGATGATAGTTGCTGAACGCCTTACAGAATACGACAAAATTGAATCCCGTCCATAGTAGCTTTACAGTGAAAATGATGAACTCAATTACCTTCAAATTATTGGATACGCTGGATACAGCATGTTATGGAACATGCTCCCCATTGGACACTTACCGCGATGATATATTTGAACATAAAATTTCTCGATGAGTGATAGATTTTGTTCACACGCTCCATCGTAAATCATTTCCCGTGAGGTGCTCCCGCTCGCACTCCCTCCCTTCCTTCCACCCACAACCGGAACTATAACGCAACGATCCCAGATGTTTTCTCACCCCTCCACAATGATGATAGCATAGTTGATCGGCAAATGCGTCGACGATTGTTTATACTAGCCGGTCGAACCCAATCAGATGTTATGTCGCCGTCCAGAGCACGATCGATGTCTGTTTGGGTACAGAAATAGAACTTCAAATGCACGCTGCTAGATCGTTTGCACATCTGTTTCCCGATCAGGGTTTACGGGTACACTGCACTCACTGTTGTTCGGTTGTAGCCGAAAATGGGGAGAACGCAGCAAAAAAAAAGCCTCTCCGTAGCCTAGTTTCTTGACCAACTTTTACACTGTCATGGCTATTATGCTTACTTATCTAGCTTACCGTTATCGGACAGTTACCTTCCGGAAGGATTACATTTATCGGTATTATAAAATAATCGTTCACAGTTTCAAAACCCCTAACGGCAACTTTCCAACAGCAACATGAATGTAAAGTTGGCAAAAAAGTTAGGCTACCCTAGCACACTCTCCAGTGCAGCCACCACGATCACAAACTAACAGGCAATTAAAACACTCCACCAGAAACAAACGGTCCGGTCTCGCATTATCCAATCGCGACTTTCCACGACAATGGTTCCCTTTCTACTGCGCGGTTTGATTTGCGGCAGTCACGATCGGCGACTAAAAACTGGCAAATGATCGTACGATGTTCGTTCGTTTGACCAGACGTTTGCCAGACGCAGTACTGCTGGACGCGTGCTATGTCTCGGTTCGGGACTGAAGACGGAATGTGCCGGAGAGCGGTAAATCCATCATTCTGCACGCTCGCACTGATGTGTTTGTTTGATGATTCCATTCATACTCGTAAGAAGAAGTTATGGGCAAAGAATAATCGCCTATTACGCACGTGTTGTTTTATTATTCTGTGTAATATAGTAATAATTTGTATTTAAAATTTCCACTTGAAATAGTATTTTTCAATAGTTAATTAAATCTTAATTATTTGCCTCAATGTTTTGACCGATAATTTTGGAATTATGCAGAACTTGTATTTTTCAACAAGATTTTCTTTTAACAATTACCAGGCAATTCCAACACATTGTACGATGATTGTATCAGTTGCAAAATGATATTCGTCAGTAGAAAGAGAGTTCCGTACTATTTTGCATTGTGCTACTCGCTACTTCCGTAGGGGTAGAACGGAAACAATTGAGTAGTTCGGTTTGGGCTGGACAGGAAGTTAGCTTCCTGTATTCTACCGGGAGTACCGGACGTATCAGCGTGCGATATATACTGCATTTCGTCTTTTGCTGACATCTTCTGGAGACTCCACTCTTGAGTCTTCTTTTAGGAGTTTGTGTAACCCATACTAAGCAAGATTCCCCACAACAATGCGCTTAATTCGTAGCTTAAGTTGTTGTCCGAAGCTACGATCGTACTGATCGATCAAGGTAGCTGATCTTCTCTACTACCTCGAAATCGTCATCGTCAACTTGAACGTCGATACTCTTTGACTCTATGACCAGATGGTGCACATTTATTTTACATTAAATTTTGAATATTCTATATATATTTTATATGCATTAAATTAGAAACAACAAAAAAATACTTGAAACTGATTGGAATAAACACAGATTTTATTGTTTTATACATCCCCGTGCATCCCCTACCGAGCCACGTGCTAGTTCTAAAAACAATATTTAGTACAACCGATTCCGCTGCTCGATCTTTATCGTATTAGGCAGTGCTCTAGCAGTAGCGTTTCGTAGCGCAGAAACAGCCACCACAAATGTCGAATAATTTTCAGACATGCAGTATCCATTGTGCTCGAGAAAAGTACAGAAATTGATTTAAAAAATATCACATGAGAGAGATATAAATCCTTTCATGTTACACTGTACGGCGCTCATTTTGTTCGGATTGGAACAGAGCGCTGCCTAAGCGGTTGACGGTCATTTGTCAGACGTGGGACAAGCGTGGGGCGAATTGTTTAGCTCGCGTGTGCATTTGACGTTTCTCCGAAAGAGTTTGAATCATTTTGTTTATTTGTTCTTTTCGTTTCAACAATTGACTAACCGTATCACTGTTGTGTATGTTTTTAATTGACCACATTTCACGATAACATAATGGTAAGCATAATTCAGTTCATCCAGAATCTGTAGCCTCAATTCGTATTTTTAGTCTACCCAATATTTAGCAACAAACTTGCTGATCGAGACACTGACGCTCAATCTGGATACGTATGATCCGGGTCCGAAACGTATCGATACTTTCATTCTGGCACAACTAGAAACGCTGATGGAAAAGATCCAGCAATTCATAAGCGACTGTACGCTCGTGCCATTAGACGAGGATGCGCAGAGCAGGGGCAAGATTATGTTGTACTTTTATCAGCAACCGAATGTTGTACGCTGCCGATTCTGCCAAAAGTGTCTGAACGAGTATGGTGCAGCGATCGAGCACATCAAGATGCACGAACGACAAAAGAAACCGGACGAAAAAGAATCCAACGCGAAGATCACGAGCTTTATAAAGAAAAACTGTATCCCGAAATCCAGCGACAAAATGACCAAAAGTATGAGGAAATTTTTAAGCAAAAACCCTACTACGCTCGTCGAAGGGCTTATAGCCGAATGCAACTACGTGCAGAACGATATCGATAACGAAAGGGTGCTGAAAAATCTGGAGGGGTGCTTGAAACTTCATTATCCATCGGTCAAGTGTTATCCGTTCGGTTCCCGTATCGTCGGTACCGGATCACTCTCTAGCGATATCGATATGTTTGTCGATCTGGAGAATGGTTACTTGGGAAGAAGCGCAAATACTGTGCCGGAGGAGCTAAAGGAAACGGTTGAAAAGGTGGTAACCATTCTTAAGAGTACTAACGATTGGTCTATCGATGACATTATTTTAAGCGCCCGAGTACCATTGCTGCGAGTAATAAGTGTCATTCATGACAATATACACTGCGATTTAACGTTTAGCAATGGATTAGCGCATCGTAATTCTTTACTGTTGCAGTATATGTTCAAATTGCAGCCAACTGGTAAGGGAAACTGCGGATGAAACTATCTGGCAGCTATTCTATTAACGGTCTGTTCCCTTGTTTTCTAGCTCGTCAGCTTGTGTGCTATCTGAAAAATTGGAACCGGGAGAGCTGTCTTAATTCGTACACCCTGTCACTGATGGTCATTTTCCTGTATCAGTGCCATAAGCTGCTGCCATCTGTGGCTAAACTGCAGGAAGATCCAAGCAATGACATGATTATCGATGGTAGTAACGAATGCATCAGGCTAATTTGTCCACATTCTCTTACCGTTACATTCATTCATTTACATTTTCTTACCGTTGCAGGTTGGAATGCTGGTTTTGCTACACCTACATTGGAGGAGCTTAATATGAAGCTGTGGCAGTCATCCGTCCCCGGACTGGCATATATGTTTTTTGAGTTTTACAGTTTTGAGGGAAGATATTTTTCAATGGAAACACAGGTGGTTTGCCCGTTTCTCGGAGACGTGCGTGTATTGAAGAGTTCCTTCGACTCACCAAATTACGATAAAGTTCCGGCGCAAATGGAACGGCTCAAGCGCTACATGGTGGATCATCAGGCTGATACAGACACCAAGCGTCCGTTTATCTACAATAAGCCGTTCGTTGTTCAGGACCCATTCGAGCATAGCCACAATGTTGCCAAAGCTATCCCGGTAGAGATTGCCACTCGACTAATGCGTTCATTTGAGTTGAGCTTGCAATCAATCGCAAATCAGAAAGAATCCAAGAATCTAGAGAATTGATGATTTTAAATCTGTACACTCTTAACTAACACTTGCTCCTAAGATTATTTTCTTGATTAGAATCCTCAAATAGGATGACACCAACCGGTTACATGTTACATTTACTAAAACAATTAAAGAGTTTATTTTTTTAATAAAAGAATCGCAATTGGATGTATCCAATGGGAAAAACATTTGTTTTTATTTAGATTCTATAAAGTGTTTTTACTAGCATGATTAACAATCTAAACGTTCGAAAATCCTGTTTTAGTTTTACGGTTTAAGAAACGGTACAGATATGAGATACGTTTCTCCATATCTCTCCATTTCGTAGGTCTGGCGATTGGGTAGATGGTTTGACTGAGCATTTTCCGTTTTCGCAGCAGCACCTGGTACTCATTTCCGGACACACCGCGAAGCCAGGACGGTACCGAGTACAGAACGCGAGTGGGATGAAGCCGGTCATTGCCAAGAATGTCGATATAATCATTCTGTCCAAATAGTGCTCGCTTTTCGCACCAAGCGTTTTTGGGTCTGGAAAGAAAATCGAACAATTTTGTGCCACTGTAGATTTACTGACTTGCCAGTTCGCTAAGAATTAATCACACATACTTATAGTCGGGCATTGGTAACTTTTGACCATTGTCCAGATGCGGCAGGAGCCCTCGTTGCAATATTTTGTCCTCATAACCGTACCGTCTCACCAGCGGACCACGGGCTACCTTGTCCGCGTGATATCTGTACCGGACGGTGGTAACTTGCGGTTTCCAAAGTACCCGGACGATCGACGTAAGTATGCTACCGGTGAATGCCATATTGAAACTGTATCCCGGCAAAGAAGCGAGTTTTTATCGTTTTCCAATTGTTAGTAGTAAAGGTTTTCCCAAAATTTGTTATGAACGATTCACGATATTTTTGTAAAATAGAAAAGAAAAACAGTACAAATGTCACATTCCTATGGTTTGACATTGCCTTTGCCAGGTTTCTACATTGTGGGATATACTTTTGCATAAAATTCAAACAGCTCCTCTTTTCAACTGTTTATGAACAATAGGACGTGAAGTGAATTGAAAACTTGCTACAATCATATTTGTAGCCAATGTGTGCGTTTTATTTGAACAGTCACTGTACGAAAGGCAGCAATCTGTACAAACGTACCGGTCTTTTGACAGCCCGCAAACCTCATTTTGAAAACAACAAACAGGGCTGACAACTTAAAAGCCGTACGAGCATGAGCCAAAAATGCGCGTTTCTTCTTCCTCCCCGAACGGTGCGCGCTCTTTTCGCAGCTGTCTCGTTTTAGCTCCTCGTGGACACGCGCTAGTCGAAGAAAATTGTAGCGCATGTAGTGAAAGGAATTACACTGGTGGAACTCGTAAAAAACGTGCTACGTGAAACTTGCAAACACGCCGTAAAGTTGTTCGCTAGCGGCGCAGTGCAGTGATAAACGGCCATCCACTGTTTCGGAAGAGGCCAGCAAGGGAGCGACTGCGAAAATCGCCCGTGTTACAAGCAAGGCGCCAGCATCCACGCTAGCAGCGTTGAAGCATTGCTGTCCCCAGGGAGTGTAGCGGATAGATGCGAAAATAATGGCTGCAGGAGATCAGGACCAGTTTCAGCAGCTGATGGGCTCGCTCCTGTCTACGGACAATGAAGTTCGTACGCAGGCAGAGGTACGTAGCTGAGTCGCAACCGGTCCCAAGGTCGGCGACTGTCTACTACGGCACGAATTTTCTCACCACTGAGTACCGCCCGCGCACTCATACATTGGTGCGGCGGTGTGCTTCCGGTTCCTGTTTTCTGTCGTCGGGCAATCGATGTGTGTTGAATTAGAATCCGCGTCACCGCATGCTATGAAAAGCACCGATTTTCATGCTCACCTGTGACGCGTATGATTGCCATGATAACAACGCAAATGACTCATCCCCTTCTCCGGTGCTTCTTGTTTGTGCCACGAACGCGTAGAACGCATTTTTATTGACAATAGTGTCCATAAAGGGTCTAGAATTGAAACAGACACAGGGGCAAGTGAATGGAATAGAAGGGGGGTATCAGTATTATTATTTTGGTCATACGACGGGCGTGACCTTCCGGTGAACGAATCACATTTGCATAGCTGGTAACGTCCCATCCGCACACCCATTTCGCGTGATGAGCTAAACGGCAAGCAGGAAGATAAGAAACCGTAAGCAGTGGAAGCAGTGCAACACAGCAGAAAACCGTGCGTATTCACCAGCATGTGCTTTTTTGGGAGTTGCTACACAACCATGCCTGCAATCGTACCTACGGTTGCTAGATCGTTGTGTTGGTGGGTTTTCTTGACCAACGCGAAGCGTATATCTCGTGCGGGTTGTCTCGCAATGTTGGTTACGCTGGGTGGAACGGTGCTTAGCGGAGCATATTTGACGTTGCTAGTGATGTACAATGTCAATTTACGTCTACCTCGCCAGAAAGTCGCATTTTATCGATTTTACAGCGCTGTTTGGCTGTGACCGATGTCACCTTTGCAACATTTTTTGTGTGTTTTTTATTTACCTTTACCGGTCTAACGAAACTGCATTTTTCTACTTTCTTTGCACGTGCGCTCAACAAATCGCTGGCAAAAACAAACACAACAATGCTGGATGGATGTCGCCGGTGTTGCTGTTGGTCTGCGCGTGGAAAACCAATGAAACCAATATAAACCCGATACTGCCTTGCACATTCGCAGGAGGTGTACAATGGATTGCCATGTGAAACAAAGGTTCCGCACCTGCTCGGCACGATACAGAACCCCCAGATAGCGGAAGATGCCCGGATGCTAGCGGCGGTCTTGCTGCGACGATTGTTTTCATCTGAGTTTCACGAATTTTACGAACCCCTTCCACCGGAAGCGAAGGAACCGCTGAAGCAACAGATCCTTCTGACGCTGCAGCAGAATGAGTCGGGCAGTATGCGACGAAAGATCTGCGAGATGGTGGCTGAGGTCGCACGATGCATGATCGACGACGACGGTAACAACGAATGGCCGGAGTTTTTGCAGTTCCTGTTTCACTGTCACAACAGTTCGAACGTGCAGCTGCAGGAAGCCGCCCTGCGCATATTCGCATCCGTGCCAGGCATCTTCGGCAACCAGCAGGCGCAACATTTGCCGCTGATCAAGCAAATGTTTATCAAATATCTGGAGCCGACCTCCGATCAGGAGGTTCGATTCCAGGCCGTCCGCGCGTACGGTGCGTTTGTGCTGTTGCACGACAAAGAGGAGGACGTGAAGCGTCAGTTTGCCGATCTGCTGCCGCAGGTGATTATGATCACGGCCGAAAGTATCGAGCTGGGCGATCCGCAGAATTTGATGCAGCTGCTGATCGACATGGCCGAAGGTGTGCCAAAGTTCTTCCGTCCGCAGCTGGAACCCATCTTCGAGCTCTGTATGAAAGTGTTCAGTACGGTGGACATGGAGGACAACCTGCGCCATCTGGCTCTGGAGATGATGGTGTCGCTGGCGGAAAATGCTTCGGCCATGGTGCGTAAACGGGCGGAAAAGTACGTCGCCGCACTGGTACCACTGATCCTGCAAATGATGACCGACCTGGAGGACGACGACGAGTGGTCGGTGTCGGACAAGATCACGGAGGACGACACGAGCGACAACAACGTTATCGCCGAGTCGGCCCTGGACCGATTGGCCTGTGGGCTCGGAGGCAAAACGATTCTGCCGCACATCGTAAACAACATTCCAAACATGCTGCTCAGCCCGGACTGGAAGCAACGGCATGCCGCCCTGATGGCCATTTCGGCTGCGGGCGAGGGTTGCCAGAAGCAGATGGAGGCGATGCTGGAGAACATTATGCAGGGCGTGCTGAAGTATCTGGTCGATCCTCATCCGCGCGTACGGTATGCGGCTTGTAACGCAATCGGCCAGATGTCAACCGACTTTGCGCCCATTTTCGAGAAAAAGTTCCACGAACAGGTCATACCGGGGTTGCTGAATCTACTCGACGATGTGGAAAATCCGCGCGTCCAGGCGCATGCCGGTGCAGCTCTGGTTAACTTCAGCGAGGACTGTCCGAAAAACATTCTGACGCGCTACCTGGACGCGATTATGGCCAAGCTCGAAATGATTCTGACCACCAAGTTTAAGGAGCTGGTCGAGAAGGGTACAAAGCTGGTGCTAGAACAGGTAGTGACGACCATTGCATCGGTAGCGGACACCACGGAGAAGGACTTCGTAGTGTACTACGACCGGTTGATGCCATCGCTGAAGTACATCATTAAAAACGGTGACACGGAAGAGCTAAAGCTGTTGCGCGGCAAAACGATCGAGTGCGTCAGCTTGATTGGTTTGGCAGTTGGTGCAGAAAAATTCTTGTCGGACGCATCGGATGTGATGGATATGCTGTTGAAGACACACACCGAGGGTGATCTGCCGGATGACGACCCGCAAACTTCCTACCTGATATCGGCCTGGGCACGCATCTGCAAAATTTTGGGCAAGCAGTTCGAACAATTCTTGCCGCTCGTGATGGGACCGGTTATGCGGACAGCATCTATGAAGCCGGAGGTAGCGCTGCTGGACAACGACGAGATGCAGGGTGTTGAGAACGATAGCAACTGGCAGTTTGTGAATCTGGGCGAGCAGCAAAACTTTGTCATCCGTACGGCCGGACTGGAGGACAAGGCGTCCGCCTGCGAGATGCTGGTGTGTTACGCACGCGAGTTGAAGGATGGCTTTGCCAACTACGCCGAAGAAGTCGTCCGGTTGATGGTACCGATGTTGAAGTTCTACTTCCACGATGGTGTACGAACAGCGGCCGCTGAATCACTCCCCTACCTGCTGGACTGCGCCAAGATCAAGGGACCGAACTATCTCGAGGGCATGTGGTTGTACATCTGTCCGGAGCTGCTGAAGGCGATCGATTCCGAACCGGAAGCAGACGTACTGACTGAGCTGCTGCATTCGCTGGCGCGCTGTATCGAGACGCTCGGCGCCGCCTGTCTATCGAACGAAGCAATGGAGGAAGTGCTAAAGATCATCGACAAGTTCATGAAGCAACACTTTGAGAAGGAGGAAAAGCGTGCCCAGGCGCGGAAGGAGGAAGACTACGATGATGGTGTCGAGGAGCAGCTCGCCGAAGAAGACGATGCGGACATTTATCTGTTGTCGCGTATCTCTGACATTATCCATTCGCTGTTCGTCACGTACAAGGATGCGTTCCTGCCGTCGTTCCAGCGCGTGGTGCCACACTTTGTTAAGCTGTTACAGGCATCAAACCCGTGGGCCGATCGACAATGGGGATTGTGCATATTCGACGATCTGATCGGTAAGTTTTGTTGGCTGGGTATCTTTCATAATGGATCGTAAAAACTGTTTACGCTGATACCAACATGATGTAAACCTTTTCATACGTATGATATATCTTTGATTAATTATTACATATGGCTTAACCTTTTCTGACGATTACGCGTTACGCATATTATTTATACGACTTAATGGAAGGGATTAAGCACTAACCTTTGTTTTGGTTTTCTTCGCGAGTACAGAATACACCGGTCCATTGTGCGTTCAATATCAACCCTATTTCCTGCAGCCCATGTTGGAGTATATTAAGGATGAACAACCGGAAGTACGGCAGGCAGCTGTCTATGGGTGTGGTGTGCTTGGACAGGTGAGAATTTTATTAATTTTTTTATTACGTATTCCCCCAGCTGGCTGAAAGTCAAAATGTATTGTTCAATATGAGGTATTAAAACAAGTCATTAGATCAAGAATTAAGGGAACAATTATTTTTGACTGCTCGGGTTCGTTTCAATCACATTCTTACAACCACAATCAACATTCACATTTCGTATTAACTACGAAACTTTTTCCATTCTATTCTTTAGTACAAACTAAAAATATTCAAAAATAATAAAACATCATCCGACTAATTGAAGATTCTAATTAACATCTAAACACCAATAGAAAGGCGTATCAATTTTGATAGTTCTTGCGAAACAGGATCGTTCGAGAAAGGTTAAATTATTTAACGTTTAATTCACAGTGGTCAATTTCATTTATATTAGCACCTTCTCCTCCTCCGCCACCATTCGTAAATAAGTCTTTTGATCGTTGCACTCACCCTATCTGCTGACGCAAATAGCAAGGAATGTCACAAAGTATAGTCCATAATTTAAAAAAAAAACCATGACAAAAAGTTGCTTAAGCGAAAAATGTTGGGCAGTGTAACGGAAGGCCTTCCAAAAAATGAAGAATAAGAAATGCATCTTTGCAGCAAGGAAATAAATAATATTATTGATTTTCGGTTGGTTGGCTACATGCCGAGCTAGATGAAATGCACGTGCCGACGATTTCTCAACGGTTCTTTTTTTTCTTTTCTTTATTCGCTCTATTGTACCACACAATTCACAGTTCGGTGGTGAACAGTTCGCCGTTACCTGTGCTCAGGCCATCTCTCTGTTGGTGGAAGTTATCATGGCCCCCGACAGTCGTGAACCGGAGAATGTGAACCCAACGGAAAATGCCATCTCAGCCGTGACAAAGATATTGAAGTATAACAACACAGCGATCCCCAATCGGGACGAAATCATTGCACTATGGTGAGTTTGACGCCGGCAGCTCATTGAGTTGTTGAGTTGATAGGAAGTTGGTATGTTTCATTTGCTATTATGATGAGAAAGGATAGACAAATGTCTTACCAGATACATCTGGATGGGGAGCAAGTTTCCTTATGGCTTAACCTTTTCTGACGCTACAATTACATGCGTGATCGCGATCGCGATCGCCTAATGTCCCCCTGGTTTCGTTCGTACGGTATGCTAATGATTGTATTCCTTCACAGGTTCACCTGGTTGCCGGTAGGTGAAGACGAAGACGAGGCCGTGTACGTATACGGTTATCTGTGCGATCTGATTCAAGCGAACCATCCTGTCATACTCGGCGAAAACAACGTAAACCTACCACGCATCGTATCGATCATTGCGTCCTGTTTCTATCGAGAAGCAGTAACCGTGCCGCACCCCGAAGCCGAACGGATGCTCTCGATCGTGAAGCAGATCGAAGGTAATCCGGACCTATTCCAGGCATGCATTAACACACTGTCGGCTGAACAGAAGGCGGCCCTCGAAGGTGCTTACCGGGCGGCAGCAGAAGCGACAGCGGCGGCCGCGGCAGCTGCAGCATCCGCTGCCGGTGTGACGCAGTAAATCAACAGCAAGCCAGGATGTTGCTGTTCGTTCCTCTCTTCCTTTTTCCTTACTTTCCTTTGAATTCGTTTCCGCATGTGAAACCCGCAGCTTTATCACGTAATTTGCAATGTATTGCAGTTATATTTGCTTCATCTACCTTCTTTTTCATCATCATCACATACACACAGCCGTGTGTGTGTTTGCACATGTAATCGTCCAGGCACATCAAACTCAGCTATAAGATGTAGGAAGCAACACCAGCACCAACATTATGAAAACTTCCCCATGTGAGATTCGTTTGAGAATTAGGATTTTTGAGATTTTGAGAATTAGGTTTTTGATGGACCAGGAACAAAAAATTGCTTGTTGCTTTATGATACAAATCTACTGAGATGAGATGAGTATTAGTTACGTTTTCAAACTTATGCGCTCACATCCATTTTTAATTTGTTCGCAAGAAGGAACGGGATACAAATCGTGATTGTATGTTTTCTTTTTGGTTTTAATTCACGAACAGCGTGTTAGAGATATGTTGAACAAGAACGGTTATGTTTGGTACATTAAACTGGGTCCCCTGCACTTTTGTCAACTGTGGGTTTGTTGAGAGATGTGTTGGCATATATGTTTGTCGAACTCTTCTGTATCGTTTTTTTTTAAATCGTTTGTGATAATGCTGGAACTTCTTAATGCACCTCCAGAGAGTATAAAATACGAACTTTTTTTGTTAGTTCATTGTAAGGTAGGATCGTTTTCGTTGCCTTAAATTCCCTAGAGACTCCCCCAATGTTGGACCAAAGGTGGTGTTCCTCGAGGTTTGCGGCTGTAGCAGTACGAAACTGTAAATAGAAAGAAGTACGAAACGGACACGGGTACGTTTCCGATATTTAACACGACACACACGTTACAAGAGCAGAGGAGTAGAATGAATGGAATAGTTTTGTTGATACTCTTTCCATTTCCTCCACCGCGCGCATGATTGTTGAATTAAACGATCCTGTCGGGACGAGGATTGAGTTACTAATGTGGTTCTAGCGACTGGGAGGTGAATATTTTTGAGCATAGAATAGAATTCGGCACCTTGGGTGCGTTTGTACACGGGGAAAGAAAATCGTATAAGAAGTTGAGCGACCGCTTTGACCGGCTTTGTTGGCAGTTGTATAGTGACCGAAATTTCTGAAAGCTCGCCATCAGTTTTGAACATATTCCACCGGTAAATAAATTCAAACGTAAAACGTTACGTTTTATGATAATATCCCTGGATAAGGCCGAGTCTATCCATAATAATAACATTTCGCTTAGACAGGTATGGTCAGGTATGTCCCTGCCAAATCGTTATGTCAAGAAGATCTGCATCTGAGTGTAATCCTGTTCCTTTAATGAAAGTGAAGGTCAACATTTTGTATTGGTAAACATATTTCAAAGCAAGTCACCAAAAACTGATCAATACTGATTGGGGCACTTACAGAAATTACGATCACCGTATTTTTATGAACCAAATCATCGAAAGCATGGTGGATTTTCTACACTGATATGGTGTTGAAGGGAAAGTATATTTAGTGGGTGTACTTGGGCTTGATCAAGTTGGCCTTAGTTACAGTGAGTACAGCGTATCCTTTTTAGTGAAATATTATTCCGCACACATCACTACGAAACGAGCAAACAGATACTCTTCACCAAGGCAACACTTGCGCGAAACAGTGCACTTTCGCGCACCACGATCCAAAAGTTGGGCCACTGTTGCACCTCCAATAATATATTGCTATTAAACAAAACGAACAGTTTAACGAGAATGATAAGGCATGGCACTTGCTTGGGTATATGCGGTGAAGAAAAGAGGGTTTCTTGCACAGCGGGAACAGTGTTTGATTTATAGTGAAACCTATGGAATAGTATCCTAAAAATTATATTCTCAAGCATTATTATTGGAAGTATGTCGCAATGAGACGGGAAATATATTCTAATTAATCGAGAGCACAATATTCCCAAAATCATTAATATTCCCAGCATCCGAAATGCATATCTGCACGCGTTGGAGTGCGTTCAGACACATAACTTAAGATATTAGAACTATTCAGAAATTAGCAAATAGGCAAAGTTTGTAAATTAATCATAAATTATACAATGTAAACATCGTTAAAAAGCTCAAAAGCGGTCAAAGCTTATCGCTATTTTACTATTCAAGCTTTGAATTTTTTAATATACGAACAGGCCTCTTGATAAAAAAGTGTAGGTAGGCCAAAATGGAATACTGGTATTTTTGAACAGATGCACTACGTTGTTTGATCATTTTTCTGATACAATTACTTTCTTGACTCGTTATGTGTTCAAATGCTTGGCGTACCAAAGCAAGCTGAAACTTTCTTGCTACTTCCAATATCTTTCCTCCATTCAAGTATGCCTGTTTTGTGACGTCACACTATTGTATGTTCCATCGTGTGCATGAACGAGACAACACGCGCAAGAATAGATCTCTCGTGGGTTCGACCTTGGAAATGGAATCTTGATCAAGGGTGTTGCTCCATCGACTCGTTCATTCGGGTCACCGTAACAACACATTCAACACCAGGAAAAAGTAAGTTCCCTTGAATATTCTCTCTAGGCACCACGAAATAGTTGGCCTCAATTTAGACTTCCAGCTGTGAATTTTTCTTGAAGCGCTTTACCTTTTTTCACAAAGCCCTTGCTTACGTGATGGAAAAGTCGTGCCTTGGGCGTTTTAAGCTGCGACGCGTTTCACGAAATCGATAAGCGTACCGGAACGCCATATTGGCACGCCACGTGGTTTTTATTGGCATCGTGTTCACGCTGTTTGTGACGCTTATTTGTACGAAATTTTATTGGAAATGCAGCAAGGGAACCTTTTGGGTTGTACGGGTAATAAGTTTTCTGAGATTCTTGTACCAGAATGGCAGGCAAACTGCACTGCATGGCATAGTTTCCTACATAACCTCAAACTCGTGTCTGACATTGCGTTCTCTTCTCCCGAACAGCATGGCGGACGCTGCTCCAGCCCGTGGTGGATTTAGAGGAGGATTCGGCTCGCGCGGCGGTGCCCGTGGTGGTCGTGGTGGACGCGGTCGCGGACGTGGACGTGGCCGTGGACGCGGTGGTAAGGAAGACTCGAAGGAATGGGTGCCGGTAACGAAGTTGGGCCGTCTGGTGAAGGATGGCAAGATTCGTACGCTGGAAGAAATCTACCTGTACTCGCTCCCGATCAAAGAGTTTGAGATCATCGATTTCTTCCTGAACCGTCTGCTGAAGGATGAGGTGCTGAAGATCATGCCCGTCCAAAAGCAGACCCGTGCCGGTCAGCGTACCCGCTTCAAGGCGTTCGTCGCCATCGGTGACAGCAACGGTCACATCGGTCTCGGTGTGAAGTGCAGCAAGGAAGTGGCCACCGCCATCCGTGGTGCCATCATCCTGGCCAAGCTGTCGGTCGTCCCGGTGCGTCGTGGCTACTGGGGTAACAAGATCGGTCGCCCGCATACCGTACCCTGCAAGGTAAGTTGTTCAGATGTGTGGCGTGGAAGGGAAGCTATCGGGGAAACGAGTAGGAAGTGTTCTAATGATGAAGAAACTCAACTCTTATGCGGTTTTCACGGATCTCAGCAGGCTCCGCGCCGCTGATATGACGGTTTATAAGCGTCTGAAGGAACTTTCTGTTCGATAAACTCTCCCGGTACCCGCTAGTAGTGTTCGAAAAGCCATTTTTTTAAATCAAATATCATTTTCCGGTTTATTGTTATCTTACAGGTTAGCGGTAAATGTGGTTCCGTTCTGGTGCGTCTGATCCCAGCTCCTCGCGGTACCGGCATTGTATCTGCCCCGGTTCCGAAGAAGCTGCTGCAGATGGCTGGTATAGATGATTGCTATACCACCACCCGTGGTTCCACGACAACGCTTGGTAACTTCGCGAAGGCCACGTACGCAGCCATTGCCAAGACGTACGCTTTCCTGACGCCGGACTTGTGGAAGGATCTGCCGCTGAACAAGACGCCGTACCAGGAGTTCGCCGACTTCCTCGACAAAACAAACAAGAGCGCTCAGCGCGTCATCGAAATGTAAGGCTCATACCTGCATCTTGATAAACAAGCGCATCGCCAATCGCTGTCCAACTCTTCAGTTGCAGTGATGCTGAAGGAACAATAAAAAACTATTCGTTTCGGTAACGTAACGATGAAAAATGTGGCGCTATAGAGTTATTTATCGAAGAAAGTAGTTAAGCTATCTTCTGGTGCGGACAATCGGAAGATGACATTAAATGTAAGCATTGTTCCGGAACATGGATGGTTGGTTTTGAGCTAGCCGCCAATATCCATGTCTAATTCCTACAACCTTTGCGGCTTTTCTACAGCTAATGTAGTGAAAATACTAATACTGGTTTAATGCTGGCACAATTTTTTATTGGTTTATTTCATAACGACTCTTGAACGATTTGGCATGCATGGCATCCATCCGTGTACTGTCTTACGATGAGCGAAATATATAACACTTACATTAATGTGAATCCTTCAGAATGTTCTCTTCCCAACAGAGTAAATGGTGTAGTAACGGTTATACAGAGGAAATAACACGAAAGATATGCACGATTCACCGCTGTAATCATTCCAGATCTATCATGCCTTTGTTTGCGAACTTCGGTAAATTTTTCGTAATGTATGCAACATAGACTGGTGTCAGGAAGCACTGCCGGAAACTCTCCGTCATTTTTTCAATGTCAGCAAAATCCATTTCAAACCCTTCGCCTTCCTTTGGCATTTCCATGATGTCGTTTATATCTACGCACATAAACGGCACGAAGGTAGCCGCGAGCAGGAACTCTACGGAAAGAAAGCAGCAAAAACGGGACCACATATTGAGCCAAAGGATTGACAGGTAAGTTGGTTTTCCGACGACATATTCTTACCCAAATGTCCACATTTTAATATTTCCAAATTGATCTCCAGCAGTGTGGGAAACTTGCGAAGATATCCAAACTTTGTCAGGCATACGATCAGTTCCTCGTGATAGAAACAAATCAATTCGTCGCGGTACTGCTCGCGGGTATCGATTGAAACCGAATTGTACATGGCGTAGATAAGATCGATCGCCGGTGTTCCCCAAACGCTGAGTTGGAAATCGAGCTAAAAATCAGGAAGAATACCGATCATTACTGCTTTCACGAGACACGTGCATCGGGAACACGTCCTTCACTCACCAGCATAATATCGTCGAGCTTGCCTTCCTCGGTACGTTTGAACATCATGTTTTTGTAGTGACAATCGCCATGGTTGAGCACGTGGACGTACGACGTTGGATCGTAGCTGTAGATGGCGGACGCACGCTTAAATATTTTCTCCTTCACGTTCGCTATTCTTTCGGAGTACTGCTCGAGTCCGGGCAGTTCAGTTGCAATCGAAGACAGCAGTGCAACGTTGCTTTGCCACATTTTCAAAAATTGATCATTTTCCTCGAACAGCGTGTAGACGCCTTTGTTGAGCGTTTTCATTTCCGGATGCTTTGGGAAAGGAAGAAAAGAATTGTCTTATTTTTGGTGCTGACACGCAGACAGGCGAAGGAGATTTCGAACCGTATCGATAAGGAACATAGATGCAGCATGCCATCGGGCCAGCTTGGCGAAGACGACTTTCGACTCTTCCAAATCCAGCTGCTTAATCTTCATTTCGTAGCCGTTTTTGGTGATGTCTTCGAAAACCATCACCCAGATGGGTTCTTTCTCGTGATACAAAAGCCTGTAGAATTGTTAGAAGTAAACAGTGAGTTATAATGATACCATTCGCCAGTGGAGCATTGCGAGGTTCTAGAGAAGGGAAAGGCGTACTATGAGGTTTACAGTCACAGGGAAATATCAAATCTGGAGCAGAAGACTTGGAATATCCTATGCTTTGTTGAAAGAGTAATTCAATTGAAGCTACAGCTCCAAATCTATAGAACTTAAAATAATACCACTGAATATGCTGAATGAAGACTGTACAATATGCTCAGAAGGGAGTTCGATTAACCTAGGATTGCGCAATGAGACTCGCCAGACATCAGTTGACTGGTCATGCCACTAGAATGATACCAGAAAACCCAGTCCATAAAGTAGCTTAGGCCGTCTACGTGGACACAGGAGATGCTGTAGGCTCGTAATGTAAGGATCTTCTTTATCGGAAAATCAACCTCAATAGGTCTTGGTCTGCCATTTCTGGCTTTCTGTGACTTTATTTACCCGTAGCTGGATAGTCAGCTCTGCGTTCGGGGTAGGTAGGTATTGAAAGTATACGTTGTTCAAAGTCTGTCCAACATTTCTGTTTAAAGTCTGTCCAAAATGGTGGAATCAGAAGAAAGATGTAGCAAATTTAATTTTGAAGTCAATCAATTGGAGTATGGTTAGGATATGTAGATCTCTCTATCTAACCTGTTCCTTCACGAAATAAGAAGTTTCAAAATATTTCCAGATCAAACTCAGGAGCGAAATACAAAACCTCAGCCATTCTGGCGTACGTATGTTATACAAACAGTTTCATTTGAACGAAGCGCACGATGCATCGCCCTGTTAAAAAGTAATGCGCTCTGCAAGCGATAGATTACATTGTCAAGGCTACTATCACGATCATGAGTTACATTGCGTCACCGCGGTTAATTAGTGCCGGCTCTTCCTTCAAACAATTTGCGGTTTGAGTAATCTAGCCGTCGTTCAATCGCTTTACTTCATTTCTGTGTCCAACTGAACAGGAATGCGGTTTCGGTACGTGTGCAGTATGTGCATCGAGTTAATTTTTCACCAATGCAGCCGCCCTGTAGCAAACACCAACGTGGGATAAAACCTTTTTTTCATTTCAAGGGCACTCTGTAATAGGTTGGATGAAGTAGTGGGCAACTGAAACACACGCGTTTATAGTATGGCGATCATCATCATCATCATCGGCAGTATGCAAATGATTTGGTGTACGTTTAAACAAGGCAGAGCAATTAATATTCGTGGGCAGCACGCAAGAGTTTAGATTTTTTAGATTGACAGTTAGTTGTGACTGGTAGTAGTGTTGGGTGAATCTGAATCAGATTCATGAATCTTAATGAATCTTTGAACTGAATGAATGAATCTGAATCTCCCGGATCATCAGTTGCCAACTACCATTCCGCTTACGGCCTTCAAGGAGCCACTATTCTCCGGAATCATAAATATCTTGAGAGTCAATTTCTGAATTTAATGACTCCTCCACTAAAGGATGATTCTTCTCAAAAGATTCATTGCGCGCAACACCAAGTGAAGCAACTGAACTCCCTATGGGAATTCCCGGTTATGGAGAGTCCTTCGGAGTAACTGCCTCCAAACATCTTTGTCGTGTATCAATTCCAAGGACTTACAATCTTCACCTTCAAAGTGAAGTTTCACAAAAAGTATCAATCAAAACACTTAATTTAAGCTATTTACTTTATTCATAAAACAGTAAGCTAATTTTAGACCATTCTGGTCACATTCAAAAAGCTGCTCAAAGCCGAGACACGTGAGAGACACTTATCAAGTCGCTCAATATTTGTACAATCAAACCTATCCAGTACTGCCATTCCCATGGTCTATCAGCACGTTAAGATAATGGACCGGCAGCCAACGATCAAAGATGGCTCGTGCCCGTGTTTTGGAAATTGCTGCGATAAATGTCACCAACCAGACGTAATAAACTTATTCAGGCACCTTTTGTCATTGTGCCACGCGCGCAAGTCCTATCTTATCAGTCACAACAGAGAAGTACCCTAGTTGCTGTGATGCTGACAAGATCACACCGGACATATGACCCAGCAGAATTCACTTTGCCTTCCTTGCGGGGCCGAAACTTACCTCGCTCCAAGTACGGTATGGTCACCGACGGACTGCAACAGCTGATGCATCGCCGGAACAATCGTGTTGTACATGAGCGTTTCCGTCTCGAACACGTACCCATCCTTCAGGATGTCCTTCTTCAGCCCGTCCTCCGCCGGGAGCGTCTTCACGATCAGTGACACCTCATCGGCCGATCGGCTGTGGCGTACGATCGCCCGAAAGATCACGCTCGCAAAATGGTCGCCCGGTTTGGTGCCGGGCACGATGCGGAAATCCTCCACCGCGAGTGTACTGTCCCGTGCCGAGTGACGCAACACCTTCTCGAAGAAGCTCCGATCCATCCAGCTCGGCGCTTGCATTTCGTCCTTGTTGAACGCCATTCTACCGACGCTTCTTTGCCCGGAGCACTGCTAACACACAAACCGGTAGCACTTTGTTTCGCTGGGGACGCGATTTAAATTTGTCCACGCAGGGTGCGAAGTGCCGTTTAAACCGTTATGCTTGACTGTCGGTGCGAAACTGATCGACTGCTGCGCAGAATCAGTTAGAGGTGCGCAGCGTCGACTGGTGGTGGTGGTAGTAGCATTCAAATCGTACTGCTCACAATCCGAGACCCAAGGGAGCAACAGCAACGGAGACTGAAGACTCTCGCTGCTGGGTAGCGGTGCTGATGTCGCATGGATCGTCGGTTCGCTGATACTGTCGAGAGCTTATTATCTGCGTTTGGCTTTGTGGGGATGTTAGTGGCGCGACGAGAAGAATGGCGGTCAGGGTCGGGGCACGCACCGGAGTGTTTAGATGCTGTTGCCGCTAAACGGTTGGCGGGCATCCGTTAAAGGATGTTGATAGTTACCAGCTAAACACTGTATGGTCGTGTTTGTGTTTTGGCGAAGTTAATAACACCCCAGGCTATTGGATGATGCGTCCAGCAATGGTTGAAGCGGGATTTTCAGCCGCCTATATCTCGTTTTCTTCTCATCATGACGTAGAAGATTTGTTGGGGATAGTTGGAGATACCAGCAAAAGAATAGACGGACATCGGAGAGTCTAATTGCCAGGGTTTGTTCTATGATATGGCGATTCGTTGTTGATCATTAATGGAGAAGTAAATAACTCGTTGGATAGACCATGTGGTTGAGAATTAATTTTGCACCATAGCGTGACTAGGCAAAAGTCAGGAATAGTGAACAGTACCGTACCGATTCGTTTGAATTATGATTGATGGACAGCACTCAGGAAACATCGGGATTGCATACTAATAGACAGAGCAGTATAGTAGCAAACAAAGCCAGCGTGAGCTCACCCTGAACAGTATTTAGACGAGAGCTCGCTCTCGTTAGAACTTAGACGAGTGCTCTCAACATTCTTAAAGCAGCTACTCCTCGCACCAAATGATCGTACGACAAACATTTCTAACCTGCCATAACACCGTAGAACCGAGCTGCAGCAAAAGATTTATTCGTTATGCATTTCCAACTGTTAGTTTGTGTTTCATTTTCATGGATAAACACATCCGCTTCAAGTATTTCAAGCTTCTTCGTCATGAAAGGCAATTGCATCGTAAAATGTACTAAAAAAATCACTCAATTTCCTAACGGCACGCAAGATACTAATAACCGCCCCACGCTCGGTGCCGTGGAACGCGTAGAGAGATAAGGCGCCGGCCATTTGTATAGCTGCCTATGACTCGTTTGCGGGAGGTTTTGCAATTGCGACACGTTAGAACACCAACTGACCCGTTGATCGATTGCACAATTGTGAGATTTTAAACCCCCCGTACCGTCAGCAGTGTTTGCCTTGACCATTTAGACGACGAACGAAGCCGTCACGATCACTTTCCGTTTGCACTTGCACACGTGCGTTTCGGAATCTCTGATTGGCGGTTGGGGAGAGCATGCTAATAATATTTAAGTGACCCATAAAACCAAACAACGTTCCACTATCTTGTGTGTGCGGGGTCATTAGGTGTGATTTGTTGGGTAGGTTTTTTTTTTCTTCTTGACTTTGCTGAACGCAGCTAGGCCAGCATGACTTGCTTTCGTTGAATAAACGAAATGGAATTCACTTGCTTCCTACTACGCAGAATCATCGGAAAGAATTCAGTGTAGTTGAGGTGATCATCGTGGGGTTTTGTTAGCGGGCACAGATTGAATGTGCGGAACGGCGGAAGTAAACGGTTCGGTAGCAATCATAATTGTGTCATCTACAACTGTTGGTCAAGGATGTTTTATGGGGTGAATGAACGGCCCCTACATAAAGTTAGGAGCAAGTAATAGAAGTTAGTGTTGCGCTTTTAGAAGAGTCTATTCATATGAATCTGGGGTGCAGAGTCATTTAAATCAGGAATCGATTCTTGAAAAATTCATGAATCAATTTCTTTTAGTGTTGGGGGAAGCTGATTCAGATTCTTGCATGTGTATGAATCTTTGGAGGGATTGAATGAATCTGAATTTTTATTTGATCTCCAAGATTCGTGAATCCTCCAAGATTCATGGCTGGATTCATGGATTCATGGATTTGTGCATCTTCAATGATTCAAAGATTAATGAATTTTCCAAGCTTTATAGAGGGGATGATGATGATTCATGAATTTTCCAAGAGTTATGGGAGGAGCTCATAGGAGGAGGTAGCAAATATTCGATGAGTCAAGAATCTTATAGGATTATGATTCATGGATGATTTAGAGTCAAGGATCTGAATAGGAAAAATAAGAAAAATCTGAATAGGAAAAACAAAATCTTTCTTTCAGTTACCAATATTCTGGAATATTGAAGAGTAGTTACTCTATTAAATTTATTTCTTGTAATTACATATTTCCCGGCCGAGTACACCCGGGAAAAGGTGACCCTTCACTGTTTGGAGAAGGAAATGTCTTCACAAGGAAATTGTGAATTGTATCTTAGATTCAGTTACCCCATTAGTTGTAAACAATACTGCTTGGCCGTCCTTTTTGAATAAAAAATAATTGCATATTTCGAAATGATACTTATACAAAACTACCCTGTACGATTACAATACTTTTCTCTGGCAGAACTGACCACCGTTCGGTCGGACCGTTTTTTTCACAATGTTATCTTGAAGATGCAACTACCCACAGGAGGCCTTTTTCTGGTGTTGGTGTTGGTGTAGGACCGGTTTTTGCTACGCAAACCACGTGCCATTTTCGTCGCAGAGAGAGAGAGAGAGAGTGATGGGCGAACACCCAAACACCATCAACCCTGGAACCCTCGCCTCTATCTCGCACCCCAATATCGTTGTGGCCCACTTCCCAAAACGTGGTCCGCGGTCCGGTTTGATAAGTTCTATAAATACAAACATACCCGGCAATAGTAGACGATCATTGCCACTAGCTTTGCGTAAAATGAGTGCGTATGCGTTTTCATTTGTGCGATTGTATGTCTTTGCTTGATTGTTCGATGGGCAGCATAAGCATGGGAACAAAAACATATGCTCGCGTCGACTCCCCGCTTCATTAAGGGCTGTAGCACCAGGGGGAGGGAGTTTATGCATGTGGTCGTGCCATGGTGTGGATTTTGTTTTTTTGGCCACAAACGATGGAGCGAACCGTGCAGCGGCTAAGGGTGGTCAATTATCTGTGAATGACAGAACAGTTGTCGCAGTCGTAGTTTTGGGGCATTCCCGAACTGCACGGTGTCTATATCATCGACCGAAAGATTATGGTGCGCAAGAGGAACAACGACATATGGGCGAGTCGGTAACGTTGGACGTGGAGTATGTGAATTCTTGCTACGACGAACGTACACTGTACGTATAGCAGCGTATCGTGGCTGCTGTTATCTCCGTGTGTGCCACGGTGCCGTTGTCATCACCTATCGTAATTGGTCTATATTTGACGCAAAGGACTCAGTGAACTATTTAAATTCCTCGCCCAGGGTGCCAGATTGAATCATTCCAGCACAACAGGTGATACCCGGTGACAGTTGCTTTTGCGGTGCGATAAAATGGATCCGGCAACGCTCGAGGAGAAGTATCCCTTCATCACCCGCGAGTACCTGCAGGGCATACTGCGGCGGGAGCAGCGCGAGAGCGCGATCACGGTGGAAAGCTTCAAGGTGGTCGCACCGCTAGCCAAGGGTGAAAACTATTCCAGTGACATCTTGCGGGTGACGGTAAACTATACGACCGGAAGCCACAATCACAGGTGGGCAGCTGGTGGTAAGCCGCAAATAGCGACGCTTCTAACGTTCACAACGCGGTATGTTGCGGTGCATTTGCAGGACCCAGACGTACGTCATCAAGGTGTCGTTTGCGAGGGAGGAGGACGCCGATCTGCTGGATGCGTACGATGTGTTCAAGCGGGAGATTGCCGTGTACGATGTGGTGATGCCGAAGGTCGAGCAGTTGCTAAGCTCGATCGGCTACAACAAACGGTTGGCGCCGACGTAAGTGCATTGGCTGGTGCGTCCCAAAGGGTCACGCGTTCTGTACCGGTTCTACTCCTGCTCTCTCCACAGTGCGCATGCGATCCACGCCACCACGATCAAACATTTCGTGTTTGAGGATCTGTCGCTGCAAGGATACAAACCCGTCGGACGGACGGCTGGGTTGAACTTCCAGCAGCTGCAGCTTGTGTTGACGAAGATCGCCAAATTCCATGCGGCTACCGCAGTTCTATACAGCATCGTAAGTACATCCCCGGTTCATTTACACCGGTTGCTCCCCAACAAAACCGCCGTTTCATCGCTTCATTTGCAGGACGAAGACAGCATGGCAACGCATCACTACCGCAACATCAGCGAGGACGTGCCTCACTTTTACCCATTGTTCCAGAACAGCATGGTTTCGTGCAGTGAGCAAGCATCGCACTGGCCCACGACCAAGGGCAAAATAGCGGACAAGTTGCGCGCACTGGAGAAAACGATCATTGCCAAGGGTTGCCGGGTGTACACCCGGTGTGAAACGGACTTTAACGTGCTGAACCACGGCGATCTGTGGGTGAACAATGTCATGCTGAAAACGGAACCGAACGGGAAACCGACCGACGTGATACTGGTGGACTATGCGACCGGGTTCTTCGGCTCACCGGCCATCGATCTGAGCTATCTGCTGTACACCTCTGCCGCAAACGACGTGACGGTGGATGACTTTGATCTGCTGCTGCAGCACTACCATGCCGAGCTGGTTGACACGTTGACCAAGCTGAAGTACAGCAAAAAAATACCCACCCTGCTGGACATACAGGTTGAGATGCTGCGCAAGGGTCATAACGGGGTGATGTTCTCCACCTTCCTAATACCGCTCCGATTGCTGGAAGACACCTCGAACGCAGATCTGGGCGGTTTGTTGGGCAGAACGGAGGAAGCGATCGCTTTCCGGACGAGGCTCTTTTCACATCCCAAGTATCAGGACCGCATGGAGTATCTGTTGAACTTCTTCGACCGGAAAGGCTATCTCGATTGAGGCCGGTGTCCGTTCCTGGGGTTGCGTCGCGACTGACTTATCTGGCTACGGGTAAATCTCGTCTTTAGAAATGCCCAAACGCTCTGAGTCCAACTCTGGTGCTAAATAAATGAGTACAGCCGAATGAACAATAGAATTTGTGTGTTAGTTTATTCCCATTTTGTAAGGTTTTGCTCAAGATAACCAGCTACTCTCCTACTGCTACTCTAGAAACCCTCTGTACAAAAAGTGTGGCAGAAGCGGCTTAATAATCGCTTGATACTCTTCTCGATTGTACAGCTGACGACGGTAGGCACGGGCCTCTTCCTCGTTGCCGTACACATTGACGGATTGGTTGTAGTCTGCGAACAGAAACGGTATGAAGCAGATCGCAAGCACGACCTCTAGAAATCCCGCACGCTGCAGATCACAGTTAATGTCGAGCAGGGTGGGGACCTTGCCCATATACCCAACAGTGTCTAAAGTGCGCGTAAATTCCTGATGGTACAACTGAACCAATCGATGGCGTTGCGTTTCACGCGTCTCACGGTTGCAGATGAAGTAGAGGAAGTACAGCAGATCCACTGCCGGTGTTGTCCAGCAGCTAAGCTGAAAGTCGTACTGCAAAGAAAGCAACGTAAGTACACGGTGTATTGAGAACTCTTGACGTCGTCGCTTACGAAAACTACATCCTGCACACGTTGTTCGGGATCGAACTGGAACAGCATGTTGTTGTAATGGAAATCTCCATGATTGAGCACGCTGTAACCAAATCCACGGGCCCTGTATATCGCAGCACCTCGCTCAATGAAGGTTGGCTGAAGATTCTTCAATCGCTGCGCGTACTTGGTGTAACCGTCCCATTTCGAAAGTTCCTCAGCAAATAGGGTAAAGTTTTCCAGCATGAAGTTAACGCCTTCCGAGGGTTTCTGCTTGAACAGTCCGTTGTTCAGAGCGTCCAAAGAGTGGGCCTGGTAATTTTGAGAATAACAGTAGATCCGTTTCACTACTTTAAAGAGCTACCCTAAACACATACTGCACTCGTGGTACTTAAGCTGTATGACGTAGCATGGAATTGGGCCAATTTGAGCAGGACTCTCTTTGCATCGTCCACGGCAAGCAGCTTGTCGCTATGCACGAATTCATGGCCCGATAAGTCCTCCAGTATCAGATGCGGTACAGGCTCATTCGCTGAATAAATGAGTCTGAAACGGAGTGATCCACTGTTAACGCTTTGTCAGTACACAACCTGTTTTCACTTACTTTGGACCGAAATGTGACGTCGCACCATGCTCCAGTAGCGCGTTCATCTTCGTCAGATAGTCACGGTACACCTTCAGCTCGGTGTCGTACGTTAGCTCATCGGCAAGAGTGTTCACTTTCGAGGCGATCAGTTTAACGATCAGCTTGATCGTTTCCTGCTTGCCACGGCTACGGTAGCTCACGCTGGCCTGGTAGATCGTACTGGCGTACTGTTGTGCAAGTTTGCCGTGAACTGCCAGATGCACGTCCTCTACCTCGAGCGCTCGATCGGTGGTGTGTTGGGCGAGCGCTTTTTGGAATAATGGACCATTGAGCCAGCTGGTGGGATCCTTGTCGGCGACAGGCATCCTGCTACAGTCCGTACAGTACGCGACAGTTTTGACGAGTCCAATGGAAGGCAACACCGAAAAGTGAAGGGACAGTTTGGTACCGTTTTCAATTTATCGGATGCGGTGCGTTGTATCTTATCTGTGCATATTCCTTCCACCACCGAGTATATAGGGGTCTTTATGTACTATTAAGGTGCAGTAAAACAAAGTCTCCCAGATAACCTTTATTGCACTCAGCTGATACTCTTAGGCTATATTTTTTGTGATTGTTCCGTGAAGCTGTTTGGTGAATAATCTTGATTACGAAATCGAATTGATGAAGAAAAGTTTAATCGAGTAGGCGGGAAATTTGGAATATGACATGGGCTAAACATGTGAAACAAGCATGTGGAACACAGCGGAACAATGGTCAAGTGCACGTGCCGTTGTGCGTCCAAATATATGGTCTGGTATTAAACACGCTACACGCAGACACATCACGTGAAATGGAGTTGTTATGCTACAAAAGGTGCAAGTAATCGCCAGCGTATCGATAACGATTAACATTTGTAACATTGTACGAACCGATTGCTACCAGCACAATGTCTTGGGCTTGTTGGTGCCATTTTATTTATTTCCCTCCCTACAAAAGGTAGATACGGTACAAGTTAAGTGATATTAAGTAATTATTATGTATTCGAGAACATTTGTCAGTCGGATCTATTCCAACAGTCCCTTGTACACGTAGCCGGGTATGAGTGACTTCATAAGCGTTTGATACTCTTCGCTCTCCAGCCCCAAGTTGCCCACCTCGCCCGACGCAAGCTTTTCCGGTGGGATTTGACTGAAGTCAAAAAACCGGAACTGCAGGAAGCAGGTGTAGTGTAGAATGTCTGCAACAGCGAGAATCACATTTGTTAGCACACTGCACACCGCAAACTGTTACCCACGCTGCCTGCACTTACCAAGAAATCCGTTCCGCAGCAGCTCTATCTGAAGATCGAGCATCGTCGGGATGTATCCAAGAAATCCGATCGCTTTCAGTGTGGCACTAAACTCTGCATGGTAGAAGGCAAGCAGATCGTCCTTGTGCGCGGCCTTCACCTTGTAGTGCACGATGTTGTTCAGCAGGTAGTACAGATCGATCGCCGGTGACGACCAGCAGCATGCCTGAAAATCGAGGAACCGCGACTCAACGATGCCGCCGTTCTCGTCGTTAAACTGATGGAGCAGATTTTTCGCGTGGAAATCGCCATGGTTTAGCACATTGTACAGGCGGCCCGACGTTTTGCAGCTGTAGATGCTGTGCAGCCGCTCGGTGTAATCGGCACACGCCCGCTCGAACGGCTCAACAAACTGGTCGCAACCTTGCCAGGTCCGCAGGGCCTCAATGAATGCCTTCAGGTTTTTGCCAAACATCCACTCGAGCATCGGATGCTTCTTCTCGAAGATGTCCGTTTGGAAGCTTTCGAAATCAGTTTTCTGTGGGGTGAAAGGAGGATGTTACACACATGATGCGAGCGGATTTCGGCCAAGGGTACTTACGTTTTTGCTAAGATAGAACGAAGCCGCATGAAACCGTGCGATGGCGGTGGTGATCGGTTTCGCTTCGTCGAAGCTTTCGATCAGATCGTGTCCCTTCCAACCGGCCGGGGCGAGATCTTCCAGTATGATGATGGGCTGCGGAAGCGGACTCACGTGAATGCATTTGGGCAGCAGCACCGGCCGTTCATTTTCGGCCAGCATGCGCTCCATCTTGGGCAAGTATTCGCCGTACATTTTAAGCTCCGTTTTAAACAAGCTCGAGTCCATCGTGTCGGCTATGACTCCCTTCTCGGGTTGTATTTTAACAACCAACTTTTTGCTACCGTTCTCGCCATCCAGCTTCGTTCCCCGGCACTGGACGGTCAAGCGGAACAGCTGGCTAGCCAAATATTCACCGGGTTTGCCGACCGGTGTGCTCTCCATGCTGACAACGTGCAAATCTTTATCCCCTTCCGATTTGCGCAGAATCGCTTCCACGAACGCACTGTTGAGCCATTCCGGTGGTGAGACCGGCTTAATTTCCGTGGCAACTTCACTCATGCTTCAATTCGGTTTGCTCCGGGGCAGCAAGTAAAAAATCGCTTTAAAGAAACTGCTGCGTAATGCAGAACGCTGTGATTGAACCGTGCGCGGTAACACCCTAGACTGAAGGTGACTCCCAAAAACCGGTTACCTTTTATACGTCGGTGTGCAATCGATGATGACGATGGTGTGTACACGAATGACGCTACACCCGAAACTCTTGCCTGGGTCGGGTCTTATCTGCTCGGCACTGTCGATCCCTCCGATTTCCTCGGTCGTATCTGTAAGGGTGTTAACCAGCAGTGGGATAGCCTTCCGGAAATGGTGATTAGTGTGAACAGAGTCATCGTGGTGGTAAAAAAAAAAAACAACCGAAGGCTCGTTTCGTTACCATTTTTGGCACAAACATTAACACGTTCCGTTCCATAGAATGGGGGTTTTCGTCTGTTGTATGATGATTCATTGTTATGTTGTGTTGCCGGCTTTCGCACATGTTCTGATGAAGAAACCGTACTCTGATGAACGTTCTCATGCCTAATATTAGTATCTTTTTAATAAATAAATACGGCTTCGGGTTAAACAAAACCCCGCCGTATGTAATGGAATGATCGATTGCTATCTGTTGTAGTACCTCGAAGTGTAATGAAAATGGTTTCACACGTTACAACAATACCTGACCGATGCCCATTTACGAGCATCTTATCATCAATTCTATCGTGATACTGTGCCCAACATCCGACACTTCGGGTATTTCGTGATACTCCCAATACGAAACGACTAGTAACGGCGCAGCAGTGTTCGAGCGCTAAAGTGATTGAATCGGCTGCAAACGTTTCGCCTCCACGCAATGCAGTGCCCAACGGATGAAAACGAAGCGCCTGCGTGGTTGAACGATGAGTTCTTCTTGCAGGTCATACGGGAGTTTACACACGACTCCGGTGCCCGGTTGTGTCACGGGTGTAAGTTACGGTCCGGCACCAAACCCGGTGAACATTTCGCCAGCGTTATATACCGGACGACGATACACTACCGGTGCCATCAAGGCAGGGAAGCGTCACTGGACGTGATCATGAAGATCAAACCGTACCAAGCAGGGCTTAAAAAGGAAATACTCGATGCTGGTGATCTATTTGCAAGAGAAACACGCATCTATAGTAAAGTGTTACCGGAAATGAAGCGAAGGCTGGAGGAAATTGGTGAAACCCTTAACTACCCGCGGTGAGTGTCGACAGCGTGTTCCAATAATTGCAATATCTCTTCACAAACAAACGTTTACTTTGCATCCGGTGTTAGGTTTGTTTTTGCAGCTGACCGGCCGTACACCATCCTGATACTGGAAGACGTTAGTGGAAAAGATTGGAAAACTGGAGAATATATCACGTCGTTTGAGGAGATCATACCGACCATCAAATCTATTGCCAAATTCCATGCCGCATCCGTCGTGATGGAGCAGGATGCAAGTGTGGTTAGAACCGCGTAGATGAGCGATAAACACTAACGCATGCGTGTCTCCACTTACAGGACACTTCCTTCAGCGCTCAGCATCGCTGTAATGTGACGGAGTTATTTAAAGCACTGGAAGGAATGCTGACGAAAAGTTTTACCGATTTGCTAGCCTTTATGCGATCTACGGAGGGGTTTGAACATTTGATTCAACCCGTAGAAAGGCTGCAAGCAACATTGCTCAGCGATCTCGTCGATAGTTATGCGCCTTCGGCGAGCTGTCTTAACGTGCTGATACACGGGGATTTTCATTCGCGAAATCTACTGCACCAGTATACAGCGGACGGGCGGGTGTCGGACACCATGCTGATCGACTATCAAAGCTCCAGCTGGACAACACCGGCGGTCGATCTGTACTATCTGCTCGACACGATCGTTGACCAGACGGTAAAGGAACGGCATCGCGAAGCAATGATCTCCCTGTACCATGAGGAGTTCCGGCGCCTTTTGTCTCAGCTCGGTTGGCTTGGGCGTGTTACCTCACTGCAGGAGCTACATATGGAGTTGCTGCGCAAAGGTGCGATCGAGCTGTTCCACTACGTTGGTCTGTATGCGTATCGGTTCGTCGATCGGTCGAAGCTCGATTTCGATGCGCTCCTTTCGGGCAAGGCGACCAATCCTGCGGCCAGCAGTCCGGTCTATCGGCGTGTAATGCGCGATGTACTGACAAGGTTCCTTCATCAAGGTGTGATGAAGTCGTAGTGTTTCGACAGGTGGCTAATCACGTGAGCTGAACTCGATAGGGAAGTGTGCGTGTCTATGTGGAGGATGGAAAACAAACAGAACAAATTACATAATGTTATCTTATCGCACATTTGCTTGTGGTTGAACTTGACACATTGCCAATGTAACGCATCGTATTGGTGTACGCGCGATAAGAACGAGAAGGGTATTTGTGAAATACATTCTATATTTTCTTGGGGGCTTTTTTGTTGTTAGTATTTGTGAAATAAATTAAATAACATTTCGCGGATGCATGCGTCTTCTACTTTGCCTTATATATAAAAATAACTGCCAGTCTATGGTTAAATATGATACAACAAGCAATAAGTTGCGTTATCAATCTCACGCTCATTGTGGCATTTGACAAAAGCTTCTTCTTGTACTACCACACGCATGGCGAATCTTTCCAACAGCTATTGACATTCTACAACTGCTATCGAAGGCCCCAGCACGGCTAAGTTCAGCATTCTTGTCTCGTGTGCGTTTGGTGAAACAGTTCTTCGCTTTATAACAGACCGTGCAGCGTGCTCAGCGATGGAGTTTAATCACGATGAACTTTCGTCGCCTGCCTGGCTAAGTGATCGCTTTTTCCAGCAGGTTTTGTGCGAATATGAGCGTGATCTGACCGTACATCTAGTAGGACCGTGTGAGTTACGGCCCGGCACCAAAGCTGGAGATCATTTTGCTAGCGTAATGTACCGAACGACGGTACGATACCGGATCGGAAGCGTAGAGAAATCGATCAATCTCATCATGAAGATAAAACCGGTATCGGAGGGTTTGAAGAAAGATCTGCTGGAGGGTGATGATTTTTTTGGCAAGGAAATACGAATGTACACCCGAGTGCTACCCGAGATCGGGCGACTGATGGAAAGTATCGGAGAGGAGTATATATATCCAAAGTACTGTGTCCAAGTAGCGATTTTCGGAGCGGTTTGCCGGAGAAATAATGCTTTCCGTGTGATGCAGGTTGATCTTTGCATCCCAGCAACCCCACACGATAATCATCCTGGAGGATGTGAGTCCGCAAGGTTGGACCATGAGAGGGTTGCTGAAGAGCTTCGAGGAAATGTATCCGACCATCGACGCGATTGCGAAGTTTCATGCCGCATCTGTAGTGATACAAGCGAATGTAAACACAGCTGGCGTCGATAATCGATTCAAGGTGATGAATGAACTAACGAATGAAACTGTTTCTCATTTAGGATCCTGATTTTACGTCCCAGTATCGTTGCACCATTACCGACACCCTGCGATCGATGCGAAGCATGACGGATGCATGTTTCGGTTCGTTTGTGCACTTTCTGCGAGACACCCTGCAGACTCCCGAGCTGGTTGAGCCGGTGGTAAAGTTTCACCAGAGAATCGATGACAGCTTCCGCACGGCGTACGCCACTAGTGAAACGTGTGCCAATGTGTTGATACATGGTGATTTTCATTTTAAAAACTTACTCCACCTACATTCGGAGGACAAAATCACCGAGACAATGTTTGTCGACTATCAGATGTGCAGCTGGAGCTCGCAGGTGGTTGATCTGTTCTACCTCACCTACATGATACCGGAACAGTCGGTAAAAACTTGTCACCGGGATGCAATAATCCATCGATATTATCACAAGTTTAGCAGTATTCTTCGGCGGTTGAACTACGCTGGACGGATTCCTTCCTTAACTGACTTACATGCGGAAATGTTGCGTAAAGGGGAACTTGGTAAGTCGGACAAAAAATAAGAAGGGTTCTGAAGAGCTTGATATATTCATTTATGTTCAATATTTTATAGAACTGTTCCACTACATCGTGTTTTCTGCGTTTCGCTATACTGATCTGTCTAAGGTGGATTCAGAGGCGTTCTTTTTGGGACGTATAGACAACCCCGCACTGCAGCTGGAAGAGTTTAAAGCTACGATGAGAACGGAATTACCAAAATTTTTGTACCAAGGAATAATCGATTAGGGTGTTCGATTCGAACGCGGACTCTAAGCTGGAATGACTGGCTATGAATGGCCCAGCCAAACAGAACGTCCCTCTTGTTAGTACGAATGAAAAAATGATGTTTGTTTATGTTTCTTTTCAATAAATTCAGACTTGTCTTCCAATTATTAATCTCATCGTACTGATTTATACAATTTCATTCAATTTATAGAAACAAATCAAGAATCCTGAGAACACAATATTAAAACTGACCCAGTTTTGCTTTCGTCTAGCCCATAGTGTCCATAGCGAATTAACAACGAGCGAGAAAAAGGAAAGAGCGGAATGGATTTTTGAAGCAAACGAGGCAAAAAATAAAACCAATTGATTGAATTCTTTCGTTCTAAAGCAATATTTACTTAACGGAACGAATTAAAGCCCTTGCACATACCGTTTACTGTACTGGAGTGTGGAGTGTGAATCGTACCTTCTTAGTCAGATAGTGCGCACAGTAACGGCAGTAACGTGGTTTTGCTTGGTTTATTTGCAATTATTGTTTAAGGTCCGTTTTAAACGGAAGATTATAAAAATAAACATTTCTATAAACGGATATATTTATCGCAGATAGCATTCTTTTGCTGCCAGTGCACAAAACAGGCTTGCTGTTTAAGGTTGAAAACCTGCGTGGCGCGCAATAGTATCATTCAAACAGTTTGTATAAGACCTGCTTAGCTACGTCGTTACCGAGAACTATGGTGAACTCCGAGATAACTTATAATCTTGACGAACTTGTAGCCCCAGACTGGTTGAACGATGAGTTCTTCCGTGATGTGATGCGTGAATCGAATAATGATCCAACGATCGAGCTTTCTACTGCGTGTGTGTTACGTCCAGGTACGAACAAGGGTGACCATTTCGGTAGTGTTATGTTCCGGACAACTGTTAAGTATCGATCGACGCGTTCCCGTGAAGAGAAATCGATCAATGTCATCATGAAAACTAAACCGGAAGCAGACGGCCTAAAGAAGGAGCTTCTAGAAGACGATGCACTATTTGCCATCGAAATCGACATGTACAGCAAGACGCTACCGGAGATGGCGCGAATGTTGAAGGAAATCGGAGAGGAGTATAAGTATCCTCGGTATGTAGGAATTCGGTGGGATGTGTCGAAGGTGCTGTGAATATAGTACTGTTCCCTTGCAGATACATTTACGGAACGATGAAACCTCAAGTAATTCTCATATTGGAGGACATCAGTGATCAAGGATGGGTGATGGGAGATTTGATCAGTACTCTGGATGAAATGAAGCCGATAGTGAAAGATATAGCAATGTTCCATGCCGCGTCCGTCATGATAGAATGCTCAGTAAGTGTAGTAAGTGATTATTCTCTACTCAATGTTATTTACGTATAGTCGTCATGTTGGCAGGATTCGACATTTCCGTCCAAGTATCGGCACACAATGGCGAACAAATTCATAGGTCTCGAGGGCATGATCAAGAAGGGCTTCGGAGACTTGATGCAGCTAACATCGTCGTACCCGGAGTTCGCTCATTTTGCCAACCCCTTAGTGAAGTTTCAAGAAAATTTAAATAACCTCTTCGACTGGATGTTTGTACCATCCAAAACGTACCAAAACGTGCTGATACATGGTGATTGTCACTTTAAGAATTTGCTCCACAAAGTCGATTCTGCTGGCCGAATTACGGATACGATATTGCTTGATTATCAGATCTCCTGTTGGACATCGCCGGCTATAGATTTGTACTACCTGCTGGATTTGATTCCAACACAGCAGGTTAAGGACAAACATCGATCTGAGCTAATTTATATGTACCACCAACAGTACAGTGATGTTTTAAGGCGGTTAGCTTTCAAAGGAAAGATACCATCCTTGTTAGATCTACAGCTAGAGCTCCTCCGATATGCTGGGCTGGGTGAGTAGTATCACTTTATCGACGCAGCCATAATGAATTATTGTTTTATTTTCAGAACTGTTTCATTACGCCGCTTTCGTCGCATTTCGATACATGGATCCAAATCTGATCGACATCGAGGCATTGTTCAAGGGAGAAATCGAGAACTCTATCACGGATAATCCAGAGTACAGGAAGCTGATGCACACGGAGTTGTCGCGATTCCTTTACCAAGGAACTTTGTCGAATGATTAGTTATGCTTTATTTTTCGCCAATGAACTGAAAACATATCTTTCTATTTACTGCTTGCTTAATATTCGTTTGGGGCTAGAATTATTTGTTAATAAATGAAGAGTGTGTAAATGTACAATGTGGCCTACTATGCCTTGGGAAATCATGAATGTTCTATATCACCCTAAAACGCACGCACAACTGATTATTTGGCTTAGGGTAATTAGAGTGACAATGGGTCTACATTAATCGTGAAGCGGTTATGCGGAAAGCTTGTAGAAGTTAGAGAAGAGATTAAATTTCTGTATGCCTGAAATATCTCGATTAGATAGGATTTGTTGAGGAATTTGTTGTGAATTTATTTTCACGAAAAAGATGACCCTCCATGAAACATTTTTGCGTCAAAGTGGGAAGGCAAATCAGTAAAAAAACGGTTCCACCATCACGTCTGGTGTTAGTCCTATCGCTAGAGAGATAGCGTGACATGGTAGCGACGATCATATTCCAATTGAGTTTCATTAATAATTGTTTCTGCTTTACACTCGCGCGCGATGTACGTCGGTGGGGAGCCATTCGAGTGGTTTGGCAAACTTATCGTCTACTTTGGCATACGTACACGCACACAAATTCAAAATGCAAAAGATAAAAGAGCGATGATGTAGCTTTTCTATTTAAAGATGAGAGATTTCTTACAGCAAGTCAGTTCCGTGCAAGCTGTTCTAGTGGACATACCTTGAACTGCTGTTTACTTGCGGTAATCTACGCCTTACCCAGAAATATATTGCTCCAGGATGACGTACAATCAAGACGAGCTTGTAGCCCCAGACTGGTTGAACGATGAGTTCTTTCGTGATGTGATGCGTGAATCGAATAATGATCCAACGATCGAGCTTACCAGTGCATGTGTGTTACGTCCAGGTACGAACAAGGGTGACCATTATGCTAGCGTTATGTTCCGAACGACCGTCAATTATCGATCGACGCGTTCCCGTGAAGAGAAATCGGTCAATATCATTATGAAAACGAAACCTGAGGCAGAGGGCATGAAAAAGGAGTTGCTTGATGATGATGGACTGTTTGCGATCGAAATCGACATGTACAGCAAGACGTTACCGGAGATGGCGCGAATGTTGAAGGAAATCGGAGAGGAGTATAAGTATCCTCGGTATGTAGGAATTCGGTGGGATGTGTCGAATGTGCTGTGAATGTTCTGTTCCATTGCAGATACATTTATGGATCACTGAAGCCTCGGCCCATACTTATTCTCGTAGACATCAGTGATCAGGGATGGGTTATGAGAGATTTTATCAGCACATTGGACGATATGAGACCGACAGTGAAAGATATAGCAATGTTCCATGCTGCATCCGTGATGATAGAAAGCTCGGTAAGGGCAAACAGAGGTTTCCAAACATATAGATTTGTTTTACAACGATCTATTTCTAGGATCCCACGTTCGCAGAAAGATACTCCTACTCTATAGCTGAAAAGCTGATGGGTTTCGAGGGCATGATCAAGAAGGGCTTTGGAGACTTGATGCAGCTAACAGCGTTATATCCGGAGTTTGCTCACTTTGCCAAACCCTTGGAGAAGTTTCAAGAAAATATTCGGGAATTTTACATTTCAGTGTACGCTCGATCCAAAACGCACCAAAACGTGTTGATACATGGCGACTTCCATAGCAAAAATATGCTTCACCAAGTTGATAAGGAAGGGCGACACACGGACACGATATTGCTCGATTATCAGATATGCAGCTGGACTTCACCTGCCATAGATTTGTACTATCTGCTGGATATGATACCCACACAAGAGGTTAAGGATGAACATCGATCTGAGTTGATTTATATGTACTACCAGCAGTACAGTGATTTATTGAAGCGTTTGGGTTTTCTGGGAAAGATACCAACCATGCTGGAACTACAAATGGAACTTCTGCGTTATGCTGGACTTGGTAAGTTGTTACCCCTACAGGTATTTTGATTTTCATAAAAATGATGTATTTTTTATTTACTATAGAACTACTGCACTACGTCATCTTCAGCTCATTCCGGTACATGGACCAAAGTGATATCGATATCGAGGCGTTGCTGAAAGGTGAAGTCGGTAATCCTGTGTTGCACAACCCGGAGTTCAAGAAGCTAATGCATAGAGAGCTAACACGATTCCTTCACCAAGGAAGTTTTTAGAAGGACTAGGCTATGTGCGGTATTTTCACCGATGACCAGGAAGTGTCCAAGTGACCTCTTACTTTACTGCATTTATCGTCTTACTATTCCATCTTCAAAAAATATGAATAAACAATCATTGATTGAAAATTCAAACCATATCGTTTATTATGCTGATTGTAAAATAATTCATGGCGACATATTACTGTTAGTACAAGAAGGGCCCAATTTTCCCACAATGTCGAAAATTTTTCCTTCGCTCTTTCTACCTAAACCGACTCCGCCTTTCATGTGCGCTGAACAGCTGAACAGCGCGGACAACAAACAGCTAAAAACATAAGCGCGTAATAAGTTGTTTGGTGAAATTCTAATCACATGACAAGTCTAATTCATGGTAGAACTGTTAACTAGTCGTACAGATAACCGAGCAGTTCAATGTTCCATTCCACGCATACAGGTTCAAATATCATCCTGGCAATCTTTCGCTTGAAAGTGGCAATTCGTATTTCCCTAAAATGGGCAGGAACATTGCTGGTAAATATGTTTCCCCCATTTGATACATACACCATTACCGGACAGATAACGTGTCTCGGTAGCGACGATCATGTTCGAATGGAGTTTTATTAATAATTGTTTGTGCTTTACGCTTACACTTGGACAACACCGTGTCGTCGAGGAGGCATTCGAATCGTTTTGCAAACTTATCTACAGCTTAGTTTACCCACACATACACGCATACCCAAACACAAAACAAAACAAGAATGCAAAAGATAAAAGAGCGTTGGTGATGCGGGTTTTTAAAGTTGACAGAATTCTCCCTGCAAATCAGTTCCGTGAATGCTGTTCTAGTGGACATACCTCGAACCGCTCAAGACTTGAAGCTGTAGTTCGCCAGGATGACGTACAATCAAGACGAGCTTGTGGCCCCAGACTGGTTGAATGATGAGTTCTTTCGTGATGTGATGCGTGAATCGAATAATGATCCAACGATCGAGCTTTCTAGTGCGTGTGTGTTACGTCCAGGAACGAACAAGGGTGACCATTTCGCTAGTGTTATGTTTCGGACGACCATCAAGTATCGATCGACGCGTTCCCGTGAAGAGAAATCGATCAATGTCATCATGAAAACAAAACCGGAAGCAGATGGCCTAAAGAAGGATTTTCTAGAGGACGATACACTATTTGCAATCGAAATCGACATGTACAGCAAGACGCTACCGGAGATGGCGCGAATGTTGAAGGAAATCGGAGAGGAGTATAAGTATCCTCGGTATGTAGGAATTCGGTGGGATGTGTCGAAGGTGCTGTGAATGTAGTACTGTTCCTTTGCAGATACATTTACGGAACGATGAAGCCTCAAGTAATTCTCATATTGGAGGACATCAGTGATCAAGGATGGGTGATGGGAGATTTGATCAGTACTCTGGATGAAATGAAGCCGATAGTGAAAGATATAGCAATGTTCCATGCCGCGTCCGTGATGATGGATAGCTCGGTAAACGCATCCAAGTTTGCTGTTGCAACAAACTTCTTCGAATCAATATTCTTTACAGGACTCTACGTTCGCAGAAAGATACTCCTACTCTACAGCTGACAAGTTAATGGCCTTCGACGGCATGGTCAAGAAGGGCTTTGGAAATTTGATGCAGCTAACAGTGTTATATCCGGAGTTTGTTCAGTTTGCAAAACCCTTGGAGAAGTTTCAAGAAAATCTCCGGGAATATCTTGTTTCTGACCGAGATCGTTCGAATCATTCCATCACGTACCAAAACGTGTTGTTACATGGTGATTTTCACAGTAAAAATATGCTCCACCAAGTCGACAATGTAGGACGACACACGGATACGCTACTGATCGATTATCAGGTTTGTAATTGGAACTCACCTGCTATCGATTTGTACTATCTGCTGGATATGATACCCACACAAGAGGTTAAGGATGAACATCGATCTGAGTTGATTTATATGTACTATCAGCAGTACAGTGATCTATTGAAACGTCTGGGTTTTCTGGGAAAGATACCAACCATGCTGGAACTACAAATGGAACTTCTGCGCTATGCCAGCCTTGGTAAATTTCTTCCCCTACGTATCAGTTGGCTATTGCTGCTGCTATGTGCGTTTCATACGTTTTGTTTTAAATTATTTCAGAATTGTTACATTACGCCATCTTCAGCTCAGTTCGGTACATGGATCAAGGCGCTATCGATATTGAGGCAATGCTGAAAGGTGAAATCGATTACCCCGTTGCAAACAATCCAGAGTTCAGGAAGCTAATGCATAGAGAGCTCACACGATTCCTTCACCAAGGAAGTTTATAGAAGGACTATGTGATGGATCGAGTGACCTCTTACTTTACTGCATTTCATGTATCACATTTGCTTCTTCAAAATAATATGAATAAATGGATAATGATTGAATGCATAACCTAGAACATAGAGCATTCGAACGATGCCCGGTCTAAAGTTATACCTTAAATGGGCAGGTAAATCACACTGTACCAATTCCTGCACGGTTTGCGTTTGCACTATCGCTGGAAAGATAATGCATAGCGACGACCATGTTCGAATGGAGTTTCATTGATAATTATTACTGGCACGTTCACGCTTACAGTCGATATTGTGCCGATGGGGAGTTATTCGAGTAGGTTTGCAAACTTATCTACTGCTACATACTCGAACACAAAAGAACCATTGCAAAAGATAAAGGAGCGTTGATGTAGCTTTTTTTATTTAAAGATTGGAGATTTCTTACAGCCAGTCAGTTCCGTGTATGCTGTGGTAGTAAACATATTTCGACCCGTGCTCTAGGATGACGTACAATCAAGACGAGCTTGTGGCCCCAGACTGGTTGAATGATGAGTTCTTCCGCGACGTGATGCGTGAATCAAATAATGATCCTACGATCGAGCTTACCAGTGCGTGTGTGTTACGTCCAGGAACGAACAAGGGTGACCATTATGCTAGCGTTATGTTCCGAACGACCGTCAAGTATCGATCGACGCGTTCCCGTGAAGAGAAATCGGTCAATATCATTATGAAAACGAAACCGGAAGCAGACGGCCTAAAGAAGGAGCTTCTAGAGGACGATGCACTATTTGCCATCGAAATCGACATGTACAGCAAGACGCTACCGGAGATGGCGCGAATGTTGAAGGAAATCGGAGAGGAGTATAAGTATCCTCGGTATGTAGGAATTCGGTAGGATGGGTCGAAGGTGCTGTGAATGTACTGTTCCCTTGCAGATATATTTATGGATCACTGAAGCCTCGGGTCATCTTTATTCTCGAGGACATCAGTGATCAGGGATGGGTGATGGCAGATTATATCCGCACATTGGACGATATGAAGCCGACAGTGAAAGATATAGCAATGTTCCATGCTGCATCCGTGATGATAGAAAGCTCGGTAAGGACAGCCAAGTTAGCAGATGCGACAAACTACTTCAACAGAATCTTCTTTCTAGGATCCCACGTTCGCAGAAAGATATGCCTACGCTATGGGTGAAAAGTATTCGGGTTTCGAGGGGTTGATTAACAAGAGCTTTGGAGACTTGATGCAGTTGACAGCGTCGCAGCCAGAGTTCGCTCACTTTGCCAAACCCTTGGAGAAGTTTCAAGAAAATCTCCGTGAATACTACGTCTCATTGTACGACCCTTCCAAAACACATAAAAACGTGCTGATACACGGCGATTTTCATTATAAAAATATGCTTCACCAAATCGATCCTGAAGGACGACACACGGACACGATATTGCTCGATTATCAGGTCTGCTGTTGGACTTCACCTGCCATAGATTTGTACTATTTGTTGGATATGATACCGACCCAGGAAGTAAAGGACAATCATCGATCTGAGTTGATTTACATGTACTATCAGCAGTACACCGATCTACTGAAGCGTTTGGGTTTTCTGGGGAAGATCCCAACGTTATTAGATTTACAAATAGAGCTGCTGCGATTTGCTGGGCTTGGTAAGTAACTGCAAGAAACTTACTGCTTCCTGCACAAACCTGTTTCATTCTGAACCGTTGTTTTTGTTAATGTCGCTATAGAATTGGTCCACTACACCATCTTCAGCGCGATACGGTACATGGACCAAAGTGCAATCGATATCGAGGCAATGCTAAAGGGTGAAGTCGACAATCCCGTGTTGAGCAATCCAGAGTTCAAGAAGCTAATGCATAGAGAGCTAACACGATTCCTCCATCAAGGCACATTGTCGAGTGTCTAGCCATATACGGTATTTCAAAGGCCGGTAGCGTATTGCGTACGTCAGCGCATGTGATTGAGCAGCAGCCCAGAAACGATAACGTTTGTTGAAGACCGGTGGAGCCGTTTTGCAGTGCATGCAATCGTTGAAGCGTGCCGGGACAATATTCGATATCGGTCAGGAGAGATTCGCATCGTCATGGGAACGCGCCCGGTGTTGGGTGGTAGACGACCGAGCGCGTGGCCTGGTTTGTTTCGGCCATTGTATTGCCTAATAGTTGATAATCGGTATCTGCAATAAAATGGCTGATAAAATGAAGGAATGTTTCGAGTTGTCGTTTCCTAACGAATACCCTGCAGAAAGAAGCACTGTGCGCTATCAAGTTGCGTTCCGTGTGGCACGATGTAACGTTCGCGATCTAGCATCATCAGCAAAAGATCAATTGATCAAAGCAACCTTTATGACACGGTGATCCCGGCCTGCTGTGAGCTGGTCAATTCTTTATTGGTGTGATATAGCAGCATACTTTGACTTTACCATTGGGCTAAAAATTTAATGGCTAGACACTAAGAAACTCAGAAATCCTCACAAAATGGTAATGATTTTGATGATCATTTTAATTAGTAGTTTGGCTTAAAATTTAATCAGGGCTAAGGTCCATCTTTGGAAATCGACCCCTGCAGGAAAAAAGTCGTATTCTCCCGAAAACGGCCTATCATGCCTGCAGGTGTATGTGTATATCACGACCCTTTGAGTGATGATACTGGTTTTAAGGGTACATTCTACTCCATGCGTCGATACGGAAACGTGACGGTGCGGGATGCACTACATGTGAGTCAATTCTGAGACATAATGTTAAAATCACCCCAACGGACTGTTGGTGGTGTAGGTGAGTAGCGTGTCGTACATCCGACGTTCGTATCTGTGCAAGCGTCCAGTTCGCCACATCGCGCCGGGCTTAAATTGATGCGTTTGTTTTGCGGTCAGTTGTGAAAGAGCATCGCGATTGATCGTGCGCGGTGTGTGCGCGATTTCGGGAACTTTATTTCACCCGTTCGGGGTAATTGCATATCAGCAGAACAGAGCGACTGATAAAGACGGACAGTGAGACCATCATGGAGGAACCGGCGTGGATTGATCGGGAATATTTTACCCGCGTACTGGAAACCTATCTGCACGCGGATGTGACCGTGCAGCGGTACGAACTGACCGCCGGTTGTGCTGGGGGGCAGAATTTTATGAGTGCGATCTTGCGCGCCACGGTACACTACACGCTGGCCGGTGCGGAACCGGACCATGCCGAGACGGTGTCGTTAATTGTGAAGACGAAACTCGCGAATCCGGAGCTGGCGGAGGAGGCGGATCAGTTGAACGTGTTCGGCATCGAGAAAACCGTGTACGGGCCTGTGCTGAAAGCGGTAAGGGAGCTGTTGACCAGCTTCGGTGATTGTACGCAATTTGCGCCACGTTTTATCTACGAAGATGAGCACGCGCTGGTGCTGGAAGATTTGGCCGTTAAGGGTTACCGGCAGCCGGATCGTAGGGCACGCCTCGACCAACCACACATGCGGCTGATAGTGCAGAAGCTCGCCAAATTCCACGCGGCAACGGCGGTGCTGGGTCGTAAGGTAGCGTAGGTTTCGGGGTGTGGCGTTTGATTCCCACCGCTTCAACGCACTGCCCCAGCGTCGAACAATAGACCGCTGATGCTAAGTGATAATGATGCCTAATTACAGAATCGTGACCTGTTCAGTGTGCTAGCGTGCAGCAGCTTTTCCACTGAGGGGAATCCTGTACATCTGTTTTACGCCAACGCGATTCAGCATTGCATAGACCAAACGGTGCTGGTGCCCGAGTTAAGCCAGTACACCGAGTTTCTACGTGCCTTCCTAGGGCAAGCCATCGAACGGGAGACGAAAAGTTACGAAAGTGACGAAAGGGGGTTCAACGTGCTAAACCATGGCGATATGTGGCTGAACAATCTGTTGTGGAAGTACGATGCGGATGGTACGGTTAATGATGTGATAATGGTACGTTTAAATGTGAAGTAAAAACGGCAAAAAAACCCTGCAGAGTATCACCCAAGGAATTGTCGTTCTAGGTGGACTTCCAGGAAAGCTTCTACGGTTCGCCAGCGTTCGATCTGAACCACCTGCTGTACACATCCGCCAACAGTGCGATCCAGCGGGCCGGTTTCGACGAGCTCGCGCAGCTGTACACCGACGAGCTGCAGGGTGCACTGCGGCAATTTAAATACGACGGTCCGCTGCCCGATCTGACACGCGTGCGAGCGGAAATGGCATCACAACGCGACCACGGTATGTGCCATCAGCACAATTTGCATAAAAATACGTAACCGAGGCCGCGCGTAACAAAGCTAATACTGTTCGTCTCATTCTTCTAGCGCTCATCGTTACGACCTGCATTGTGCCGGCGCTAATAGTGGAAAATAGCGAGCTGGCCACACCGGAGAATATGCTCGGCGACCACGAGGAAGCAATTCGCGCCCGGGCAGAGATATTTAGCAATCCAAAGTTTATTGAAATCCTTTCTATTTTGTTACCGCGGCTAATGGCGGGTGGGGTCAGTGGATAACCCTTCGAAGGGGGGAAAATCTTTTGGACAACACCGCCAGTTGTTGTGTTCGTAAGACATATTTAAACTGTTCAGTATTTCTTCACATTACCAATGCGTTCGTCTCGAACTTCAGACCTTTGATTTTGACATTGTTTACTAACCAAATCAAGAAATAAAACCCTAAGAAATACATCATGATATTATTTCCAAAGGCTGGTAGTAATCGGGGTTTAGCCGAAAACATTTGCCTGGGTTTTGAACGTTCCGTACGCCGGTGTGTTATCAGTTTGCATTGCGACGATTTTCAGTGGGGGAAGGTGTGTGTTCTTATCAATAATTCACTGCGCACACACTGTACCCGTCACGCCCGCTAATCAGTTTTGGTGTGAGTGCTTTGGGTGAGGGATTTCCGGTGGCAGTTAATGCTAGATGAACCCCCTATTTGGGACACTTTGTCGCTTGCTAGACTCGTTGCAAGATTCTCGCAGAGTCGATGTTTATTGAGATATGGAAAAAGATGCTTTCAAACATGAGAGGGTTGTCGTGGTCTTCAGGCAATTTTCAGCATCCTAGTCCAACTTGTCTAGCAGTCCCATCCGATCGAACTGGGGAAGCAGCCCGCGAAGGATGGTATGATATTTAACGTTCGCCACTACCATCCGCTTAAAGCTCAGGGCCCGCTCATCGCTACACATTAGCGCATCGAAGTCGGCATTTTCAGTGTTTTCGTTCATCTGTACCGGCAGTGCGATGAAGGTCGAGTACACGGCTGCGGGGTAAGTAAACGAAAGTATTAGATGGTTCGACAACCGCGTGCCACTGTGGGCCCCATACCGTAGAACATTTTTCGAAGCGATTGCTGCAGGAACTGGTAGAGCGTAGGCAGTTTGCCGCTGTATTGCAACCGTCGAGCGTAGTCTGTCAGCTGATAGTAGTAGTACTGCAGTAGCTCATCGAAACAACGCTGCCTAATATCATCCCGGGCCGAGGTATAATAAAGGTAGCAAAAATCGATCATCGGCGATCCGTAGGTACAGTACTGGAAATCCAGCAGTACGGCGTCGATCGGGTTGCCTTGCGTATCGTACTTGTACAGGAAATTGTTTACCCACAAATCGCCCTGCACGAAGACGCACAAATCCTCACTGGCGGGATCATTATCTACCACGCGCTGCGAGTACTCGATAAAGTTCGGACCGAGCGTTCGCAACTTGGCATGATAGTACTGCCATTCGGAGCCCCATTTGGCAACCTCGTCGGTGAGCGCACTGAAGATGTGGATGAACATCGGATAGAATGCGTCCGTCTGGCGCGTTACGATGCTCCTGTCGTACGGTTTGAAAATGTTGGGCTGTCGTTCCTGCAACTTCAGCGAACCAGCATGCATCTTCGCCATCAGCTTGATGGCCATCTTCATGTGTTGCATGTCCATGCCCTGTGTGCGATCCACCATCCGATATCCTTCCGGGGCGAGATCCTTAAAAACGATCACTTCACGCCTGCGGTCCACTATCAGAGCGGTAGGATACAGCTCACCCGTTTCACCGATCGAACTCATCATCAGCTTCAACTCGGGAATGACGTACTGATATACGTCCATCTCCTTGCGCTGCACATCGTATTGACGAAGCTTTTCGCCCGCAAGTCCTTCGGTGATCATGCCCTTCACAATGAAGGTGCTTGTGATTTCGTACTGAAACAACAATAGAATCAATAGTAAACGGACGACCGTTGCTTATGATCACCAAGCGATCTACATTACCTGTTGCTGGGAGTGATACGTAACACCGATACGAAAGATGATGCTAGCATAGTTGTTACCTCTCGGCACGGCATAGTATATGTCCAGCTGGCGCACCTTGATCGATACATCCTTAAACGCACAACGCAACTTTTGTTCTACATACTTATCGTTCAACCATTCCGGCGCATCGGCCGCTGCATTCAGACAAGCTGGTAAGCTATTTTCTGGCATCGTGTACTATCTTTCCGCTGTTCCCAGTACGCGACAGTTGCAAGTGCAAGATGCAATAGCTTTATGTCCGAACAGTAGCCAGCTCGGTTAGTCTTTATACCGAATGGGCACTGTGTCTGGACAGTGCAGCTGACGGTGGTAGATTTAGTGCCATAAATTGTTGGTCCCGTGTGCGATCCAGACACTGGGCGCACGGGACGAAAAGACATCGTCAAGGAGCCGCATCTCAGATTGGTTGTGCAATTGTTGCCTTGGCATGGTGCTGGTGATGAGATGCACTTCAATTTGAATCATTGCAACGTACAATTTACTTCTCACACTGAGGATCTGGATGAGGCAATTGGTACACCGATAACGTACTACAAGATTAAACTATGATGCAGTTTCTGGTGACGTCGCTAGTATGAGCATTTGTGCTGAGCTCACTGTATACCTGACAGCGCGGTAAGCAATTGTTGATTGCATAGATTTACAGCAGTCCTTCAGTATCACAAAACTCCATAAATCATAAAGCATTTGCCACAAGTCGGCATGTGGTTTCTAAATATTTAAAGTCTTTATTATCTTGCCGGATGATTTTGTTAACGTCTCTAACTAGGCACGCGGCAGACTAGGCAGACACATCCACCTGTTGGTTGACGTTACGTTTAATCCCTGTGTTTAATCTAAGTAACCACTTAGATCAAACTCCCGTAGCAGCGCTGGCAAGACACTGACATAACGCGGGTTGTCAAAGAGATCGCGACGACATGCTTCACTGCGTTCGCCTTCCCCCAAAAGGAGATCCAAGTCTGTTTCTCCCGACCGTTCCATCATCGCTATTGGCATCTGTTGGAAGACGGCATTGACACCTGTTGCGAAATGAGACGTTATAATTGTTTGGTAAACATTCTTATCGCACCGGCCGTTATTATCATATCCACTTACGATGGAATCCTTTGCGAATGATCTCCACGTGGATGTCTGGGAGGGTAGGTATCGTTCCGGTGTAGTACAGTTGTTCCAAGGTAGATTGAAGTGTGGTATGATATAGCTGTAGCGGGTGGAGTTTGTACTAGCTGCGAGTTGAACTGATCAGCAATTAAACAAATGCTCACCTGTATTAAATCCGGTAAGTGTGCAACACGAACTTCCGGTTGTAGTGAACCGTACAGGAAGAAATTAAGATCCACTCCTGGTGAACCGAAAAATGCAAGCTGATAATCCAGCAACAGTACATCTTCCACTCCAGTGTCTTCGCCGTAGGAGAACATCATGTTGTTTAGCCATATATCGTTGTGATTCAGCACGTTAAAGCAATTCTCCTCTCTGCGATAGACATCACACCCGTAAGGAATGATCTTGTCGTGAAGCTTTTGCAGCTTTCGCTGTATCTGATCCCATCGTCCATCCCTGTTCCATTCTGCTACTAGGCGCATCACCTGCCGAACGCATCGCCGATAGTATGGCAGAAATGTCTGCTTCTTGGGATCATCGGAAATGCATCCTTCCTTCGTGAGGTCGAACAGTGCGGGTTCCTCTTCGTATACGATCCGTGAGCAGGCGTGCAGTTTGGCGAGCTTCACAATTACCAACCGTGCGTGGTCTACATCTAATCCGTACCGGCGATCAACCATTTTATAACCCTGCTCGCACACATCTTCAAACACGAGCATCTGCTTGGGAGTGGTGGCAGTGCTTAAACAATGCGGCGAAATGACCGAAACATCACCCATCGATCTCAAATGTTTGTAGATCTTGGGAATTATCTGTCCATAAATCACGATCTCTCTAGGGTAGATATTGTTCTCCTGCATGACTTTTTGCTGAAGTTCTCCCGATGGCATCACCTGGAAGCGAATTAAAAAAAAACATCATTTTAAACAGTTCTACCACTGGGAATGGCAAGTACATACCTTAAGAATAATGTTCTTCTTCACAAACAAACCGATATCGTAATGCAGCGACACACGGTACATTTCACTCGCGTAATTATCTCCCTTTTTTGTTGCAACGTTAACCTCATAAGCAACAAGCCGCTTAAAACTGGTTCCATGCTGCTGTACCAGCAATTCCACCAACAGATCATTGTTGATCCACTCGACGTTAGCCATTTGCGCAAAGGCGTAGAGAAGCACAGGTTCGCTAGCAAGCAAATCACTTCCGGAGATCTTTACCGTGCAACGACCGAAAGAGGAACTGGAGTGCTGTGGCGATTTTTTTTCTTTTCCCATAGCACTGATAACACTACTAGACAATGTGTACCACTGTAATATGAGGTACGTTGGTTGATAAAAATACACCCCTCTTAATTATAGATCTGATAAGCACTGTTTGAAGCGTAGCAATGACCGTAATCTTACACTTTTATATTTTATGACTCAAATGATGTCTAAATATTTGATGTAATGCAAACACTAACCGACGATCCATTTTAAAACATAAATAAGCAAACACTTATGCGAAGAGTCTTAATCTTAAGGAATATGTGCATTACTCAATGGATCAATGCGTTAGATTAAGCATATTAACGCCTAACAGTATGCAATGATACATTTTTTTGTCAGTTTTCGATTTTGCCGCATCACGTGTTTCAGCCAGTTATTTAATAATTGGATTCAATTTGCATACTTTCAGGTGTGATCATTTTCGGTTAAATCGGTCGAAGTCTGACACATCACGTGTACGTACTTCAAGTCATGTCGTTATTAAGGTAAGAAGTGTATAACTAAAGGATTTTCATACAGTCTAATGGTAATTAACTAAAGGGTCTTAAATATATCGTTGCTACTTTTCCAAATATTGCACCGTATAGCATCTTAAAAAATGGACTAAAAGTGTATACTTCCAAGCGGAGTTTTCACATAAACGCACCGCTTAGTGTCCGATGAGCTCGCAAAGATTACATTGTCTGACGTAATGATTTATTTCACATGACGAAATGAATTGCGCGCAGTATCAACAACCCTCACCAACAGTTCAGTTCAGTTCAGTCCAATTTCATAACGCGTTCAAGCTATACGGGAATCAACATGAGTGAATCAAGCTGGAAGACTGTGGAATATTTCAAGGACGTAATAATGTGTGATCTTTGCCTTGAGGACAATGAATCTCTCAAAATCATAAGCTTCAATATCAGTAAGGCAAATGAAAAAACAGCCGGCTATATGTCACTTATCCATCGGGTGTGCATCGAGGTGGAGTTTGGGGAAAGCCCCACTAAGTCTGCAGCGTTGTCGTATATTGTGAAGGAGAAATCAGATACAGCATTTGGTTACAAACTCGTCGAAGTTCTTTCTGTGTTTCCCAAAGAGTGCGAAGTGTACGAGAAGCTATTACCCGCATTCGAACACATATTAGAGAAACAGGAGTTAGTGCGCTTCGGTCCAAAAGTGTTTAAAACAACCAACGAATCCGTGATCGTTATGGAGGATCTAACGCGAAGCCAGTTTTACATGCGGGAACAAAGTTTTGGTCTTCCAATTACGGATATTAAAAGGATACTGCACAAGCTGGCCGCGTTTCATGCTGCCTCTGTAATTTACAAGGAAAACAATGGAACATTTTCGGATCTGTTTTCCGAGGGCGTAATAGCGGAAAAAACAATCGATTTACTGAGCGGTTACAACGAAACGTTGTACACAGTGTTTCTAAAAAGTTTGAGCGAGAGAAACATCTCCGACGAGTACTTACGGCCACTGGTAAACTATGAAAACATATTTCTTCTTTCCTAGTAATCTGATTCTGGTACATAAATTTAATCACAGATGGCGCTCGATGGTCGGTTACTAAAAGAATGTTGTAACGTTCAGCGCACAGACCCGTCGGAATTTATTGTTCTTAACCATGATGATCTCTGGCCAAATAATGTTATGTTTGGAGAAGATGATCTACGTTTTGTAAGTAGCTTTAAATCCAATACAATCTACCAATGGTGAGATGTATAACTATACAATAACTAATACACAAACAACCTCGTGCAGTTGGATTTCCAAACAGCGTTCTATGGATCATTTGCATCGGAATTGTTATTCTTGTTCACAACATCTGCTACGGAATTGATATGTGACTCATTCGAGGAATTATTGCAATTTTACCATGAAAACCTAACAGAGGTATTCGAGCGACTACACTATCATAAACTGATACCATCGTACGCAGATTTGCTGGAGCAGATCAAACGGCGGGGTATTCTAATATTACCCGCACTCTCAGAAGCCGTAGCCATCACGATGGCTGGTTTAACGGAACCTTCGGACATGGAAATGATCACTTCTGATCAAGCGGAGGGTGTAGCGCTACGGCACCGTGTCTACAATAATCCATCGTTCGTAGACCTTGTAGATCGTCTGCTACCAAAGCTGTACGAATTGGGACTATTAAATATTGAAGTGGTTTCTGAGCACTAGGTCATTCTGATTCAATAAAAAATAAAAGACTTGATAAATAAAAGGTCAGCTCTTTATTGATGAAACGTTTACCCGTATGACTCTTGTGCTAGGTGGGTTGCGCATCTAATTACAGCGTTACGTGTACGATCTTTGGAATTACTGGTCCTGCCTACAATTAGCCGCTAGTGGCGTCAGCAATCCACGTGATCGGAAATAGGGCAACAGCTCCTTCATATGCTGCTTAAAACGATCGTTATCGAAGAGTAGCTTTTGAAACCTTTGTCCAGCTTCGGTCTGCACGATGGCCGCTTCCTGGGAGGCGTCTTCACTCGGATCTGCCAACACGTACGGAAGATCAATGACGGTAGTTTTGATGGCCGCACTTAGACGATCGTTGAAATCGATGTGGAGCTGTTGCAGCGTTGGCAACCGTTTGCGGTAACCGAGCAGCACTAAGTTATGGACCAGACGTTCCTGGTAGTATCGCAAAAAGTATGCCTGCTTCGAAAGCTTCAGATCTCCCCGCACAGAGGAAAACAGGAAGTGGATTAGATCGAACACAGGTGAGCCCCACGATGGAAACTGGTAATCGACCATCGCCACACGTTTCACCGTCTCGTCGTCATATGAAAAAAGAATATTGTTCAGCCACGCGTCGCCATGATTCAGTACATTGAACCCATTCACGTCGATGGTCCAAGTGTCTACCAGCAATGTGTAGATCTGCCTGGAAACGGTCTCCAGATCGTCGACGAACTCTTCAGCGAACTCCCACTCTCTCATATACTTGAACAAACTGTCCAGTGAGGGAGCAAACATCGCATCTGTTTTAGACGCCATTTCCCGGTCCGAGCTTGACTCGGCCAGTTCCTTTGGCAGGGTATTCCCGGACTCGCAATACACGGCTGATGCAGCATGGAATAGTGCCAGATGGTCGAGTACTGCCTCAACGTGAGCTTTATCTAAACCTTCCTGTCTATTAGCCATGCGGAACCCGCTAATCGTCAAATCTTCCAGTACGATCACGTCCACCGGTAGTCCAACACGTGTTGTATAGTGGCGTGGTCCAAGCTTTACCGATACTCCCTTGCTGTGGTACAGTGCTTCGAAGGCGGGTATGAGGTGTTGGTAGAGATGAAGCTCTCTCACGTACATATCCTTGTCCAGTGTGTAAGATGCCGCAATGCCCTTTGGAGGTGCTTTGATGATGAGCGATAGTGTCTCCTCCGTGTCTGCATCCTTCCAGAGCAGACTCACCTTGGCCGAGTACAGCGCAGATGCGTAACTATCGCCCTTCTTAGCAGCATTTTTTACGTATACACTACGAACGATGCGCTTATTCTTCTCGTCAATACCGAATTTGGAATCTACGATGTGCTCAATAAACTCTTGGTCCAACCACAGCGGTAGTTCCAGCGACGGATCACATTCAATCCGCGCCGCTCGTTGGGTACCGATCTGCAGTAGATCAAACACTCCTCTGTCGTAGAAGAAGTCCAAGATTTGTCCCATTTGTTTGACATAAACAGGATTGTTGTACATTTTCAGCTTAAAGGCAACTCCGGCGTCGCCCTGATCCAGCATCAAATCCATCGAAGCATCGTCCGTTTTCTCCATCACACATGCAGGAAGAATGGATAAGGATATCATCAACCCGAACAGGTGATGCGTTGTTATATCCGAGTGCAGTTCTTTCAGCAGTGGGACCTTGCCATTGTACCCAAGGAAATTAAAACTATCAACGAGATGTTCGTGATAATATTGAATCATGTAGTTCATCTGTGATAGCTTCAAATCGCCGTTAACGGAAGTCAGGATGAAGTAGAGCAGGTCGTGCGCCGGCGAGGACCAGAAGCTGAGCTGATAGTCAATCTGCAGCGATAAGAAATGATAAGTCCAGCATCGGCGCGAATTTACCCGATTCTTTTCTTACCAGTACGATATCGTTTGGCTCATTTTCTGCTTTGTGACGAAATAGGATATTATTGCACCACATGTCACCGTGATTAAGTACGTTGAATCCAGCTGGATTGGCCCGAGTGATAAGCAAGAGGGAATCGAACAAATCCATACCACAATGTTTCTGTGAAAAAGGCCATATGGATTTTTGTCGATGAATAAAAAATGCTCATAAAAATACATGTTTTCATAACACCTGGACTACTTGGACACCATTTATGACGGTTGGTCACTGGCTCATACCCTCAAGGTAAGCAAATTTAATTTAAAATAAAAAAAATAAAGTAATAAGCCACAAACTATTTCTTAGTATTATCTCGGAAGTTTTAGCTTATACTAGTAGGCTTTCTTTTCTTTATCGGCATAACAACCTCAAGAGGTCTAGGGCCTGCCCTTTTTGGTTTTCTTTGACTTTAGTTACACGTAGGCGGATAGCCAGAGGATTGCTCCAGATGGGATTTTGGACCGTTCTTGTGAAGAACGGCTCCGCTACCAAAACACCACCGGGTCGCCTTATATAGTAAGCTTTATCTTTATACAAAAGCAACTTTGGCCCCTAGCAATACGTACCATCAGATCGGCATAGATCGCTGTTTTATCTGACCATCCACGCAGTATCATCTGGAAGAATTCAGCCTGTTGCTTATGAAATTGCTCAGTCATAGCGCGTGCTTTATCTGAAACAAGACCCTGCTTGAATAGTTCCCCATACGGGCCACGTTGCTGCTGCAGAACAACAGACGCTGCATGGAACTGTGCCATTCGTCGTAGTGCCAATCGAGTATGCTCCATGTCCATTCCTTGGTGTCGATTCGCCATCGTAAACTGACGTTCATGCAAATCTTCCATCACAATCACATCGGTCGGTTCGGTGCTGTGCTTCAGACAGCGTGGCCCAAATGACACACCCGTTCGACCACGCTCGTCATACAGCCGTTCCATGGCGGGTAGTATGTCTGTGTACATGGCCATCTCCTTTGGGAACAGGTTCATCATTTTTATCATCTCATCGGACAGTCCGAGATTTGGGAGAGCTTTCACAATTAACGAAACGTCAGTTTCATGGTTACCATCATGCACTCGAACCGACACTCGCACACGGTAGAGAATGGACGCATAATTATCACCAGCCTCCGTAGCTTTCCGAACATCGAGATCGGTGATAGTGAAGGCATTTTCCGGAAGATCCAACTTCACCGCAATAGCATCCACAAAGTATTCCTTTGTCATCCATTGCGGTACAGCAACACCAGCACTAATAGATGAGGTCATGGTTATTTCACGTTCACGTTTGTTTGTTTGATTTATAATATTCGCGAATGTTGTCTGCTTAGGTATCTGGCGATCCGATTCCGAAATCGTATCCGTTTAGACCTGTTCGCTGTAAGCGCAGAATAAATACTGTCCGGCGAGCGCGCAGAGTGCTTGCGCGAAATAAAGTTGTGTTGTAGTAAATGTGTGCGTAAAATTGATCTTTCCTAAAACCACGACCAGCATTTGGCCGATAAGGTATGTTTCACAGGTTTCGGTTGAGTAGTAAGTGTCAACACAGCTTATCCCGACTTTTTGACGAAAACGCAACGTCATTGCGTCGAAATTTTTGTGTATGTACAACCAAACATTGAATCACGAAGAACAGGTTGATACGGCGATATATGCGCATGAGCGAAAGGAAACGGGTAGAATCGATTTCATCAAACATTGTGTTTATCTCTCGCCAACATAGGAATTCCATTCCCTCCTGTATGTACACACAACAGTAATTCTAACGCAATATCTACCGGTTGTTGTGGTTGTTCCATTAGCCGTACCGTATCTGTTCCTATCTCAATGTTGACCATTTTTGGTGCCGTACAAATCTCGTTGTGATAAAATTTTTCGGTGTGTTCTACCAAATACCTTATATGGTAAGGAAGTCTGTAAGTCTGTTGTTATTGGACTTATGCAGATTAATGGCCTACTTCAAGTCATCCTAAAGTCCGAAGAGTTTGAAGAGGTTCACATTTTAAATACAACCAACTGACGAAGTTTCGTAGAACATACTTACCTACTTTGATGTGCTATGAGGATGTCAAATTCGGTGCTTACTTCAGTTGTACTATGTAATTGATGTAGTTCTGATCTACATCATGTTCAATCACTCATCAATCAAATTGTCCAAAAGATACAGGCAAGAATGTCATACATGTAACGATTCGAATTATTCATGCATTTAAATATTAATGTACAAATCAATCGATTCGGACATATGTTATTTCAGGCGTACTGTTCGCATACCCGCACCGCTTAGTGTTCCTTTAGCAAAGATAGCATTGTCTGACGTAATGCTTTATCTCACTCCACGAAATGAGTTGCGCGCAGTATCAACAACCCTCACCAACAGTTCAGTTCAGTCCAATTTCATAACGCGTTCAAGCTATACGGGAACCAACATGAGTGAATCAAGCTGGAAGACTGTGGAATATTTCAAGGACGTAATAATGTGTGATCTTTGCCTTGAGGACAATGAATCTCTCAAAATCATAAGCTTCAATATCAGTAAGGCAAATGAAAAAACAGCCGGCTATATGTCACTTATCCATCGGGTGTGCATCGAGGTGGAGTTTGGGGAAAGCCCCACTAAGTCTGCAGCGTTGTCGTATATTGTGAAGGAGAAATCAGATACAGCATTTGGTTACAAACTCGTCGAAGTTCTTTCTGTGTTTCCCAAAGAGTGCGAAGTGTACGAGAAGCTATTACCCGCATTCGAACACATATTAGAGAAACAGGAGTTAGTGCGCTTCGGTCCAAAAGTGTTTAAAACAACCAACGAATCCGTGATCGTTATGGAGGATCTAACGCGAAGCCAGTTTTACATGCGGGAACAAAGTTTTGGTCTTCCAATTACGGATATTAAAAGGATACTGCACAAGCTGGCCGCGTTTCATGCTGCCTCTGTAATTTACAAGGAAAACAATGGAACATTTTCGGATCTGTTTTCCGAGGGCGTAATAGCGGAAAAAACAATCGATTTACTGAGCGGTTACAACGAAACGTTGTACACAGTGTTTCTAAAAAGTTTGCGCGATCGAAACATCTCCGACGAGTACTTACGGCCACTGGTAAACTATGAAAACATATTTCTTCTTTCCTAGTAATCTGATTCTGGTACATAAATTTAATCACAGATGGCGCTCGATGGTCGGTTACTAAAAGAATGTTGTAACGTTCAGCGCACAGACCCGTCGGAATTTATTGTTCTTAACCATGATGATCTCTGGCCAAATAATGTTATGTTTGGAGAAGATGATCTACGTTTTGTAAGTAGCTTTAAATCCAATACAATCTACCAATGGTAAGATGTATAACTAACACAAACAACCTCGTGCAGTTGGATTTCCAAACAGCGTTCTATGGATCATTTGCATCGGAATTGTTATACTTGTTCACAACATCTGCTACGGAATTGATATGTGACTCATTCGAGGAATTATTGCAATTTTACCATGAAAACTTAACAGAGGTATTCGAGCGACTACACTATCATAAACTGATACCATCGTACGCAGATTTGCTGGAGCAGATCAAACGGCGGGGTATTCTAATATTACCCCCACTCTCAGAAGCCGTAGCCATCACGATGGTTGGTTTAACGGAACCTTCGGACATGGAAATGATCACTTCTGATCAAGCGGAGGGTGTAGCGCTACGGCACCGTGTCTACAATAATCCATCGTTCGTAGACCTTGTAGATCGTCTGCTACCAAAGCTGTACGAATTGGGATTATTAAATATTGATGTGGTTTCTGAGCACTAAGTCATTCTGATTCAATAAAAAATAAAAGACTTGATAAATAAAAGGTCAGCTCTTTATTGATGAAACGTTTACCCGTATGACTCTTGTGATAGGTGGGTTGCGCATCTAATTACAGCGTTACGTGTACGATCTTTGGAATTACTGGTCCTGCCTACAATTAGCCGCTAGTGGCGTCAGCAATCCACGTGATCGGAAATAGGGCAACAGCTCCTTCATATGCTGCTTAAAACGATCGTTATCGAAGAGCAGCTTTTGAAATCTTTGTCCTGCTTCGGTCTGCACGATGGCCGCTTCCTGGGAGGCGTCTTCACTCGGATCTGCCAACACGTACGGAAGATCAATGACGGTAGTTTTGATGGCCGCACTTAGACGATCGTTAAAATCGATGTGGAGCTGTTGCAGCGTTGGCAACCGTTTGCGGTAACCGAGCAGCACTAAGTTATGGACCAGACGTTCCTGGTAGTATCGCAAAAAGTATGCCTGCTTCGAAAGCTTCAGATCTCCCCGCACAGAGGAAAACAGGAAGTGGATTAGATCGAACACAGGTGAGCCCCACGATGGAAACTGGTAATCGACCATCGCCACACGTTTCACCGTCTCGTCGTCATATGAAAAAAGAATATTGTTCAGCCACGCGTCGCCATGATTCAGTACATTGAACCCATTCACGTCGATGGTCCAAGTGTCTACCAGCAATGTGTAGATCTGCCTGGAAACGGTCTCCAGATCGTCGACGAACTCTGCAGCGAACTCCCACTCTCTCATATACTTGAACAAACTGTCCAGTGAGGGAGCAAACATCGCATCTGTTTTAGACGCCATTTCCCGGTCCGAGCTTGACTCGGCCAGTTCCTTTGGCAGGGTATTCCCGGACTCGCAATACACGGCTGATGCAGCATGGAACAGTGCCAGATGGTCGAGTACTGCCTCAACGTGAGCTTTATCTAAACCTTCCTGTCTATTAGCCATGCGGAACCCGCTAATCGTCAAATCTTCCAGTACGATCACGTCCACCGGTAGTCCAACACGTGTTGTATAGTGGCGTGGTCCAAGCTTTACCGATACTCCCTTGCTGTGGTACAGTGCTTCGAAGGCGGGTATGAGGTGTTGGTAGAGATGAAGCTCTCTCACGTACATATCCTTGTCCAGTGTGTAAGATGCCGCAATGCCCTTTGGAGGTGCTTTGATGATGAGCGATAGTGTCTCCTCCGTGTCTGCATCCTTCCAGAGCAGACTCACCTTGGCCGAGTACAGCGCAGATGCGTAACTATCGCCCTTCTTAGCAGCATTTTTTACGTATACACTACGAACGATGCGCTTATTCTTCTCGTCAATACCGAATTTGGAATCTACGATGTGCTCAATAAACTCTTGGTCCAACCACAGCGGTAGTTCCAGCGACGGATCACATTCAATCCGCGCCGCTCGTTGGGTACCGATCTGCAGTAGATCAAACACTCCTCTGTCGTAGAAGAAGTCCAAGATTTGTCCCATTTGTTTGACATAAACAGGATTGTTGTACATTTTCAGCTTAAAGGCAACTCCGGCGTCGCCCTGATCCAGCATCAAATCCATCGAAGCATCGTCCGTTTTCTCCATCACACATGCAGGAAGAATGGATAAGGATATCATCAACCCGAACAGGTGATGCGTTGTTATATCCGAGTGCAGTTCTTTCAGCAGTGGGACTTTGCCATTGTACCCAAGAAAATTAAAACTATCAACGAGATGTTCGTGATAATATTGAATCATGTAGTTCATCTGTGATAGCTTCAAATCGCCGTTAACGGAAGTCAGGATGAAGTAGAGCAGGTCGTGCGCCGGCGAGGACCAGAAGCTGAGCTGATAGTCAATCTGCAGCGATAAGAAATGATAAGTCCAGCATCGGCGCGAATTTACCCGATTCTTTTCTTACCAGTACGATATCGTTTGGCTCATTTTCTGCTTTGTGACGAAATAGGATATTATTGCACCACATGTCACCGTGATTAAGTACGTTGAATCCAGCTGGATTGGCCCGAGTGATAAGCAAGAGGGAATCGAACAAATCCATACCACAATGTTTCTGTGAAAAAGGCCATATGGATTTTTGTCGATGAATAAAAAATGCTCATAAAAATACATGTTTTCATAACACCTGGACTACTTGGACACCATTTATGACGGTTGGTCACTGACTCACACCCTCAAGGTAAGCTAATTTAATTTAAAATAAAAAAAATAAAGTAATAAGCCACAAACTATTTCTTAGTATTATCTCGGAAGTTTTAGCTTATACTAGTAGGCTTTCTTTTCTTTATCGGCATAACAACCTCAAGAGGTCTAGGGCCTGCCCTTTTTGGTTTTCTTTGACTTTAGTTACACGTAGGCGGATAGCCAGAGGATTGCTCCAGATGGGATTTTGGACCGTTCTTGTGAAGAACGGCTCCGCTACCAAAACACCACCGGGTCGCCTTATATAGTAAGCTTTATCTTTATACAAAGCCTTCAACGAATGTAACATACTTTGGCCCCTAGCAATACGTACCATCAGATCGGCATAGATCGCTGTTTTATCTGACCATCCACGCAGTATCATCTGGAAGAATTCAGCCTGTTGCTTATGAAATTGCTCAGTCATAGCGCGTGCTTTATCTGAAACAAGACCCTGCTTGAATAGTTCCCCATACGGGCCACGTTGCTGCTGCAGAACAACAGACGCTGCATGGAACTGTGCCATTCGTCGTAGTGCCAATCGAGTATGCTCCATGTCCATTCCTTGGTGTCGATTCGCCATCGTAAACTGACGTTCATGCAAATCTTCCATCACAATCACATCGGTTGGTTCGGTGCTGTGCTTCAGACAGCGTGGCCCAAATGACACACCCGTTCGACCACGCTCGTCATACAGCCGTTCCATGGCGGGTAGTATGTCTGTGTACATGGCCATCTCCTTTGGGAACAGGTTCATCATTTTTATCATCTCATCGGACAGTCCGAGATTTGGGAGAGCTTTCACAATTAACGAAACGTCAGTTTCATGGTTACCATCATGCACTCGAACCGACACTCGCACACGGTAGAGAATGGACGCATAATTATCACCAGCCTCCGTAGCTTTCCGAACATCGAGATCGGTGATAGTGAAGGCATTTTCCGGAAGATCCAACTTCACCGCAATAGCATCCACAAAGTATTCCTTTGTCATCCATTCCGGTACAGCAACACCAGCACTAATAGATGAGGTCATGGTTATTTCACGTTCACGTTTGTTTGTTTGATTTATAATATTCGCGAATGTTGTCTGCTTAGGTATCTGGCGATCCGATTCCGAAATCGTATCCGTTTAGACCTGTTCGCTGTAAGCGCAGAATAAATACTGTCCGGCGAGCGCGCAGAGTGCTTGCGCGAAATAAAGTAGTGTTGTAGTAAATGTGTGCGTAAAATTGATCTTTCCTAAAACCACGACCAGCATTTGGCCGATAAGGTATGTTTCACAGGTTTCGGTTGAGTAGTAAGTGTCAACACAGCTTATCCCGACTTTTTGACGAAAACGCAACGTCATTGCGTCGAAATTTTTGTGTATGTACAACCAAACATTGAATCACGAAGAACAGGTTGATACGGCGATATATGCGCATGAGCGAAAGGAAACGGGTAGAATCGATTTCATCAAACATTGTGTTTATCTCTCGCCAACATAGGAATTCCATTCCTTCCTGTATGTACACACAACAGTAATTCTAACGCAATATCTACCGGTTGTTGTGGTTGTTCCATTAGGTACCGTATCTGTTCCTATCTCAATGTTGACCATTTTTGGTGCCGTACAAATCTCGTTGTGATAAAATTTGTCGGTGTGTTCTACCAAATACCTTATATGGTAAGGAAGTCTGTAAGTCTGTTGTTATTGGACTTATGCAGATTAATGGCCTACTTCAAGTCATCCTAAAGTCCGAAGAGTTTGAAGAGGTTCACATTTTAAATACAACCAACTGACGAAGTTTCGTAGAACATACTTACCTACTTTGATGTGCTATGAGGATGTCAAATTCGGTGCTTACTTCAGTTGTACTATGTAATTGATGTAGTTCTGATCTACATCATGTTCAATCACTCATCAATCAAATTGTCCAAAAGATACAGGCAAGAATGTCATACATGTAACGATTCGAATTATTCATGCATTTAAATATTAATGTACAAATCAATCGATTCGGACATATGTTATTTCAGGCGTACTGTTCGCATACCCGCACCGCTTAGTGTTCCTTTAGCAAAGATAGCATTGTCTGACGTAATGCTTTATCTCACTCCACGAAATGAGTTGCGCGCAGTATCAACAACCCTCACCAACAGTTCAGTTCAGTCCAATTTCATAACGCGTTCAAGCTATACGGGAACCAACATGAGTGAATCAAGCTGGAAGACTGTGGAATATTTCAAGGACGTAATAATGTGTGATCTTTGCCTTGAGGACAATGAATCTCTCAAAATCATAAGCTTCAATATCAGTAAGGCAAATGAAAAAACAGCCGGCTATATGTCACTTATCCATCGGGTGTGCATCGAGGTGGAGTTTGGGGAAAGCCCCACCAAGTCTGCAGCGTTGTCGTATATTGTGAAGGAGAAATCAGATACAGCATTCGGAGGTGATCTTGTCGAGGTTCTTTCTGTGTTTCCCAAAGAGTGCGAAGTGTACGAGAAGCTATTACCCGCGTTCGAACACATATTAGAGAAACAGGAGTTAGTGCGCTTCGGTCCAAAAGTGTTTAAAACAACCAACGAATCCGTGATCGTTATGGAGGATCTAACGCGAAGCCAGTTTTACATGCGGGAACAAAGTTTTGGTCTTCCAATTACGGATATTAAAAGGATACTGCAAAAGCTGGCTGCGTTTCATGCTGCCTCTGTAATTTACAAGGAAAACAATGGAACATTTTCGGATCTGTTTTCCGAGGGCGTAATAGCCGAAAGAACCATAGATGTACTAAGCGGTCACTATGAAACGTTGTATACAGCGTTTCTGCAAAGTTTGCGCGAGCGAAACATCTCCGACGAGTACTTACGGCCACTGGTAAACTTTGAAAACATAGTTCTACTTGCCTTATAATCTAATTCTGGTACATAAATTTGATCACAGATGGCGCTCGATGGTCGGTTACTAAAAGAATGTTGTCGGGTGCAGCGCACAGACCCGTCTGAATTTACCGTTCTAAACCACGGTGATCTCTGGCCAAATAATGTTATGTTTGGAGAAGATGATCTACGTTTTGTAAGTAGTTTTAAACTAAAGTTTATTTTACAGCCAGTAACTTCTTGTTGATCCTCATTACAGTTGGATTTCCAAACAGCTTTCTATGGATCAGTTGCATCGGACGTGTTGTACTTCTTTACAACATCTGCTACGGAATTGATGTGTGACTCATTCGAGGAATTATTGCAATTTTACCATGAAAACTTAACAGAGGTATTCGAGCGACTACACTATCATAAACTGATACCATCGTACGCTGATTTGTTGGAGCAGATCAAACGGCGGGGTATTCTAATATTACCCCCACTCTCAGAAGCCGTAGCCATCACGATGGCTGGTTTAACGGAACCTTCGGACATGGAAATGATCACTTCTGATCAACCGGAGGGTGTAGCGCTACGGCACCGTGTCTACAATAATCCATCGTTCGTAGACCTTGTAGATCGTCTGCTACCAAAGCTGTACGAATTGGGATTATTAAATATTGATGTGGTTTCTGAGCACTAAGTCATTCTGATTCAATAAAAAATAAAAGACTTGATAAATAAAAGGTCAGCTCTTTATTGATGAAACGTTTACCCGTATGACTCTTGTGATAGGTGGGTTGCGCATCTAATTACAGCGTTACGTGTACGATCTTTGGAATTACTGGTCCTGCCTACAATTAGCCGCTAGTGGCGTCAGCAATCCACGTGATCGGAAATAGGGCAACAGCTCCTTCATATGTTGCTTAAAACGATCGTTATCGAAGAGTAGCTTTTGAAACCTTTGTCCAGCTTCGGTCTGCACGATGGCCGCTTCCTGGGAGGCGTCTTCACTCGGATCTGCCAACACGTACGGAAGATCAATGACGGTAGTTTTGATGGCCGCACTTAGACGATCGTTAAAATCGATGTGGAGCTGTTGCAGCGTTGGCAACCGTTTGCGGTAACCGAGCAGCACTAAGTTATGGACCAGACGTTCCTGGTAGTATCGCAAAAAGTATGCCTGCTTCGAAAGCTTCAGATCTCCCCGCACAGAGGAAAACAGGAAGTGGATTAGATCGAACACAGGTGAGCCCCACGATGGAAACTGGTAATCGACCATCGCCACACGTTTCACCGTCTCGTCGTCATATGAAAAAAGAATATTGTTCAGCCACGCGTCGCCATGATTCAGTACATTGAACCCATTCACGTCGATGGTCCAAGTGTCTACCAGCAATGTGTAGATCTGCCTGGAAACGGTCTCCAGATCGTCGACGAACTCTGCAGCGAACTCCCACTCTCTCATATACTTGAACAAACTGTCCAGTGAGGGAGCAAACATCGCATCTGTTTTAGACGCCATTTCCCGGTCCGAGCTTGACTCGGCCAGTTCCTTTGGCAGGGTATTCCCGGACTCGCAATACACGGCTGATGCAGCATGGAACAGTGCCAGATGGTCGAGTACTGCCTCAACGTGAGCTTTATCTAAACCTTCCTGTCTATTAGCCATGCGGAACCCGCTAATCGTCAAATCTTCCAGTACGATCACGTCCACCGGTAGTCCAACACGTGTTGTATAGTGGCGTGGTCCAAGCTTTACCGATACTCCCTTGCTGTGGTACAGTGCTTCGAAGGCGGGTATGAGGTGTTGGTAGAGATGAAGCTCTCTCACGTACATATCCTTGTCCAGTGTGTAAGATGCCGCAATGCCCTTTGGAGGTGCTTTGATGATGAGCGATAGTGTCTCCTCCGTGTCTGCATCCTTCCAGAGCAGACTCACCTTGGCCGAGTACAGCGCAGATGCGTAACTATCGCCCTTCTTAGCAGCATTTTTTACGTATACACTACGAACGATGCGCTTATTCTTCTCGTCAATACCGAATTTGGAATCTACGATGTGCTCAATAAACTCTTGGTCCAACCACAGCGGTAGTTCCAGCGACGGATCACATTCAATCCGCGCCGCTCGTTGGGTACCGATCTGCAGTAGATCAAACACTCCTCTGTCGTAGAAGAAGTCCAAGATTTGTCCCATTTGTTTGACATAAACAGGATTGTTGTACATTTTCAGCTTAAAGGCAACTCCGGCGTCGCCCTGATCCAGCATCAAATCCATCGACGCATCGTCCGTTTTCTCCATCAAGCAAATGGGCAGAATCGAGAAACATACCATTAAACCGAACAGGTGATGCCTTGTTATATCCGAGTGCAGTTCTTTCAGCAGTGGGATCTTGCCATTGTACCCGAGGAAATTAAAGCTGTAAACGAGTTGCTCGTGGTAGTATTGAATCATGTAGTTCATCTGTGATAGCTTCAAATCGCCGTTAACGGAAGTCAGGATGAAGTAGAGCAGGTCGTGCGCCGGTGAGGACCAGAAGCTGAGCTGATAGTCAATCTGCAGCGATAAGAAACGTTAAGGTTTGGTTTGGTTTGAGAGCTATAAAAAGCTCTCTTCGTTCATATTCGTACCAGTAAGGTATCGTTCGGATCGCCATCTTCTTTGTAGTGAAACAGAACATTATTGCACCACATGTCACCGTGATTAAGTACGTTGAATCCAGCTGGATCGGCCCGGGTGATAAGCAAGAGGGAATCGAACAAATCCATACCCCAGTGTTTCTGTGAAAAAGAGTCAATTGGTCAATAACTACTCAAGAAAATGACTTTTAGGTATGTCTTCTACGTATCGCTGTGCTATGTACGCCTAAAGGTATGCTATTATAATTTAAAATGTCAGTTAAACTACGACTTTGGATATCCTAAATGGATGTGGACTAACAAGTGTCTGAACAATGTCGTTACATCTCTCGTAACAATCACCATCAATAAAGTGGCACAATATTCCCACAAATAATACGTACCATCAGATTGGCGTAGAACGCTTCTTTTTCCGACCATCCGCCCATCATCTTTTGAAAGAAATCGGCTTGCCCTTTCTGAAACTGTTCGGTCATTGCGCGTCCTGCCTCCTTAAACATTCCCTCCTTAAACAGTTCTCCGTACGGGCCACGTTGCTGCTGCAAAACAACGGAAGCAGCATGGAACTGTGCCATTCGGCGCAGCACAAGTTGGGTGTGCTGCATGTCCACACCCTGCCGTCGATTGGCCATCGTAAACTGCCGTTCGCGCAAATCTTCCATCACAATCACATCGGTCGGTTCGGTGCTGTGCTTCAGACAGCGTGGCCCAAATGACACACTCGTTCGACCACGCGCATGGTACATCCCTTCCAGGGCGGGTAGTATGTCCGTGTACATGGCCATCTCTTTTGGGAACAGGTTCATCATTTTTATCATCTCATCGGACAGTCCGAGTTTTGGGAGAGCTTTCACAATCAACGAAACGTCCATTTGACTATCACCATCATGCACACGAACCGACACACGCACACGGTAGAGAATGGACGCATAATTATCACCAGCCTCCGTAGCCTTCCGAATATCGAGATCGGTGATAGTGAAGGCATTTTCCGGAAGATCCAACTTCACCGCAATAGCATCCACAAAGTACTCCTTTGTCATCCATTCCGGCACACTGGCATCAGCACTAGTGGACGAGGTCATGGTTATGTCACGTTCACGTTCACGTTTGATTCGCGTATGTTTTCTCCTACGCTGATTGATGGTCCGATACGAAAAACAGATGCGTGTAGACCTTGTCGCGGTGAGCGCAGAATAAATACTGTCCGGCAAGTGTGGGGAGCCTGCGAGAGTAACCAACACGGACGTAGATGTGTACGTAAAAGTTATCTTTCTTAAACCGCGATAAGAAAACCGTTAAGATTGGCCAGATGATTGGACCGTATGATTGAAATGGAACGATTCCAGGGTGTACATAGCTTATTCCTGTTACTTTTGGTTAACTTCACACCGTCATTACATTCGAGTTGATGCGTACAGCCAAAAGTCACCCTGAGATGAACAGGTTGATGCGGTGGTACATACATGCGCACGAGCGGAAGTAAGCGTAACATCTACCGTGCGGTTTCGATTTCATCAAACGCCGCAAATATTGCTCACAAACATCGAAATTCGTACCCGGTAGTGACACACGACCGCCACACGTCAAGAATTCTCACGCAATCGTTGCTTTATCTCTACCCGTCGTTGGGGTCTGCTATTGTCCCAATGGCTGCCGTAACCGTTCCGATCGCACTTGTACCCATTTTCGGAGCCGGACAAATTTAATTGCGATAAGATTGGCGGGCGTGTGCTAGCAAATACCTTATACGGAAACGTTACCGTTGATAAAGAAAAGCGCCAAATCAGGGTATCTGCAGTGGCGCACGACGTTACACCTGTCGATAAAACGAAGGGTCGCCAGAGGAAGGCTCGTTGCGCGTGTATTGAGCTGCGCAGCAGAAGATTCGGTTCGCTTTTGTCTCATTACATCATTTTGTTAAGGAGATGATCGAGACGGTGAGCGCGGGTCGCGAGAAAACTGAAAGTCATGCTGACGACGTGGTCCGCACGCTCGACGAAATTGAATGACGGCATTTGGTTAACGGAGGTTTGAGTTTAAAATTGTTTACCGCAAACATAAAATCACACATCCACACGCTTACACGGTTATTGGTATCTAGCATTAAGCAACAGAGAAATAAAAAGCGGTTTTATTGTACATTGCTGTTTCCATCATATTCGTCAAGTGTCAAGTGTGATGAGCTCGCGAGTTACAAGTTAACTTTTCGGGGTACGCCTCGATTCCGGAAGTAGGGTAGCAGCAGTTCCATATGCCGCTTCAGCGCATCGTTGTCCAGGAGCAGCTTCTGAAAACGCTGCCCAGCATCGGTGCTGTTCTCGAGGGCCGTATCCAGCGACGCATCATCCGTGTCCGGTACGAGGGCGAACGGTAGCACCAGCATCGTGTCGATCAATCCCAACATTAGATAGTCGTTGAAGTCAACGAGCAGCTGCTGCAGCGTTGGCAAACGTTTGCGGTACCCGAGCAGCACGAGATTGTCGACCAACTTTTCCTGATAGTAGCGAAGGAAGTAGTTTAGCTTCGTTAGCTTCTGCTCCAATTGGACGGAGGAGAATAGAAAGCTGTGCAAATCAATCATCGGCGACGCCCAGCAGCACATCTGGAAGTCGAGCAGGGTTGCCACGTCCGTTTCCGCGTTGGTGCTAAACATGATGTTGTTGATCCACAGGTCACCATGGTTTAACACATTGAACCGATCCTCCTGGGCGGTGATAATTCCGATAAGCTCATCGAAGGCATTTTTGGCCAGCTCCTTCATGTCGGCATAATGGTCCGCAGGCACAAAGTCCCAGTTCGCCATGAAGTCCACCAAACCATCCAGCATTGGTTGGAACAGTGGTGTGCCCATATGTTTCAGGCTTTCCACCACTTTCGGTCCGTTAAAGTCACTGGACAGGGTATGTCCCTGGTCGACGAAAACGGCAGATGCGGCATGAAATCTGGCCAGCTGTTCCAACACCAGCTCGGTGTGATATTGATCCAAACCTGCGCGACGGTCGGCCATACGTTTGCTGCCGTTGTGCGAAAGATCTTCCAGCACCAGCACGTCGGCCGGTGCGCCTTGACACACCTTCAAGCACCTTGGTCCGAGCAGCGCACTGATACCCTTATCGCGATAGAGCTTCTCGAACGCGGGCAGCAGGTCCCGGTACATCTGTATCTCTCGTGTCGAGAAGTTTAGATTCGCCATGTGCTCCACCAGTACGCCCTTCGGTGGTGCTTTTACAATCGTCGAAAAACTCTCGACGATGCCGGTACCTTGATTCAGCACGTCGACCTTTGCGCGATACAACACCGACGCGTAGTTATCGCCCTTCTTGGTGGCGAGTTCCAGGTGGATGTTTCGGATGAGACGGCGACCTCCGGTGGGACAAGGGCCAAGTTTCGCCTCCACTACGTCGTCGAAGAATTTCCCATCCAACCACAGCGGTAGATGGAGTGAGCGATCACACTCGATGCCGGCAGGACGCTGGTTGCCTTGCTGGTTTATGTCGAACGCGCCGGCATCGTAGAAGTACTCCAGGATCGGGATCATCTGCTCGACGTACGCGGCTCCGTTGTACATTTTCTGCTTGAACGCCGTCCCAGCGTCACCCTGATCGAGCATCAGATCGATGGAAGCGTTCTCTGTTTTCTCCATCACACAAATGGGAAACACGGAAAAGGCCGTACTGAGACCGTACAGTTGCCGCTCAATGAAATCCGAGTGCAGGTCTTGCAACGACGGACGCACCCCGCCGTACTGGAGCAAGGTCAAGTTCTCGGTCAAATGCTGGAAATAGTAACAAATCAAGTGGTCCAGCTGGCGTAACTTCAAGTTGGCGCGCACCGACGAAAAGATGAAGTAGTGAAGGTCAACTACGGGGGAGCTCCACATGCACATCTGGAAGTCGACCTGCAATCAATTGCAAGAGCTCTAGGATTAATCAAACCACTTGATTTAAAATCGGCTCTCCGATCGTTTGCAGTCGATTAAGCTGCCGGGCGCTACTTACGAGCGTTATTTCTTTGATCTTTTCGCCATCGTCGTACTGGAACATCATGTTGTTGCACCAAATGTCGCCGTGGTTTAGCACGTTAAACTTGGCCGGATCAGGTTTCGTGATGCGTAGCAACGCATCAAACATCTCCATACCCCAGCGTTTCTGAACGTAAAGAATGCGTCATTATCTATTACTATTGAAAGTGCTTTAAAACAGCTCCCTTCCATCTCGTCATCGGTCATATCTAGATAAAAGGGAAATACACTGGGAAGATAACGACTAATTCAAAGTTGCACTTACCATAAGCTCGGCGTACAGTTTACCATTATTTGGCCACGTGCACATAGTTTCGTACATGAACACATCGTGCTGAGCCTGAAACTGCTCGAACATGGCGCGGTTCTTTTCCGAGTACATGCCCTCCTTAAACTTCGCATCGTACGGCCCATTCCGTTCGTAGTGAACTGCCGAAGCTGCATGGAACTGAGCCAACCGACGGAGCAGCGTGTGACAGTGCTCCAAATCGAGCCCCTTTTGACGCACGGCCATCTGAAAGTTGCGATCCTTCAGATCCTCCATCACGATAATATCCGTCGGATCCGTGCAGTGCTTCAGACAGCGCGGTCCAAATGTAACCTCCACACCCTGGTCACGGTATAGCTGCTCGAATGCGGGCAAAATTTCAGTATACACGGCCATCTCCTTCGGGAAGACATTCAGCGCGGAGATCATTTCCTCGGAAAGGCCCAACCGCGGGAGAGCCTTCACGATCAGGGACACGGTTCGTCGATCCGCGTCGGAGTTCCCCATCAGTACCGTTACTTTCACGCGGTACATGATCGATACGAAATTGTCGCCCGCCTCCGTGGCCGGACGAACGTCTAGCTGCTCGACGGTGAGTTCGCTTTGCGAGACGTTGAACGCTTTTGCAACCGCATCGATGAAAAAATCGTTTGTCATCCACTCCGGGATCGAGACGGGTTTCGAAGGCGACATCGTACAACGCACGATTAGATGCTGGGATGGCGATGGTGGACACACAATCGGATCGAGAACCTTTTGAAAAACCCGAACCGTTCTAGTCGGATGCTCGCACTTTACTAATTTCAAGTGCGTTGCTTGCCGTCGGCATTAATTCGCTTGCCACCGGCCTCCCGGAGATACGTTATCTATTTGGTGGAGTATGAAATCTTGGCTCGAAATCGGCAGTTATATTTTTAGCATTTTGACCAAAATAATTAATGAGGACAGCGTTGTTGTTGTTGTCAACGCTGTTAACAATTGCTGGTTTCGAGCGATTTTTTGCTGTGTAAGTATTATGAGTTTATCGGTAAATGAACCGCTAGGGGGATACGGAACGATCATTAGAAAGAACAATATCATTCAATTACGAATTACCGCCTAGATCGCCTAAACCTTGAACCCCAAAAAGGCAGATAGTAAAATTGAATCGCAGGTTAGATTAAATATATGTTGAGTTGTGATATCTATGTGATCTGTATGATAAACTAATGCTTTTAAACAACTTTTTACTGTTTAAGTTAATAATCTCTGCCTGTCGGCACATCTCAGTTTTGAACCCGAGCGTCCTGAATAATAAGTCGCCATTTTGTACTTTTTTTAAAACAAAGTTTCGAAATTTCGACGAAGGAAATCAATCAAGAAGGAAACTACAGAAACCTATTTTCGTCATTACTTTAGATTTTGTCATACATTTGGAGTTTTTATTATAATATATAATTTTTTAATACATACGAACTGCACAAAACCGTTGAGGCTGCTTCCAACGATCGTAGTTTTGATTTCAAAACACAACAATAAAGAAGCGGAAATGGAATGAATTTAATTGTAATGTTAGACCCTAATTCACAAATGAAAGATCTCAAACTCCAATCATTATTTAGATTTTCTTCATTTTAAACAAACATGCTTTCGTCGCCGTCGGTTGGTGTAGGTTTTTGCCACAACGCTCCGAACTGCTAGACCACCACCTAAGCACCCATATGTCAAACGCGGCGTTCGCTTTATCCGGGCTGCTACGGTTGGTTCGAGCAGTCGTCTCACTTTTCAAACACGAAAATTCCTCTCACTATGTAACGACAGCGGAAGCCGAATTCGGGCAGTTTTGTTTCTCACGACACAAACGACAGATTACGGATAAACGAGGCATCGCTGTAAATAGCAAAGAAAGTGTACCTTTTGTTTGCGGCCGTGCAGTTTTCGCCCGCATTGTATGACGAATCGTAGTGTTCTAGCGCGTTACCGAGTGGCAAACATAAATCCGCGGTGCTGAAAGCAAATTGGCTGTGGTGTAGTGGTGAGCTGTAAGCGCGTAGTGCCGTGCGGCTATGGGCGATATACTGTGGCAGACAGCGATGAACGAACCGTCGACGTCCCAACCGCAGGGACCGCGGTTAACAGAAAATGATCAACTGTTCGACGAGTTGCTGGAAAACATTGTGTACGTAGGTAACCTGCCGAAAAACATCATGCTGACCGACCTGATCGAGCTGTTCAAGTACGCCGGCCGGATCGAGCGCGTCGCCTGGTACGGTGAGCATCGCACCGACATCAACACGAAGGTTGCATTCGTACGCTTCCGGCACTCGCGGCACGCGAAGGAAGCGGCCAAATGGGACCGGATACGTTATCACGATTCGATCCTGATCGTGATGCAGATATTCAAGGATCAGTGGTTCGATATGAGCGTATCGATAATGGTGCGAAACATACGTGATGGTAGGTTTTTCCCTTTTACCCCCTTTGCTAGCCAGTAGTAAGAAGAAGCATCAAAGCTGCTGTCAAATTGGGTCCGGGGTGAAGAATTCGGCACCGGTTCACTCACGCACACACCGTGCCCTCCTTTCCGTTCTGATTGCAGACACAACCGACTGGCAGCTGTATGAAGCGTTTCGAAGATTTGGCAAAATATACGGCATACTCATACCGACGCACGGTACTGCGTACGTGGGCTTCTACTACGAGGCAGAAACACAATGCGCCCTGGAGATGAACAACAACATGTTCAACGGCAACAGAATGCGGGTGGAAATGTTACGGCGAAATCTGCCCCTGCAACAGATCGACATATTCGACATGTCCCGGAACGAGGTGCGACTGCTGCGTGACATGTTGCTCGAGGTGGACGAAAAGCTGGAACAGTTCTACTCGGCTTACGATGAAGCGTTCAACTACTCCTCGAAAGATTACCGCCGGTGGAAGCGAAAACGGCGTCGCGTAACTCCGCTGCTGAGCGATTCCAGCTCATCGTCGGAAAGCAGCTCGTCCAGCGTGTCGGAACTGTCGAACCGGAGTGCGAACGAGGTGCGGCGTATACTGTGCGGCTCGAACGAAGAGAACCGCTGCCTCGGCATCTTCGGCATGAACCCGGACACGACAGAAAAAACGCTGATGAAGCTGTTCTCCCGGTACGGGCACGTCAAAGATATCAAGCTGATATACGACGGCAAAACGAATGTATCCCGCGGGTACTCGTTCATCTATTTTAAGCACGCCAGCGATGCACGTCGAGCGCAGCGGAAACTCAACGGTACGATGCTCGAAGGGCGTAAGGTGCGGGTCGATTTCAGTCGCAGCAAACCGCATGAACCGCGGGCCGATCGACGCAAACGGGTGTCACCGACTGCTACTGCTGCGACGGCCGCTTCGACCAGTGCCGATCGTTGCTGTCATCGCCGGCACGGCACCACTCATCACAAGAAGCGCAAAAAGCGACGCGTATGCTACTCCTCGTCGGATTCGGAGTAGAGCGCGTGACGCGTGGACTAAACTGGGCGCCATCGAACGGAGGGAATCGATGTATGTGGTTGGACTGGACTTCCTTGTCCTTACAGAATATTTGCAGAGCAGAAACACGAGATCCTCAAACTGTGCTCGACCTGTTCCACCCGGATAAGGATTAGGGTACCCAAAAGATTTACACAAAATGGCGGCCACCAACGATTTTTCTTACTCTTAAGTTGAACATTTTCTTTTCTTACATTTTTAGGACGTGAAGTCACCCTGAAGTTATGAAGTTATCAAACCTACCATTTTTGAGATTGGGGAACCTTTGCACTATCAAATTCTACAATGCTCGCGCATTTCATGATCAATACCATCATTTCTTTCAACAAATTTCTCAAGATGCCGGTAACATATACGAACGAGCTTCAAACAAACGATCGTCCGGTCAGTTGCAAAATACTTTCAACTTCACAGTCAAACGCATAGACTGGCAGAACAAAACGGCTTCTATCAAGAACACTCGAGTAGTGGCACGCGACCAACACTCGCCTATCCATATATAACCGTACATAATATTCTTTTCCTTTTTTATTCGTTGTTTGTCATTTAGTTAAACATTGAAAGTACATTTATTTGTTTTGATCGTTTGTGTAGCATCTTTCCCCGTTACGATGAATTTGCTCTCCCCACGTTGGCTCTTGACCAGTTTAATTATCAGAACTCAAAAACAAAACTCTCCTGAACAGAACTCGTAAATGAGAAGAAATGAACTCTGCATTGCATTGCACCGTTATATATCGGTCGGTTATAGTATTGGGAAAGCGGAATAAAGACAGCTTTATGTATGTATATAGAATATATATATATATATACAATGTGTGCGAAAATCCGCGATACTAATGAAAGGAACGTTAGAATTTCCGATTCGATGAGATGTCACGTTTTGGTGCAAGTGTGTACACGCGTTCCGTGGCGTAGGGAAACAGTAGCTAACAGGAGGAACACAATCTTTTGTGATGGATTCGTGATGCAAAAAAAAACAACCCCAAAATACGCGTTAACATAGACTGGTGGGGAATGTTTTCTTTATCACTGTAAATGATATGAGGGATAGCAGGAGGGATTTATAAACAAAACAAACAAAGGAAAGGTCGTAAACTCATAAACTCTGTACGGGGGGAAAGAATGTCCTTCGGAGAGCTTTTAGGGATAGTAATAGACCAGATAGATGGAATGCTCGCGAAAGAGCATTTGTTATGTACATTAGGTTTGTTGGAAGCCCTGCGCGAACGATCGTGAATCATTTATTGGTTTTGTTTGTGATCGCCAAAAAATGTTGAAGTCCTTTTTCTTTTTTTTTTACTACAATAATTAGCAGTAGCAGGATGTAGTGTTAGACGTAGAGCGGATAACGATAAACACAACCTTGGAACAGTTCAGGGACCGTCAAAGTAAAATCACGAGTAACACAGCACACAGGATATAGTGGTGAATCAAGCGATTGGCTCATTGGGCTCATGGATCGATGAAGTGGCGGTACGAAAAACACAAAAACAATGAATAATAACTGCTGCGTTTCGCTGTGTGCAACATAAAAAGAGCATATGTTTTGTTGGATATCGTCAGTCAACATTCGTTCACTCCCGTCCGGTCAGTCATATTCCAATACTGGCCCTCCAACCAACACACACAAACAATTCAGCATCAACAATATTGTTCCTCTTCAATTCAACTATCTGTTCCACCGATTGAGTCCTGTTGGGAGATCACAACCCACTCGCTCAAACTGCATGATGTGGTACGGTCCCGGTACCGTATGCCGGATGGTATTCGGTCCCATTGACCGCACCGGTAGTAGCAGCCGCAGCGGCAACTGCAGCCGCAGCCACGGCGGCCCTTTGCAGCGAAGGGTGATGGTGCATGTGAGCCGTGGCTCCGGCTGCTGCAGACGCCTGTGTCGCCGACGATCCATGCAGGCTGTGATGTTGCTGTTGGTGATGAAGATGCGCATGATGGTGCGATGGTTGTTGCTGTTGCTGCTGCTGCTGATGTTGTGACGAATGGTTGTTGTGTTGCTGCTGCGAATGGTTATGATGATGATGATGGTGGTGGTGTTGGTGATGATGCGGTGCATGGTGTGCGGTTGCGGCCAACACGCTCGGATACAGCTCGGGCGAACGGCCATCGTGCGTGGGCGTTCCGGCGAGCAACTCCGACATGAAGCCAATGTACGTGATCGCTAGACGCAGTGTTTCGATGCGCGACAATCGCTTTTCGTACGCAAATGTCGGCACCTTGCGGCGCAACTTGTCGAAGGCTTCGTTCAGATTGAACATACGACGCCGCTCGCGTATGTTGGCCGCCCGGCGCTGTGCCATCGAAGCTACCCGGCGGCGCGTTTTCTTGTTCGACCCACTGGACGGTGCCGGCTGTGCTCCGCGCGGCGAGAGCCGTTGACTGACGAAGCTACCAACCTGCTGCCGGGGCCAGATCGCTAGACGCGGAATAGACAGAAGGAAAGAAATGTAACATCCGAAAATCAAGACCACACCACAATGCAGCCTTTCCTTCAAATTCCCTATCAAGTATCAACCCATGGTACGATAAAACGATCCACAATACCAAGATCAGCATCAAACAGCGATCCACACACGATTTCTTTGTTGATAACTTACATCATCTCCAACCGTCCCATGAATGGTACAACGTTCAAACAGAGGCGCCGATGATCCTGACGAAGGGCGTCGTTAGTGTACAATGAATATCAACATGTATGTATCCATGTATGAAAATACTGTTTCTAAATGACCATTAAACAATGTATAGAATAACGAACGAGAATCGTATGTGTAGCCGAGCGTGTTTCTTTTCCGTGATCAGTGTGCCGGACATATTAATATTTGAATCAAACCGAAATTCCACATATACCATCCACTATCAATGCCCGAACTCGTCCGTTGTGCATGCGGCTTTCCTTTCAGCGATTCAAAATGAGTCAATGCTATCAAAATTTGAGTCCACCCACGGCTTCAAGAAACTTATTGCAAATGTCCTAGAGATGGGTGTTTGCGCCTCAACCAAACAAGAAATCAACGGAGTTCGCTACCGCGCGATCAATCTGAGAACTATCTGCTGTCCGAAACATGTCCTCAACGAATTCAATTTCAGCCATCCGTTTTTAATCCGTTGATGTGGTGTGAAGATACGCGGCGGTATGTAAAACCATGATTTATTTCATCTTTACGCGTCTTCATTTGCTTTTATCCAAATTCACGCATTACCTTCAACATCACCATCGAAAATTGGTATTAATGTTTCTTGTTTTTTTAGTCTCATTTTTAATCCATTATCTTGGAATGATTTGCTCCGGTGCAATCCGTTTTTGAGCGGGAACAAAAAGGTAAGTACTGACCGCTTACCAACTATTAGTAAGCTCTGAAAAAAGCCAAATAAGAGAAGAAAATAAAATAATATAAGAAAAAACGAATCAAAATTAACATGTGAAGCAAGCAAAATAAATTTAGAAATGAAGATTTTAACAAATACAATGTCGTAATCTTGTTCTTCCAATAAGTGAGTATATCACATTAGTTCGCCAAGTTCTTCGTGTACATTGAGGAACGTTTGTTGAAATCATTAAATTAAATTCTACCAAAGGTAGAACATACAAGTGACTAACAAAATGATTCTAATAATTGTTAAAAAAAACCATATGATTTAACACATTAAACTTCTTACACAAAGTAAGTGATTTAGTAAAGATTTTTAAAATTAGAAAATTGAAGGCAATGTTCACGCTCTATCAAACTGGTTTCCTTCCGACAGTGTCCCTCCCTAACTAGGTTAGTATAAACATCCTGTTAGTATTTTGATTCAATGAAATTAAATTTGAACTATTAAACGTATCACAATTTTATAATTTTCTGTTTACTCTACAAAACAGTTAATGTAAATGAAATCATCCCGTCTACGAACCGGAGCATCTGATCGTTACAAGTTATAGTTTGGGCAATACAAATTGCAACTCAAATTATTGACATTGATGTCCACAGATGCGACGACATGTTTATAATGCACACGAAATGCGGTAGTGCAGCAACTCATTAGAGGTCCACATTATTGGCACATGAATGGCATTGCAGCATAATTTTATAGCGTGTGACATTTATCACATCAAAAAAGGCTATTATTGATAACCTTTTGATGAGAAAAAAATGCACTAGAATGTCGCAGTCTCGATTACTGCAATCAGCTTTATGAAAAGTTGATCATTTACATTTATTTTAGTGTATAAAGCCTTAAGCAAGCTTTGATTCTTCTTTTATCCCCGTTAATTGAGTGGGGCATGACTAAGTAAGTAAACTTGATTGCTTGGAGGTTTACTTAAAGAATGTACTAAAGAATCATTATTTAACAGCATCTTCGATGACTTAGACCAATATTTAACAGTTCCAGAAGATATCTGTTAGGTAATTCTGCAATTGCTCATGAAGTTGAAGCTCATTCGTCCGATCAATTGACGATAAACATTAGTTTGTTTGTTAGCATTTGATTGAATTAGTAAGCTTAAAATAAAGTACTTACTTTTTGAGAGTAATTTAGAGTAAAATTGAAGACATAATTAATATTCTTATCTTGATAACTGTTTTATTACTCCTTACTAAAAGAGCGAACAAAATGGAGCTTTCTACCGCAATGTACAATGGACGTTTGTACAATAAAATGAACAATATCACCTTCTTTAATTTAATTAGCAAGTCATAAGAACAACTCAAGGATTTCTTCATATACTGATTAGAATCACAAACATCTTAATGTGAAGTTTATCATAAGTATGATCATTGAGATATGTTCAATTTCCATATCTGAGATACGCCAATCGTTTGTCCTGATTATGACAATGAGATTCGTCGAAGTGCCTCTTTTTGTATCACCCTTAAGCGTTAATTCACTTTGTTAACTATATTCACTTCATGCACAAACTTCCAGCGAGCAGGAGAAGAATGTAATCCTGCAAAGTGCGGCATAGTTACCTAAGTCAGCGCACGGAAATCCAGCCATCAGCTCCGGATAGTGTACCATCGGGGACGGGTTTTCCTGGCCCCAGATAGGCGTGAACGGTGCCACATCCGGCGGGAACGGTGGTTCCATCCTGTGTGATATTGTTCTGATGTTTTTTTTTCGTCTATTCTCTATTTCCTTGAAATAACTCCTTTCTTCGTTTTATGTACACTTCCTTTTGTTTAGCACACTTTCTTTCTTTTTATTTCAACTTTATTCACTTTGGACGTTGGCTATCACACGCTTAATCTCTGCTAAAGTTGGGACTTTGGGAAAACCTTAATGCACCAAAGAATTGCACTCCATTTCAAACATCTCCCAACTCTCAAAAGCACTAGCCCGCATCGGCCGAACGACGCCAACAGACTGACGGGTGCATGCAGACGGAGTTGAATATTTTCCACCGTAACGGCTCGGGAAGGATGAAAATGGTGAAAATCCTACGAACGGGCGCATTATTTTTAATATCCTCGCATCTGTGCGCCGCGTCTCATCCCTTCCGGGGGAATGGGGGAATAACTTTTCGCCCGGGGTAAATGGTCCTCCTCTGGCATCGATCGGTACACGATTGGTGCGAGTGGCAGCAGCTTGCCGGAATGGTTCTTTCCTTTCGTACTGCCACCAGCATCCGGCCAGCCCCGCTGCAGATGGGGATGGGAATTTCCCAACACTCGACCGTTGCCACGTGCGAGACAAGGATATTCGCTGGCGGATGGCGTTGGTGTTACTTCTGAGCGCACCACCGCCTCACTACGCGCAAGGTGTTTGCAAAAGAATAAAACGGAGGGTCACCCAGTCGGTACGGGTTTCGATGTTCCACCGAAGCACCAAAGTAGGCATCTCGGGACGGTTAGCCCGAGAAGTTAGCAAAAGTTTTCCTTCCCTAGCAACCGCACCGTAGCATGGCGGTGGCACAGATTTGCTCACCCTCCGTTACCATGGTTTGGGGGTGAAAAAAACCTTCCCAGCTGGCTCCGCCCATCGAGGATGGGTAACAGATTTCGGCGACCAATCATGAGAAACATGTTGCACACCAGGCACAGCACCGAGCAGGCGTCACAGGCTGCGTGCTGCTGCAGCACATCCCGAAAGGACACTCGCACGCAACCGAATGGTGCCGCCAGCTCGCAAATGTGCGCCTGGCTGGGAGCGCTGGTGGAGCGACAAGGACGACATGGGCGTTGGCCAAGGACGAGACATGGCCGTCAGCCGGACAGTAACACGTTACGCGCGCCGTTTTCTGGTCACAAGTGTGATACGAGTCCGTTTTGGGTTGATTCTTTTTTTGGTTGCCACCCGGGAGGAAAATCGATTTCGTCCATCGGATGGCGGTGGTGATGCATAAAGGCTGTGCTTAAAATTTAATTTAAATCAAGTCGACCATTTCCCCGGCTGCTACGACAAGGGATAATCCATTTAAAGCGGTACTGGAATTCGGATTCGCGGCATTTGTACGATATGGAACAGAAGTTCTGTTCTGTGAGGGTGGTAAATTTTATCCAAGAAAAGTGTTATTTTGAGCATTTGATAATATTGTTATATAAAAAGTATGGAAGAAGTCAGTGTTAAATACTGTGTTCACCAATGGATCTTCTTGTTGAAGAGGCACTCGCAACAACAAGTTATTTCTGTTTGAGTCTTATGAGCCTGAGCCCACTGTCCAATGCTGTCTAATGAGCCTGATCCCACTACTGTAGACCAATAAAGAAGAGCTGATGCAGATCTACATTGTAGTGGTTCTTCTATTGGAACTCAGAACTAAGAATTCCTAGTTCAGCTTTCTGTACAGAAGCCCTGTCTAATATGTTAGAATTCTGATGGTGCTCCCGTCAATTGCGATCCTAGCTTCGTGTATCTGCAATTCGAGAGGTCTTGAGATTTCAAACTAAGAATCATGGATTTAGACTAGTACGACAATTGAACTAAACACGGGAACGCTCTTGTTTATCCCAATTCTCTACATCGTTGGTATATTCCTTGTATAAATTGTTTCTCTAAACCTCCATGACAACAGTTGGTGCTTCTCGATTGTGTATCAGAACCAGTTATCAGAGTGCTCCCGGTGACTCAATTTATCTAGTTTCTAGCAAGGACTATTGTACAGTGACTTTGAACTACTAGCTAAAGCACTGCGCCCTAAGAAAAGCTTTCGAATTGATCATCTACCCGTCGATCCTGTGCAAGTGCAATTCATGGATCAGTCCTGTGTTTGCTATCTGGTGGCGGAATTGATGTAATTTATTCGATCAACTAAAAGAAGGTTTTGTAAATTATTGGTTTTGTATGAACTTAAGAGAACTGGTTCGTTCGTTGTGAAGAACTGAACGAACTGTAGAGATCTCTCATTCTTTGGTGACCGGGGGATTGTTCTTACATTCGACGGGTAGTTCTCTCTATCTGCCGGTCTCGGTCGCTCATAAAACGTTCTTACATTCGACGTGTAGTTCGTTCGACCTTCTGTAATTCGATCTGTCTACATAGATAGTTCATCCTGGGGACTATTCGTGAACTGCAGCAACATAATTTGACGAACGAAGTTCGTTCGTTCACTTCGAGTAACTGATCGAAGTGTATAGGTTTGGTTCCTGTGGCAAAAATCTAATCAGGTGCATAACATTTGAATGCAAATCGATGAAGATTAGTGTTAACTTCGTCTTAACCGATTATATCCTTCATTTTACTATTTTCCTAAACGATGAAATTGATCGTGTTTGAAGATTTTGACCTATAACGAAGGGGATTTCAACGAATGCAAAGAGATGAGGGGTCTTCTCTCCTGCTTCATTCAAACTATTCTTACTTTTGACCGGCACTGCTGTTATCAGCATGCGATACTAATAGCGAACAAGCTCGAGATGAAGTTCATGTGCCCACTAGAATCGTCGGACAATAATAGATTGTCAACCGACGGTGTTTGACCGTAAGTGGTATGAGAACTCTTGCAGCAAACTAAGCTCGTTAAGCAGTTGAAACAACTGATAAAAAATTAAAGCCAATAGTTCATTCTTCTCCATTTTACTTATCGTTCTTTTCGAATAAATTTTTTTTTATCCTAATAAAGTTAAATACTCCTTACTTCACAATATCTCTTGATATTGCTTTATTATTTAATCGTTAATTGCTGTAGGCAAGGGCTCAAGCGCTAACTCTTCAGCAACGCGCTCACTTAGTTCAACAATGTCCACAAATTTCACAACAATTATAGTTCAGTTACATATAATACATATTAGGTTGTCCGAGTTGAATTAATTAATTCTCGAAAAATTTTCCAAGGCTTAAGAAGAAAAAGAATGAAATTTTCGTACATAACTCCAATTTACTGAACTTGCAAGCGAATGTGTAAAGGTGCCCGAATGAGTAATGATGAAGTAATCCTGCTGTAGCTTAATTTAATGCACAAACAATGGATTTAAAGCACGATTAGAATTAGGTTAAATCATTTACACAACAATTGTACCAACACCGCAAAGTCACTCGTTATCCGTATGCACTTGAAAGTGAAAAAGTTTAAAACCACCAAGGGGTTTAGCCCGGAGATGCATGTCCGTACAGTTGTCCGTAGATAAAAAAAAACCCCAAAAAACATCACGAAGCACAACAACAATGACAAAACAGTTATTTCACGCGCGTAGAGAACTCAACAGATTGATGGAAATTAGACGTGCGCACCCCATGCCCGATTAGCACCCTCATAATTTAAGCCCTTCCATACCGGGCTCGATATGGGATTAGCGCACAAACAGCATAAACACAGTAGGCAGGGTAACACACGTGGGATGCTACAGTAGGCAATTCAAAATAAAACCCGAAACATCTCGGCCTACTGGGGACTTGTTTTTACCGCATCAATTAGACACAGATTTGTCATCGGAATGACACTTTATTAATTTTCTGTCCATCCCCCTGTTCTGTGCGGTACACAGGATCGCACACTGAAGGGTGTCATGAGAGAGAGAGAGAGAGAGAGATCCAGCAAACAAAACAACCTTCTTTCCCCGAGGACCATTTGACGGTGCAAATCGCTCATTCTCGAAAGCTAACCAAAGTCAACCGAAAGAACTAGTCGGGGCAAGGGGGTTTGAGTTTGTTCCCGGTTCATAGCGCTGGAGTTGTTCTACACCTGACACTGATCTTTTAATATCCTGTTACTGAGCGTGGCCTACTGTGCCGCCAAGCGTTCGCCCCGTTTAGCCTGTTCCGGAGCTTGACAGGGTGTTGAATTGAATCATATTCTGTTATTAAAAATAAAAACGCCATGCAACATCTCTGCCCTCGCATCATAAGTCATATTTAATTTGCTGCCCCTTGCATGTGCTGACTTTGTCGCCGACGCAACGTAACATAACGGGGTGCTGCTGCGCCCGGGGATGAGGAACTAATTGGTTATGCTGATTTTACGGCTCGTTTTCTACGGTCGGTGCATTGCAGTCGGGAAGAACAACCCCCGTCAGGTGCATTTTTTCACAAGTCACTACGGGACAAACAGGACATACTGCGTCCTGTCCTCAGTGGCTCACGGCATTGAGGTCACTGTTGATACACGGTGGTGGATAATTGTAAGCCTCCGGTTGGCGTTGCTAATGAGCCGTGCTAAGCGGTCCAAATTGTGATGAATAGCGCGGTGGAGAGGAGTTCCATTTCATTCCGGGAGGTTGTTCCCTTGTAGTAAAGAGGATTGAATTTGGATCAATTAGAAGGGTGATCTCTTTCGCGGGGTGAAGTTGAATGTCCCTTCCCTGACCATCCTGTCTTCCGGCTATGGGAGAGAGTGAAACGATTGGATTAGGAGGAAAAGTAGAGCGGAAATACCAGCTGCAACCATATGCTCTTTGCCAAAAGGGATTTACTATTATCCATACATTCCATCTCGCAGAACGAGTTCTTACTGTTCCGCTGTGTATAGCAAAAGTGGTGCCCAATATGTCTATTCTAGTATTTTATGGTTTTTATATTTATTAACAAAGAAGAATCTGAAGATTAATTAATCTTTTGAGAATCGATTCCTGATTTGAACGACTCCTCTTTTAAGATTCAAACGAATAACTTTCCTCAAAAGATTTGTTAAGCGCAAGACTAATTGTTCCCACGTGGTACAGCGGACCAATTGCTATAAACTGTAAACGTTACAAAAGTGTTAGGCTGGATTTTTTAAATCCCGGCGTCGTTGTCCTAATTGATTTGCCGTCGCATTACTTAGCATTTAAAGAAAACAAATGAAAAACGTGTTCCAACTTTTATCGAAAATAGTCGCTGGAAAATAAATAAATACAATTGTTTTTGTCTTGATATCAAATTTCTGTGGGCCGTTTAGAACTTTTATATAAAGCTCTTTAAGTCCTTCCTTCTGAAAACTGATAAATGGATCATGAAGAAGAAGTAAAAGCATTTAAATACTAGCTAGTATATCCCAAGGCAAAACATTCACACTAAAATAAAATGCTTCCTGATCCTGAGCGTCATAAAAAGCGGCATGCGTAGAGTGTAACGCGACGTAGCGTCATTAAAAATAAGTGCATGGCATTAAAAATTCCAGGAAACTGGATTGCAATCAATTCCCGTACCGACGGGAATGTTTTAGCGAGCGAGGGTCTGTTGTCGCAGTACGAATCGCCTATGTATCTGGAATCCATCTCTTGATGAGTTCAGTATGTTGAATATCTGTGAAACCAGTTAATGTACTGTACTGCACTGGTAAATGACTTTATTCTCCTCCCAACAGGTAGCGAAAAACAACCGAAAAGCAATACTACCGGCCAAGGCACGTTTGCAGAATCAGTGGAATTTCAATATCAGGATGGTTAGACCCCGTGGGCGTTATACGAAGTTATATTAACCAATTTCGTCGACGCCACAATTTGAACAGCAGTTTATTGTTCGAAGTGCTGTTGGAGTACTGGAGAGTTACTGCCGCAAATAACGAGAACCTCCACAACTCTACATCATCGAGTTCCTATTACAACAAACGCTATTTTAGAGCATACGTCTATGATTGCTATACACGGTTCTCAAACGGCTTTGTAGAGGACTGCTCTTTTTTGGAAACAGCCATCTTTAAATTAAAATATGTTTTATTGTTCCAGTGGTTTTCGAAATTCTAATTTTGATGAGCAGAGAAGTAGGCACAGAGTGTGAGCTGGTGCTGTTCAAATTCATCTCGATCTAAAGGTTCCAAAGGCTGCTCTCTCTCTCTCTCTCTCTCCATGCAATAAGAACTCAAGAGATAGCACTTGTACGAAACAACAGTAAGGTGAACGAACGCGCATTAGCAGTCTTCGACATCTGGTTTTTACTGTGTCTGAATAATGTCGTAAGAGCCTTACTGTTCTGCTAACATTTGCTTTTAATCTGGGTTATGTACACCAAAAAGTTACCTTCGCTAAATGGTGCTTTAATAGTCATTCTGGGATAGTTAAAAGGACGTAGGATGGTATGGTATGGGTATGGATCCGATTGGGCCTGTCAGAAACAGATGACGGGGTTTATCAGCGGCTATTAAGGCACCATATTATAAAGTGCTTTAAAATTACTACACATGAGTTTTCCACTAGTAGGACCTTTGCAAACAACAAACACTACCTTTAGGGATCCATTAATACTAACGCGTTGGAATACTACTTCAGGATGGCGTTGATTCCAGCTAGTCAAAAGCAGATACAGACACTAAGAATTTTCTCAATATTTAGCTTTTGACGAAATGACCTCACGCACACCACTGTTTTCTCGCTGTTGCTGAATTGTAATTCCATTTTTATAGATATTTTTTATTTTCATGTTACGAAACTATACTCATCTCTCCCGCCTTTTTTTCCTCCGTTTTCCCTTTTCACTGAAGCGCTTTTTCAATAAAGCAGGTTTACATAACTGCTACGTATTTCTACATATACTTGCAACATGCATCCACAGAACCCACCCTCATTAGTTTGCCATCCCACTTTTCCCCTCCCCTGGCCTTAACAAACCCCTCATATATTCACAAACAACAAAAAAAAACATGGCGCCACGATAACCCCACACAGGTGGCATATTTCGGTCGCACTAAAAAAGTCGACCTGGTTCCATGAGTCGACATGCCGTGGGCTTAGTAGTTTTGGTAGTAAACTAAAATGTACATGCTAGTTCTTTTTTGTTGTTTTGTTGACAATAGTTTTTAGCATAACATGTGTCTGTGTGTGTTTGAGTGATTTGGGATTATCCCTTCATTCGTTATCAATTATAGTGGTTATGGCAATCGCTCGCAGTTGAAGAAACGATGCGACGAAATAAAACGAAAGAAACCACTGGTTGCGCGCGCTGGGTAAGATTGTTTTCTGTATCGGAAAGAATCGCCATGCTTTGCCACGGGGCTGTAATGCATTTCATCTAAAATGGCTAAGCTTTATTTAAACAAAGTATTTTAAAAATTATTCCCTCCTGTCTCTGGCCACGCGTATCAGTTAAATAATTCATTAAGTGAAGCATACCGCTGTTATGTATATGTGTGTGTGTGGGTTTGTATGCTTCTCTACCTAAATCTCTCTTATTACTTTAGGAGCCCGGGAAGCAGTATCAAATATCTAACCGTACTACTATCTAGATCTTTCTTCCCTCCCTTACTTTTATGTGTTTGACACGCACAGATACATAACGGAAATATTGCCAGCGTTTTAAAAGGGGACAATTAATATAGGTAAAAACAAGAAAGGTAAAACTGCGCGCGCTTACGCTATTAAATTATTTATACTAGGCCATAGCGAAAAGTTCTAGCATGGATTATCGGAGATTGATCAGATTCCTGCGCCATATAGGCACCCTCATAACTAACGATGTGTATGCCTAACTGGGGGAAATTGTTATATTGCTTTCACCGCTTCGCCATGCTAATCAATCGTTCGGTTAAAAAAAAAGGTTAAAGAAGAAGTTGAATTCCGAACGAGAAGGATATTTTAAATGCATTAAACAAACTTAACCTCTTGCTCTTTTTTTTTGTTTCCCTGCACTGGCTGGACATAACACATTACGATGTATATAGCTACTACTGCTCTTAATTAATTGCTTCGCGTGCATGAAACTAACGCAATTTAGTCATTACGAAGAATTGGAAGAATAAACAAAAAAAAATAAACACACACACAAAGAAAACGTCTCCATGGACGTGTGCGTGCGTCAAACATCGATTCCCAGGGCTATGCACACACAAAATAACCGCACCACCGGGCACAGGTGACGAGCGTTAGCCAAAATGGATGTGAGGTAAAATGAAGTAACGTTCACCACAGACGCATTCCGTTCAATTGTCTGTTTTGATTCGAACTATGGCCGACGAAAGGAGAAAGAGATAGAGAGTGAGAGACCATTTTGGAGATAGTGGACTGGATTAAAAACGCTTTCCGGCTTGTAGCGATCGCTTCCGAATTATATGGCCACAGCATTCTCCTTCCCTGATGTGCGAGTTCAAAATATATCTGTATTATATATACACGGGCGCGCGTCTGTTGCTACGTCTATCACTGACTTTCGTTATGCTGAGGGCCGTGCTTGCCCCAACAAAACGACCGCAAGCAACCGATCCCTTATAGACACACGCAAAAAAAAAAACTATAAGAATCAGCTCACATTGTGGAGCGTAACAAATGTAACCTCTAACTCACTTAAGCTTTTCACACTTTAGATCTCGTTTTGCTTCACATTTCTCTACGAGCTAAACTCTTGCATTTCCAGCACCATTGCTTCCAACACCACCACCACTACCACCAGCAGCACCGCCGCCGCCACCGGAACGACCCGCTGGCCGATCGTGCCATTCCGGATCGTTCGGATCGTCCTCCTCCACGAACAGCGATTCGCCCGTATCCGTCTCTTCATCGTCGATGACGTCCTCGTCATCGTCGAGCATGGGTTTGGCGGACGGTGGCACTATTTCGTACTGTTGCGATTCATTGCGGCTGTTTAGCAATCGCTGCATGATGAGCTCTTTTTCCATTCGCTTCGCGAGCATCAGATCTTCATCGTCGAAATCTTCCATATCGGTCTCGGTCGCCGACACTGTCGTCGCGGTCGATGCGTTCGAGCTGAGCGGGTTTTGGCTGCCCAGCCCGAGACTGGCCGGGGCAAGATTAACGCTCGAATTCACCTTTAGCAGTAAGTTGTTGTTTCGATGCATTGAACGGCGGAATGGTAAACCGTTCCGTCCGGTTAGCTTGCTAAGACATTCATTGTCCAGGTGGTCGCTCGGCATCGAACGTACCATATCCTCAAAAATGTTATCCGCAAGTGGAAACTGAAGTGCTTCATACGGTGTAACGACCTGTACAAGAGTAGCATAGTGAATGAATGTGATTAGTTGCTATGAAATTTCCATACGGAGAAATGAGACCCATTTCATTGTCATTAGTAAGACAACTTCACTTACTTCACGTGTATCCGGTGTAGTGGTGCCTGCTCCCTGAGTTTGCTGGTCTTCCCGTTTCGATGATACCGTCCTACGGCGTTCTTTCTTGTGAAGACTTTTATTAAGCGCTAAAAGAAAGCAAGAATTAAAAAAAACATTAATAGTTACCCAGTACAAATACAGTTTGATAAATTAACAAACTATTGCTAACGAGATACCACAAACCAAACTTACCATTTATAACATTTGCTTCGGATAGCTCCTGTCCATCCTGGGGCGTTATTGGAGTAGATGGACATGCCGGCGAAGACTGTAAACAGAAGATAATGGTTAAGTGGTGTGAACAAACAGAAGGCGTGGGCTATTCTGGGTACAACTCCGTTTTCTCAACAGAATTGATTACCCCGAATACTAACATCATGATCCACCATCGGTGTTGGCGGTGCTGGTGAAGTCGGATCGGGTGTATTACCACCACTGGAACCGGCCCGGCTGTCGGTGCGTCGCTTTGCGCGTGGTCGGCTCCACGGGAACTTCAGATAAGTTTGGAACTTCTTGCGTTCTTCCTGCAGAGCGCGTTCGTGCTTCAACATGATCGCCTCATCCGAGATGTCTTCCTCATCCTGAGCCGGTATCACAATCAATTGCTGCTGTTGCTGCGGAGTTTCGATGCATCCGGATGTGGAAGGAGTTGGCATCGGAACGGCGACTGTTTTCGTACCATTTGGTGGAATCGTTGGATCGCTTTTTACCGGACTTTTCAGGATAGTCTGATTTCCTTCCGTGGATAACTCCGCGTCCATGGTGATGATCACGTTTTGGTTATCGCTCGTTACATTATCGGAGTTGTTCGCTTCGTTGTTGACCGAGTCATCAGTATCCTCATGCTCACCAACAATGCGCCATCTACGGAAGAAGTGCAAGATTTTTAGTTATTGGGAACACTTGATGAGACAGTCTAATATTATATCAACGACAACATACTTCGGTACGGCAATATCCTTATATTGTGGTATGGACACCCTCGTTGAGGCGGCCATGCTCTGTGGAATCACAATGCTACCGATGTCGTACGCACTACTGTTCCGATACCTCCTACGACGAAGCGGGAACGAAGGAACAAATTTTATTACAATTGTGTCCACAGCAAAAACAGGCACTTCCACTTACCTTTCATTACGATTGTTGGGCGTTGGGGAAGTGTTCCGACTGCGACTTACACCACCATCATTGCCATCGTAATAGTCGTAGCAATGGGAAGATTTTCTCGATTTGCTCACACCCGGCTGGTTCTTGTTATTGTTCCGATGCCCATTCGAGCCCGAACGCGAAGCGTCGTACGAATATCCTGATCCAGATTTACGACTGTTCGATAGTATCACATCCCGCTTCGATTTGGCTTTTTTAGATTCTAGAGGTTAAAAGAAAAATGTTATACGATTAGTATCGAAATGCTAACGCGCCAAGATTTTTAAGCTCGCGCGATCACTCACTGTTTCCACCATCGCTTAGGTAGCGATCGTTGTTCTTGTACTTGTTGCTGGTCATCGACTCGTACTTCCGCTTGCCGTCCGAGCTGGTGTAGCGCTTGCCGTGCGAGGATGATGTCATTTCGTCACCGGATGAGAAGAATGCACCACGTGAAGATGATGATCTCGGTACCGACGATTCGGTAAGACTAGCGGATGTAGCTTTGCTGCGAATCATTTTATTTTGCCATTCCGGCGTTCGCATGATCGCCTCCAGATGTATGCTGTACGAAATGTCTGAAAGTGGAAATATTTTTTAGGATTATTAATACAATATTTTTGTATTTTAAGATAAGCTTAGTTCACATGTATTATGAGAGAGATTTCAATATTACGGAAGATAGCAACTATATAACTCCTTTTTTAGTTTAAAATAAGGCAATTTTGAAACTTCCCACTGACGATTTCATCATTTTTCTACTAACAATTATTCCACCTACTCTCTTTGTTTGGAACGAAAGCCCCCCTTTTGAACCAGTCGGCCCGCTCTCATATCCGGGGCCGTTGATAAAGGCACAAACACACCACACCGCCAACCGTGGGTTATAAAAAAAAGGCAAGCGGCCAGCAGATGGCAGGTGGCAGGCATGCGATGCGATGATGTTGTTTTGTTAGGTTTTGAAGCGCATGCGCGCCGGTATGCATTTTCCACGCCGGAACGCGCATTATATGGTGAATATGGGTAGGGGAAACAGGATTCGAGGTGAACAAAAAAAAAACAACAAATTCTCCCCGTACGTAACATAACACAAATTTTGCGCGGGAAATGTTGTTGCTCTCACTCTCCAAGAAGAAACAAGAGGCAGACGTTAATCGCGGCGAAGCTCAGTTACCGATAATATGCTGCTGCCCTAGACGGCCGTGGGGGGATAAGCGGTATATTGGTGTTGATGTGGCCGTGCTACTAGTGCGTGATTACATACAAACACCACGAAAGTATGGCAACAATCCAGCACACACAGCGAAGTGTAAATCATACAGTCAGCCTTCGTACAGAGCCGGTAGCGGGGTCGCATTACACCCGGGTGGGTGGGGACCGTGGTGTTGGGTTTTGCACTATTCATTACATTGCCTTGCATTTGGGCATTGGCTAGAGGAATAAATAACACATGTACACCAGATGCCCGGGAGGTTACATTTTCTTCACTAGTATTGCTTACATTCATTGCACGTTGGTTTGGGGGAGATGCAGTCTAGGAAATAAAAAATAACTATTCCTATTCCTTTGAACATACTTCGAAGCACTATTTTCACAACTATAAATAATGACTATGGTTACGAGAATCGGTAGCTGCATATTTGAATCTTCGCTTCAACTGCTAAGATAGTTCTCAGATTGAGTTTGTTCTGTAACAAAATATAAACGGATATAAAGTTGATCGTAATGGACCTGATCAACTATTTGGCATTTTCAAATTCCACAAATAGATAAGCTTATATTATAACCAATTCCACTGATTCTGCAAACCGTGAATGAAATTTTGATTCTGTTTTTGCAGGTGGCCCTTTCAGTCGTTTAATAGCATCTTCACTCCATGGGATTGACTCATCGTTGTTGTTGCTGTAAACTTTACCCTTTTTTCACCCACATCGGCATTCACTCATGTTTTAACTCCAATCCACACATACACAACAAGCGACTCGCTCTCTCGCGACCGTTGACCAACGAACGATGGAACGTTTCCCACATCTTCCTCTCCATGGTTTGCACAAGAAACCGCCGTAAACTTCTCTGTGTAGACCGCTTTAATTCACACCGCGTAAATGATCACACTTGAGCACGGGTGAAACGCAAACGAAGCGTACAATAATCCGCGCACAATCGCGAATAAGGGCGAACGCCGTTCGCCGTTAAAAGAAAAGCCGTGACCCATGCGACGATAGCTCTGCTCAATACTCTCGGTGCATTTGTTTTCGTTGTGCATTATGAAGGGAAATATATTTTTGGTTGTTTCCGAAGGAGGACCCTTACCTTCTGGGAAGCTCAACACGGGATGGAAACTGGCATCGAGAAGTGCAACCCGTTCCGGGAACGTTAGCGTATCCAGTGGATCTCTCAGTGCTGTCGGATCCGTACGTCCCGTGCACAGTGCACACGGAAGCAGCGGCCACTGGCATCCGCACTTGACGTTGCTACACGGGAAAGGGTGAAAGAAAAACGACAAAAGATAGTTGTGTTAATTAGTATTGCTCTCGCTACCAAGAATCAAACGTCCTCGCTTCAGAATTACCTTGGTTTAGCCGCTCGCTTCGATACGGTATGCAGGTTGTGCGTTTGCATTAGCTTCCGTTTCCGGAACTGCGAGCGACAGTAGGGTCGGGTACGCGAACAACTGGACATCATATCGGCATCCTCGTCATCCATAACTGCAGTCTGGGATGCTAAGGGTTTGCTGCTGCCCGGTAGCTGGCCACGATAACCGTTGACCGACTGTTGTGAGGACAGCTGATCGCTCGGTACGTTTAGCTCTTCCAGCACAACGGAACCCTTGTTGACGCGTATCTTATTTAGTACCTCGCCATGCTGCCGGATGCGATATTCCAGGTCTGCTACACGGGCCCACAGCCATGTCCATTTGCTCGCTACGGCCGCTCTATCGTTGGCCCACCTCCACGCGGCTCGTTCGGTACTAAAAATGAAATATACAAGCCCATGAATAAGTTTAGGAACAGTGGTTGGGTATGGTGTAAAACAAATTAATATAGATGCAAAAATGAGAAAGAAAACAATTCTAGAGAAATGGCTGTGTCCCCATCCACACCACCGACCAACTATGTATGTTATTCAAGTTTACGTTCTTGAACTTGTTTGTATGTTGATGAGTCACAGTTCAGAATTATTACAATTATTTTATATTATGTTGATATACTGTTAACATTTGTGAATGTGTAAATTGAAACTTTGAATAGTGACATATTAATATTGCTTTGTTGTTCCTTATTCCTCAATGTTTGATATGCTTCTTCTTCATCGGCACAAAAAGCCTCAAGAGGTCTACCATTTCAAAATTCTACAAATTAGTTTCCAGGTACCTTCCCCTTTGAAAAAAAATAATTTGAAGCTTTATAGTGATACATTATTCCATTATTTATTGTTCAAATGAAGCTCTATTAGAAACTACAATACGTTCCCAATTTCAGGACAACTGTAAAACAAACGCACTTTTTAGATCTTTTAAGCCTAAAAATAATGCTAATCAATCTGTGAATCCTAAAAAGAATAACAAATAAAGAAGCGTATCCCCGTAAGAGCGAAGGAGCAACAAAATCGAAACAAATGGTCTATCCAATCTTGATAACAAAGCAGGCGGCGAAGTATAATTTTCCTTCCACTATTCTCCAATTATTGTTAGACCAATGCAACATGCGTCTGACCATTGTCTTTTCGCGAAAAGTTATTGAATTATTGATTCGTGTCTAGACTCATGTTCTAGCCATTTATGCTTCAATTCACACTTAGCACGAAATATCTGGCCAGTTTCCCACTTGATAGCTTGGAAGCTGTTCGTAATATACGATCCAGTCTAAGTCCCACCATGCTTTTATTCGAAAAACTTTACAATTCCGATAAAGGTAAGTAAGCAGACCCAATACAAGTGATTTCCAAGTTGTTAACAACAAACAATGGGTAAAGCGTGATGGTCGGAGTCAAAATACTTACATTGGAAGTGGTTCCTGTACATTGTTCGTATATGGCATCGATTCGTCCGCTGATTCGCCGCCCGAGCTGCTAAGCGTTGCGTCCGAATCGATTGTTGACTGAACCTGTCGCAATTCGGCGTACAGCATTCCGGCCGTTTGTTCCAGTTCCTGCGTTGCTGATCGCTCAAACATCGGGATGGTGTTGGAGAAGTTGGCAATGTGGGTCGGATCTGCACTACTGGTCGATGGTACCGCCGAGGAGGATGCCCCGCTACCAATGTTACTGACACCGTGAAAGTATCGACTGTCGAGGACGCGCTTGCTCTGCTCAGAACAGATCATATTCACAACGGATTCGAGCCGCTTGGTGAACGTCTTGAGTGCGTTGGCAGAAATCGGTTTCAGCTTTTCCGGTGTCTGATCGGGCGGGGGCGCTTGAAACGGAATAATCTCGGGCCAACTATTGATACCCTCACCGGAAAGCGTCCCCATCGTGGTGGCAACATTTAAACCTATATTGCTCACCGCCTGCCCTCCACCGTTGCCGTTGTTGATACTGTTGTTCATGTTGTGCAGATGTTTAGCGTTTTCTTTTTCACGCTTCTTCCAGAAGCGCTGTGTGTACTCGAACAGGCCGGCAATTTCTTCACTGATGTGCTGGCCCATATACCGGGCCTTTAGCTTGCTGAGACGGCGAGCAAGAAAATCTTGTTTACGCTGCATCTGTGCCTGTAGTTTCAAGATTTCTGCGCGCTGCTCCAACCGCTCTCGGTCCTTGTTGGGTGAGGATTGCGACTGACTGCCATCGCCCACCGGCACGTCGCACAGATTCGCCACGTCGACATCGCTGAACAGCAGCAGACTGTTGTTGTCGAAGCTTTTAAATACCTGCAACAGATCAATGTCCGCAGTGGACAGTTCGCGTATCATCTGATCCACCTCGTTGCTTTCCTTCAGCTGCATGCCAAGCTCACTCGTGCCGCTGATTCCCATCCCTGTAAGCGACGATGACGATTGTGAGGAATCCTGGATCGGGATGTTCATAAAACCGCTCTGCATTGGCTGTAACTGCTGTCCACCCTGAAAGCTAGCTTGCGATGCGATCATCTGTGTCGGGGGCAACTCCAACGGCATCAGATCACTGGATTGTTGTGGCTGCAAAATGGTACCAGGCATTGCGGAATGTGACGTCACGGATGCCATATCAACCACATTGGTCACCGCCATCGCGTCTACCGCGGGTGTTTCGTTTCCATTGCCACCGCCGCCCATGGTCGCGTCTTGATGCAGTTGTTCCAGCGCTAGTTCGATCAGGTCCCGGTTGGTATCGGCATCGATCTTCAAGCCCGGCTCACCACTATTGTTATTCTGTATGTCGTCCACAGTGGTCGAGCCAACACCGTCGCTCGAATCCAACAGCATCGACATTGCCGTCGTTCCCTGGACTTGTGACACACCACTACCGCCACCGGGGATAACGCCCTCCTCCTGTAGTGCCGTTGTTGTGGACGTCACCACCACAGTTTCAGACACATCCACCGTACCACCGACCGTTAACGAGTGGTGATGTGATTGTGCATCGGCAAATTGCTCCAACAGTTGCGTTTGTTGCTGTTGCTGCTGCTGCTGCTGTTGGTGGTGGTCCAGTTCGCTGTGAAAATTTTCCGGTGAGGTGATGATAGTGGTTCCGTCGAATGTGGTAGTGGCTGTGGTCGTCGTGTTGCTGCTCGTCCTCGGAGAGGCGCCCGACGCAGCTGACGAGGACAGTTTGCTTTGGCTTAGTGGCTCGGTAAGAGCGGGTGCCATCTCTCCCACTGCATCGGATCTTTGTTTCACGGGCACCGATGGAACTACCGCTAGTCCCATTCACCGTACTACATGCAAACCCACTACTTGCTTATCCTTGTTCGGTTGGAAGGTTATGCTTTGCACGCGGCCGTAAGGAAGAAGTTTTTGGCGTCAAATCAAAAGAAAGTTTCCATTACTTTTGATAAAAAATTTGCCATCTAGCCGAAAGTTGATCCTTCGTTATTCGTCTGTATGCTGCTGTAATGAGAGAAAGGAAATTTTAAATTAATATGTTATTGTCTTTTAATCACAGGAAAATAATAGGAATAGGAAGGAAAGAATATGAATACACAGCAGTCCATGCTAGCACGATTTGCAATTTATATCGTTTGCAGTACAACCTAAACCAGCCCTCTGGGCATTGAGTTCCTATACACACACCAACTTTAAACTCTATTTTGAGTAACTTATCACACAATAAACTTTCCAATCAGTTTACAACAGAATTGAACCTGTATGTATTATCAATTATAGCAAATATCTCACTGTATTCAAATGCTTTGAACGAATTGAAGGTATTGGCCGATGATGGATTGAATTCATGTCAATTCATGTTTCTGCACACGCTTTTACCACGACGTACCAGAATCCGCGAGAAAACCGAGGCAGAATGCCGCGAATTCTACACGCGTTACCATACGCACACATTACGAATGGCGAACGCGTTACGCCGGTACCTGTTTAAAAGCTGATCACGCACACAACGAAACGAAGCGATTTCGTTTACCGCATGCTATTTGCTCACACAGTACACCACACAAACGCATATTCACTCAAGTGTTTCGCACAAACGCTGCTTTCTTGGAGAATTTTCTTTCCGTGTAAAGTTCTCTACTCGAATGTGGGAAATATTGCGAGTTAATGTGGATGACCAGCTGTATGTCTCAGGTCATTTTGAGATTAAGTAGTTACTATAGTGATCGAATCACAGATAGAACGATCCGAGACACAACTCGAAAAGATTTCATCATCCACACAGATGCGGAAAATCGGTGTATCTCTGCGTAGCCGTGCGCGGACTGTCACTGGGTGGTGGTGGGGAGAAAATTGGTTTTTCACCGTTCTTCTCACCAACAAATTCTCACCAGAAAAAAGGCGGCTGATTTTTACCATGTGATGAGCGTGTGTGATGGACCCCGGGATCGAAGCAGACAGTGTTGTGCCCGCAGCGTAGAATTACCACACACAAGGAAAGGCGAACGCATAGCGGCACGCAGTACAATACACGACGCATAGAATAATTTCTGCGTACGTGGATATTCTCTGAATCGGGGTCTCAATGTGCCTTCTCACTCGCGGGTATTCATCTGCCGGTAAAGCCGGAAACAATATATTTCCAGCAATCAATAAGTATCTGTACATTTGAGGCGTTCCGGCTCATTCTGCATTTTTCTTTCTGATGTGAGTTGTAATATTTGTAACGGCATTGCGTGAGCTGTCCCCCCATTACATAACCTAAACAAAGGCCCATTATCGCCAACATGTGCCAGCTCATGGAGTAAAGCGATACGATAAACTGTGTCTTATCAAAAAAATGCATTTATCCTAAGATAGACCGCTTCACTAACAGGCTATTCAATAACACAGCCATAAATATATTGGAAGTTCTTAGATAAATAATGTCCGTGCTATACATCCGTTGAAAAGTTTGTCTGCTAGTGTTTTTTTGTTCATTGGGGCGAGTAACAAAACAATTTGTTAACACAAAAAAAAAATCTTTCTATTGAAATTATGGAACAAACAACTTGTATTTACATCATAAGCATAAAATACTTCATATTGAAATCAAAACAAGTTAGTAGGAAATAGTGGTATGGAGTTGTTTTTCAGTGAAGATTATTAAATTTATTAAAATGCATCAGATCAATGACACAAATACCTTTCTTTTGGCAGAGTAAGGCGTAAAAAAACCACAAACAAGGCAACAACCCACTCCATTTCCGACACGCAAGAGACACGCACAATGACGCAGTCCAATGGTACCAGGCCTCCTGGGGCGTATGTGTGTCTTCAATAGCGTTTTTGTGTACCATATTGTCATTTTTCCGCCGGGAAAAATCGAAACAACCATACACACACTTTTTCATAAGAATAATTATTCCTTCCCAGCAATCATGCGGGATGGAAAATTCTCTGTACTGGTCACTTCCATCCCCATTATTTCTTCCGTTTTAACTGTGATAGCGTGTAACCAAACTAGCTGTGTGTGAGCACACATACAAACACACGCAGTTTTTCAATTAAAAGAAACGTTTTCCGTCATACTTGTGCGTACACCCTTGCGGCTCGCAACGCTAAAGCTGCTATACACTCTGGATGTGTGTATGTTTGCGTGTGTTAGTGCTCATGATAGGGGCGTACGCGTACTGCAATTGTGTGAGATAGCCTGCTTTGCTCACTGCTCATTTCCGCTCAAGCAAACATAAGCGCGCGCTAATAACCAACATTTCTACACACAATGCTACCCTGCCTGCTGCAGGGACCTGCTCACTGTATAGTTTAAGAAAACGTCATAATCGATGCATTTATAATACATCGATTTAACGTCGACAATGTACGCGGAGAGGAGGTAGCATCAAAGATAAATACTCACACTGATATTTTCTCACTCACGAGACGCACACACACTAATGCACACTAAACAAGCTTCAAATTTACACCAGTGCATCTGTCGGCTAGAGCGCGAATGATATTTCAGGTTTTCTTAAGCCTTCCGAGTTTCCTTGTAAAAATTTCCAACACACGTCTATTAGGAAATGTCGCCGACGTGTAGGACGAGCCTACTTCATCACTCAGCACACACAACGCACGTACTTCGGTTATGAAACAAATGTACCAGCAGCTTTACTTTATTGTAGTATAACACTGCTGCGTTTTCTATTCTCACGTACTCGCTCACTGCTCACTCTTCACTGCTCAGCGACACGCGATTCCGTCTCACGAACTCTACCGGTCTGGGTGTGTGTGTGAGTGGGTTTCGCGAGATTTTGGCTGGGCCCAAGGAAGAAGATGGGTATGTTAAAATGATTCCAGTGCTGCAAGCGCATACACACACACACACAAGCGCACCGTATCCCAATACAAAGGAATGATGGGGCGACGCACGATTGCGTTGCAAATTATGCTACCACACAAATTATGGTGCGAGAGATATTTCACTAGCCCGTGAGCGTTACTTTACTTCTTCGTAATTTCTTTTCGGTTCCGGCACGTTACGTCTCACACCATAAACATAACAGAAAAAAAATCACACTTGCGATAGAAAGAATGGCCAATTCTCACTGGATAACGCGTATTCGACACACCAAATGCTCCCAGCACACACGCTCACTCGTCGCTTGCCCTGTGATGGATGGATCACATTAAAATGGTGGTACGGTGCACACACACACAATGCTACCGCGCCCCTATGCACCACCAACACCACCACACGCGCCAGCAATCGATTGCCGTGTCGTTTTTTTCTTTCTTCTTGCGCCCGTTTCCTTCCTTCTTCACGCTCTCACTCAAGCAACGTTTTGCTCACTTCACCTTCCTCATCCGACTAAACCACGTCCCGCACGTTTCTTCCAACCCGCGCGCACTTCCTTCGACACACCCCTCTCGCTCACTCTCGCACACTTCCAACACAACACACGCACCAACCCTTTCTCTCCCGCACACACGCCGCTATGGCAAACGATGAACACGGAAAAAAAGATGGCTTCACCTTCTCTTCATTACGTCTGCTATTCGAAATTTGGGCACCGATTGCCGAAAATGCACGCACAACGTTTGCACCATCCGACGTCACGCACCGTTGGCCATCATCACAGCGAAATTTACTCGGAAATTATTTGCTTCCACACTGTATAAAACGCGAAAACGCGGACGACGAAAAATGCTGCTGCGCTGCTGTCGGGGTCGTTCTAGAATGAGGAAAAGAGACGATACTCCGTGCCCATTCCCTTTGCGTTACTTCACTTCTCCGCGGAAATCCCATTCCACACAAATCCGAACTGCTCAATTTTCACGAAGCTTTGGCCAGACAAGGACAGCTAGCTGGTTTGCTATTTCGTTTTGTTTTGTGTGCTTGCTGCCGGTTTAAGATGGCTGATCGATTTCTTCCGTTTCGGTTGACGATTACGTGTCCGGAGCGGATAGTTTCGAGCAGTGCATCAGTTGCAACAATAAATGGTTTGGGATTTTCACATGCAGTTGGAAAATGCCTATAGCCTTCTTATGCGGCAGCTGACCCACAAGACTTTGTAAGGTAATTCCCAATGGTTGGCTTTGTGTGCACAAACCATCGACCTCATTGGAACTTTTCCGGTAGAATCCTAGAGTTAGGTCGGATATAACATGAAGTTTTGTAGATCGCAGCGTCAAGACACCTAAAAATTTGAAAAAAGAATAACATTAATGTCCACTTTTATCTAAATCAAGGGCGGAAATAAGAAATTAACATTGAATGTTGGAATACCAACGATCAGCACTCGAAATATTTTCAAAACAGTATGTCCTCGAGCAGTTGATGACATTCGAAAAAAGTTACACCACCTTTCAAAAGTGTGGTGTAAATCGGCTTCAAAACATAAACATTCGTTTTCACACCACATACGGGCAAATGCCATTAAAATGTAACCGATTTTGAATGGATTGGTTCGCGAAAAGCAATATGCGCCTTCGCCCTGCAGACAAAAGCTCGCAATTTTGCGCTAAGAAGGCAAAATTTGATGCTTCACGAATTATTTCTTATGCCATGTGAACTGTTCTGTGTCAGGATGTAAAGTACGTCACGATGGCCTGCTTTACCTCTCGCGCTAGGCTGTCAAATGAGGTCAGGGTGCCGAAAGTTGATCTCTTTTGACTCGGCAGCACCAACAAAAGGATACTTTATTTACAATTGTTACAATTGTTTACTAACCAGGTTACACCTGGGGATGCACCTACAAGCGCACATCTATCTTGAGAATGTCTTGAAGGTGCATTGAATGTTGCAATCGAACGCTTTCAGAGCGATCGTTCGGAAGGTGACGGTGCAACTCCGCAAAGCAAAATATTCTTCAAAAAACATCTCAAAAGCATTGTACAGTATAGAAATACTACTGCAAACCATGCAGCAAATTTAGCAATTACATACATTCGGTTAGGATCGGATATGTTAGGAATATTTTACCTTACCTTGACCCATCAGCTCCTTACGGTACACGTAGCATTTCTTTGTTATTCAATGCTATTGTATGAAAATTTGGAACAGTTTTTATACGCAAATTAATCTGCCGCAGTACTGTTGAATGGTTGTATGCCATTATTGCCTAGAGATCGATGCCTGCAACGAAAATAAAGTGTATTGTTTAATGAAGTCGTAAGCAGCACTGCCACTGAAACAAAACAATTGACGAATGGAGCAAATTACATACGTTAAACGATTGTGTTAAATAAAATTGAGCACAGGAAACTATTCCTACAATCGATTCGACTATTGCTCACGGAATACAGAATAACTTTCGTGTTGTTGAGCAACTTCTTAAGTTAGCACGATGATCAAGCAGCCAGCTCTGCTCTGTGACAACATTCTTTGACCATCGTTTTAATACTGTCAAATACTTACCAGCTACGAAGCAAACGGCAAATGATTACAAGTTGGTGTACCGAAGTGTAAGCAACCTTCGCTTGATGATTGATAAAAACTACAGATCTTGAACTATCGATGGCACAACCAGGATAAAACAAGATAGCAGAGTATTAGATCGAATAACAATACCGTGCTGCGGCAGCAAGTGTGTTAACTACGGTATTTATTTCAAGGGATAATATAAACGATACGCAACTCCTCAAGGGTTGACGTCTAGCAACCGACGATGAGGATGTATGTGTGCGAATGCGCGGAAAAACTGACAATCAATCGGTTCAAGCGGAATTGTTTATAAAACCAAATAAAAGAGATCACTCTTTAGCAATGATTAATTAAGTAAACTAATCCAATCGTAATACTTTTCATTAATAATGTTAGGATATCAAGCTTGTCCATTGCATAAGAACCCTGTCCTTAGCATTAGACCGTTGTTTGAAACAATCGAACATTCTCAACTGTGCATGGCAAGAAATAGATCGAAATGTTTGAATTCCAGATACGTGCAACAATGTTCAACTCAATAACTTAAATTGTTATGCAAAGAGCAAGCAATATAATAGATATATTTGTTCTTTAAATCGAGCTCCAACTTACCTGTCCCAGGTGCTGCCTCCTGCGATATCGCAAACACATTTGTTTATAAACCAAAAATAACCGGTTGAACCGATTGCAGATGACTTTCGTTTTCACCAACACATGCACGTGCAGGAACTATACGAAAGTCCAAAAAATGTAAACAATAAAGACAGTTGAGGATATAACTCTTGGTGAGGTATGGATAGGATTTATAAAATGTTTCTCCGTGTCTCGCAAACTTTTGAAACATCATGGGCCCGAAAGGTCTTTATGTCTACTTCTTTTGGTTTCCGCAGCTCTTTAGCAGTTTTATATGACTCTTCGGTTATTTAACTACACAGTCCCTTGTGTTTGTCAACTACTGATTGATTGGTCTTGTAGACTCTTGCAACGATCGTGTTCTTCCTGATCTATTGACCAATTTCCAGAACTACTAACAGCATTTCGGATAAGTTGATATCCCGATTTTCCGATCCGATATGAGCGGGATGATCCATTCATATATCAGATAAAGTCCTCAATATTCCTTTGAGGGTCAGATTGAAAGAGGGCTGCGTGCTTGATCTGTCTGGTCTAGAGATCATGATTACTTTCTCCCTTTATCGTTGTATTTAAGAGGACGGAAAGATTTCTGTCCAAAACTGATGAAGTCCTCCCCATTTTTTTGTCCATGGATTTGGGGCAGGACCATCTTGATGAGATCTTCTGGATACAGGCATGATCCAGTAGGACGCTAAAGGGGAGATCATTTTTTGAACATTATAGCACTATTCTTGCCTCTTTTCACTTCACTTTTCCATTGAGGCGCACTACACAGGCAAATGTGCAATCACCGATACAGTCACGAATGCACGCATGCAAAATTGTAGCAAGCAGGAACTACCACTGTACGGGGAAAGGGCTGTTATTTTTACCCATGGATATCGTGATTGGCGGTTTCCCGAAATAAACGTTGCCGATAGCCTTCAACCGTGAATCGTGGTTGACAACGGAAGACGTGCATAATGCAACTTCAGACTCCCGGAGAAGTGCGTAGCGCGTGGTGCATCCTCGCATCGGCAGTCTGCAAGTGATTCGTGCCGAATTGTGGAATCGGATGTGTTAATTTTCGCTAAAGAAGGGATTATCGTTTTTTGTTCGAATTGAATCATGGAATTATTCCCTAAGCTGATTAAGACAAAACGGTTAATGAGCTTTAATGCCTTTTAAAGTGTTTCTTTTCTTGTGGATTAAAAAGTATGGAGGATGCTGTAATGTATGGAAGGTTCCGTAATGTAGTGTGTCCTTGCTCTTGTTGGTGACGTATCCGTCCGTAACCCTGTGAGCTTCCTGCGAGACATTAGTGGCGTAAAATCGATCCATGGTGACACGATAAATACCTACCATTACCGGTGTGACCCAGTGCTAAAGTGTGGTGATCTTTGCCAGGGTCAATATACACCCTAAAGATTGTGCACTTTTTACTTTCCGGTGGACAACTGTGTGATTATCCTGTCCGGTATGAAGGTTAAACTCGCTGCGAAGAATAAGGCTTGCGTCATAAATCTGTTACCCTGTTGATGGGATGTAGTTGTGGTGAGCCATTTGTTGCGTTCTTTTTTTTATAAATTTTTTAACCTTCCCAGTGGAAGCCTTATTTATCGGAATGAGGGTCAACCAAAGTGATGGATAATATTTTTTTTTAATCCGTGCGGGAAGGCTGTATTGCTGAAATTCGCATTTGAAATTACAATAAATGACCAGAGGCAAAGTGGCGATTGGTGTAGTTGATGAACGAATTGGAGTACGTAAGTGGGAGATTGTAATTTTTATTATCGGTCACTTGGTATCAAACATTACTCAACGAAATTCGCACTCGACAAATGTTCGATAAGGATGACGCACGAAAGGGAATAACATGTTCATAATATACTAAAATCATACATCGCCTATTCACATACATTCGACTTGTTTTCCTGTGACAGGGTCATCCATGTTGTCCATCTCGGTCCCGTCGAATAATGAAACAAAGGACAAATACACGACAAATCGCGCCATCGGATGCGTCGGAGTCAATGCAAAAACTCGGCTGTCACACGCCGTGTGACACGCTCACTACACCCACCAAACACTACGCGGCCAATTTCGGATGCTGCGCGTGTGTCATTTGCGCACATTGCCACTTCGTGCCGTTCCGGCAATCGGCGGGTAACGGCGAGCTAGCTGTTGTCCGATTTAAAAAAAAGAGTAGTACGACCTCACTAACACACACACACACGCCAACCGCTACGAAACGCACGGGATATGGGATCGTGCGGGTTTGACTTTCTGCGCTCGGTTCAGTCAGTCGTCGTTCGAGCATTAGGCAACATTTAATTTTAATTTTAATATTTAAGTAGCTCTAAGTGTACATTACACTATCGAAACGAACAGCAAAGCAAAAGGAAAGGAAACCCTTTGCAAACGTCAAGCAGGAACAAACAAGTCTCGCGTAGACTAAACGAAACACGAAGAGTTACATGAGTTGTTGAAAGCAAAACAAAAAAAAAAAGTACTACACACATAAAAATTGTGCTACTTCGAACAATTGAAACGAAAACGAACCTCAAAGTCAAACCGTGGAAAGTGAATCATCTGAAAACAGTGAATCATAACGAAGCAATTGCAACAAATTATTCACACAACAAGCCGAGAATCGCACTACACAAATCTTCCGCATTACGCGAAGGAACCAAACGACACGTGTGTTATTTAATTTATTTTCGATATTACGCGCAACGAAAAAAAAAAAACGAGTGACAGTGGTGGTCTGGCGAATAATTTTACGATTCCGATTTTAAGTGTATGTGTTGTTATTTACTATCTTTATTTTGTTGCGAAATTCGAAAGCTCTAAAGAGAGTTATACTACAATAGTGAAAAAAAAAAACAATAGTGAACAAATCGACTGGTTCAGTTGGTTTTTCTTCTAAGTTAAAAAATTTTGTTCAAGTTAAACACTGTGACTAGAGCAAGAAAAAGTGCGATTGCTCGTCGGAATTGTTACGCGCGTGGAATTGTGATAATACACGCACATCGGTCAAGAGTGGGCAGCACAAGTGTGACCAGAGCAGAAGAGAAGGAATAAGGAAAAAAAAATCATAGAACTAAAACGGCGAATCGCGACCGTGCGTGCGTGCGTGAAGTGACCGAAGCAGAAACGCGAACGTGCCCAAGAAGGTGGCACGCGGCCAGAAGAGGTGTTGTAAAAATAATTGAAGTCCGTACCACCGGGCCCTCTACATTGCGAGGACGTGCGAACGCATTGGATCTGTTGGTGACCGATTGTGAAGTGTAAATAGGTAGTTATGCTGTGTTTTTGTCTGTAATACCATTTGCTTGGGCCTTTTCTTATCTGTCATTTCTTCTTAGAACGTGCTCCGATGAGGTGTTTCTGAGAGATGGTCAGCTTGTGTTAAAAAATATTCTACGGTGATGATCTACTTCTTGGCCAGAGTGTTACTGGCCATGTGGCGACACTTGAGAATGGCAATTGCTATATACACTGCATCTATTGCTCAGAGTCTTTAGACAATTCATTATTCATTGAAACGACTAAGCGTACTGAGTCAGAGCGATGTGATAGTAACTGTCAAAGATGGATTCCCATTCTTGTAGGTCTTTCGTATTCGTCCAACAAGATTTGTTTGAATGCTGGAATGCTTGAATACTCCACATGCTCTGTTTTAGTACCGGGGACCACTTTGGTTCAACATATGTTTATCGCGGCACACATGTGCAGGCTATGTGCTGGGATTGCCAATCAAATATGGCAAAAGCTTGATGAAAGTGACAAATTAGCTAACGATGCTTTGCTCAATAGAATAAATGTATGCGACACTGTAAATTAAATCTACCAACCAAATTCGCTTGGCATGGCGCTTAAAGTGATAGCGAGCGGTTCAACGACCAAACAAATTTCTCGCGCGGACCACTTAGACTTGTGCCGTGGGCCACAAGAGGTCCGCGGACTATAGGTCTCTGAGACCTCTGATCTAGACGATCTACAGTCAGAGTAATACTTAAATACAAGGCCAACATTTTTATTGGTTAGTTATCAATTCCAGCAGGGCTTTCCAATTGGTATAGTCGATAATGCACAACCCGATGAATTCTGATCGGTTTGAAGTGGAATCTTTTCCCTCACTGAGGGTACTCAGGATAAGTTATTCACTATTGGGTAATTTGAGACAAAAGTTAGTGTATCAATCCATAGCCATATTTTCGACATTTTTAGTTCAATTAGCCAATTAAAGGTCCAAATAGAATGAAATACCCGCAATTTCCATTAGCTGCCCTTTTCGCTCCGACTGGCCAACTGTTGGGTCGTGATTTACCGGGCACCCTTTTTTGGTGTCCACATCATACGCGTACATGGTACGATGACACGCAAGTGGATTGTGCGCCTTTTGTTACTAGATTTACTCCCACATTTTGTTCACGCCTTCGAGAAACGATGTCCCATGTGCTATATGGAGGTGTGAGCTGTATCGATCTGCACTAAATCCAATCGCGTGTAGAATGAGGCTAACACATCAGCAAAACTTTCATCATTTTAACGAGAATTCAAAACCAATAACCAGTAGCGATGGATTCGGTACTCCGGAGGAGTACCAACAGATATGGGATGAAAGTGACGGACAGGCAACCATTAAAGTTCCCACTTCTGGCTGACCGGCCAAGTCCAAGTGGAGGGCAAACGGTTATGGCAAATTGTGAACGAGCGAACGATTGACAGTTTGCTGCCTACCACCAGAAGCGCACACACACCGGGAACGATCATTCGTTTCGTCGATGTGGCCGTGGAACGCTGGATGTGGTGCGCACTCCGGCCGCTAGAATGTAGAACACTGCCAGATTACGTCAGACGTGATGGCGCGAAAGACGCCACCACGGTCGCGATGATATACACCGACCAATACCCTAATGTCGTTTGGTTTCGGCGCACTTGTTGCCGGTGGTGTGTGTTCGTGTGTCGGTCCGTGGTTTTGGGATTGAGTTTTCTGCCCTTATCCGTTGGGTGATGCGATTCTCAGCTGCTTCACGCCTGGGATTTGTTGTTCTAAATTTGGAGAAAATATCCATCCACCTCGGCAATGTTGTAAATGTTTGGCGCCAACGATATTTTGGCAGCGTTGCGTAATTTAATACTTGATTGATCGATCGCACGCCGTAAAGGCGTGCGATGTTTGGGTGTTTTCGACGAATGCATAATCTACTTCCGCTGTACCGAAGCCGACAGATTGGTGTTATTCTATGCTTCTATGACGACACTCACTGACAACGCCCCTCGCAGCTTGGGAAGATGTTCTGCGCTGGTCGAAACCATTCGTCACGGTAATCGGTCAATTAATTTTAATTCCGCAATAATGCAGTGCACGATCAGCACAATCAGACGAGCGGCGGGTTAGAAATGTGCCACACAGACCGGACCCAGGCCTATTGCAGTCTCACACACGGCTGAGGTCAAACTATGCTGTGAATGTGACACATATTTGACTGGTGCAATGATGCATTGTCTCAGGCGTGATAATTTACGGCACGTTTTGTACAAGGGTCGGTCGGATGGTTTTATGAGACTGCAGTAGCAACTTAAGCAGCTCAGTTTTTAATGGTTGTTGTATTTGCATAACTTCCAACAGCATAACCACTTGAATGATATGTTACCAAGATCATTTTAATGAGCACAATAACCGTTGGAAGTGCTATTAGACTACTAAGAACATGTTTTTTTTTTTGTGCATGAATGTTTCAGCATAGATCTTTCAAACCCCCCCTTTAGTTTATGGGCACCTTAACCAAGTAAGCAGTGAAATATACAGTTTCACAAACAGTTTCGCACATTGTTTACAAAACTACAACTTGCAAACCACCCCCACATATAGCAACGGACGCCATTTTGCAATGAAAACGCACATTCAGCTGTGGCAGATCGTTTGGAATAATGATGCGCAAAATTATTACACCCACATTGAACCAACATCCATGACCGGGGTGGAATGATATACTCACCAATACTTCATCATCGTGAGAAAGTGCAGCGGGAAAAGTGTGCGGCAAGCAGAAAAAAAGTATGATACCACCGCAAATGATTTCAGCCAAGGGATCCAAAAATATCTGATCGAGATATAGCTTTGGTCGGGAGGGAAAAGACTCACCAAGACCGTGCTAGTGTGCGTTGGGAGTGTCGGAAAAATTAATAATCGCAAAATGCGTAAAAGAAAAATTCTTAGCATTCGGGAGGAGATATTGCGGTAACGATACACTATGGGTATTGCTAAATCCGTAGAAGTTCAGTGATAGCGATGGCGTTGGTATGCTTTCGGCATAATCTGTACTATTCAAACTTGGACCATGTTCTTTGCTCAGAACAAAGAGAGACGCCGAAGCCGCTTTAAGAGTTTTCCGACATCAAACGCACAGTGTACATGGAAGTAACCGAGTTCAATTGTTTGTCGACGTTTATCGAAAAGTAAATACGCTTCATTTCGGTAATTAAATCCAGTAAACTAGATGCGTCTTGTTATCATTGAACAATGCTTTGCTGGAATGAGGCAATTTCTTTGGATAACTGGTTGGAGAGCAAAGAACAGATTTTGGACTCATCTGCATTGTACGCGATCGTGTGGACCCCCCAAGGCGAATGCGTGTCAATGAGACGGTTCAATTAAACGATGCTTTGTTTTTCTTCGCTCCGATCCAATTGGCAAGATGAGCGAGTAGACACACGGCAGCTGCACCAAACGCTACTACCCTTCTGTGCAGCTATAAATATCGACCGTCTGTGTTCGTCAGCGATCGTGTCTGCAACTGCTGGCGGGAGATTTTTTGAGCTCAGTGTCAGCCTCACCAGTATCATTGGCCGGTGGGACGGTCAAACTTCGGTTCCCACCCTTACCCACCCGGCAGCTGTGGGGGCTTTGCGTTGTTGTTTTTCCCCGTGGTGAGCGGAAGATGTGCGAAGAAAGGGACGGAAAATTCAGTATTTCCGTCTAGCACGTTTTCGGCTCAGGACAGGCGGAAGTCGGCTCTAGACGATTGATGCTGCTGAATGTTGGTGTTTGGGAAGAGTTAGTTTGAAAACACTTCGGAACGAGTTAGAGCGGCACTAGCGCTGATCGATTGGCTACGGTCTCTGCGTTGAGCGTGCGTGTGCTTCACGCGGACGAAGTGGAATCATCATCCAAACATTCGATTTATCATTAACACCAACGGTGAGCACGCGGAGCACACCGGGAATTGGATTACCGGAGGATGGTTTATGCTTTTCGTAAGTGGAATTTAACACAGCATAAACAGTCGCCTAATGTTTCTTGCCCCAATTTATGATTGAAACATAATAAGCAGAATATGGAAATAATTTTAGCACATTATCCCAACACCTCCACATTCACAACTCATTGACGCAAAGCGAGCTGTTCCGAGCTCAATCAGCCAGCTCCCAAATGATGTTGAATATTAATCATCAGCGTTGGAAGGATGTGTGTTCCCTTTATTTCGGGTAGCTCATTGATGGTTGACATCATGCAAATCCTCACCAAAAAAAAACATCTAAACGGGTGTCTTTTCCGGGCACGGTACCGTCGTATGGCCGCACCTAGTTTTCACAAATCCTTCCATGGCAGCTCACGGGTGTTCATGTCCAAATGACATCATGTCCAAAATTTATAACAGCCACGTTTGTTGGAATGAAGCGAACGGAAATCCGAAGGGTTTTGTTATACTTTACTGGTTAGCAGCGTGGTAGTATAAATCAGAGCAGGACTTGTTGAATGAAAGCGTTGGTTGTTGACTAGTTTCAACAGCTTATGAGCGTGTGTCTGCGATAGTTGAATAGGTATATTGATTCGGAATTTGCAAAACCAAGCTTTTAATAAAATTTAACTATTATTTCAAATACAAATAATACAATATTAAAGATAAACTATTTATAATTCAATTTGATTGATTATAATGTTTAAGTTTATTGATGAATTCTAATTTCTGCAAATGAGCAAATTTTTCTATGATTCTATGATCTTAGGCTATCTCAACTATGTAAACATCCTTGAAAGTTACCTTCCTTGTTAGCATGATAAGGATATTTTGTTTCAATATTGACGCTACTACATGGCACACTAAAGGGCACTGTACCTCTATATCAAACTCCTTCACACGTAGTTCATGTGTGATGGCCAAACTACCCTTTCGTTCGTCTATTCTCACCGTGATAGTGGGTTTTTGTTTATTTCATTAATGATGATGTATTCATTGTTGTTTTTTCTACATTCTCTTGTTCCAGTTTACTTCCAACCACACCCAACAGGACCTGGACCGGGGCAAAAAACTAGGATCGATTTATTCCCGGGCACGGCACCCGGAAAGCCCAACACCCTCAGCACGGCACGTTGAACCAACAGTGCGGTAGGAATAAATCCACCACGTATCGGACAACAACACGACAAGTCATCGTCATCCTGTTTGGTCCTACGGCGCGAAATCAATGTGACGAAGCCCCCCAGTGCAACAGTGCACGAAACATTGAAACTAAAGGTTATTAAAGTGACAACGGAGAGTGTCCCAAAACGCACCTCCAGTGTGCGGAAGTTAGTGTTAAAATTAAAATTTAAATGTACTGCCTACGTGGAAAGCATCAGCATACGCATCAGCAAGAGCCACAGCAGCGGCGCCGGGACGTTTAAGAGATTAGTAATTTACAGTGCAAATACATCAAAACCAACCACGCAACAATGGCGAATAAAGAACAGCAATTTAACGCTTCAACCGGTTCGGTGAAGGCGATCCTCAATAGTGCAACCCCAGCAGAACAACATTTGCGTGATGAAGATAATGCAAGATCCTATAGAGATGTGGTGAAGAATGCATCCTTAAAGTGTGACGTACAGCACACGGAACATGTTGATAATCCGAAGGAAACAAACGTTAGACAAAAACGTAAGAAGGCGTCAGAAAAGCAAGGCGCTAATGTCATTGTGGATGGAAAACCATCGCTAGACCATCAATTATTAGGAAAAGAATCAACTGCATCCTCGCAACCGGCACCATCTTCGGAAGCCTTGGGCAATCTTGCCAAAGCGAACGGGAAACGGTTGAAGTTGGATCTTAAGACCCACCAGGAACATCAGACAAGTGATGCAACATCACCATTGGGGCTGTTGCACGAGGAGAAAGTGATCGTACGAAGCAAACCGCCGATTCCACCGAAACCGGACGTCCGGACGATACAGGCATCGTCCCAAGGGCAACAAAAGACCACCGTTTCGCCCGCGACGCCACCCACCAAGGGCAAGAAGCAGCAGGTGACCGAAGCCCACAATGCACACACCGTCCAGAAGCTGCTGGCCCAGAATGAACAGATGCGGCTAGAACTGAGCGAACTCCGAAGTAGCTTGACTGCGGAGCGGAATGCAGTCAGAGTGTTACGGTAGGTTGTTAAATGAACCGTTTCTTCTTTTGGTACCTTAATTTACTCGCTTTCTTCTTCTCCCACAGGGCCCAAAATGAGTCCGATCTGCGAAAGACGAAATCCGAATGTAAGAAACTGCAGGAAGCTCTGCAGCATCAGAAACGTCATACGACGGGCCAGTGTCCGGGCGTGTCCGTGGGAGGTGGAACGCCGGCCAAGCGGGCACACCGGGGCTCGTCGGAACACCAAGAACCCCACGTCGGTTGGGCTTCGGAGACACGCGGTCCGCACCATCAGCAGCAGTGCTGTTTGGAAGTTCTGAAGCTGAATCAGGAGATTTCTGCCCTGCGGGAAACGAACAAGTTCTTAGAGGAAAAATATCAAGTAAGTGTTGTCTACTCTTTTCCACGGAAGAAGAGTAGCAATGGAGGAAGAAAAAACGGTTGAACAGTTTAATTTTCGATCGTTTTAAAATTCCAATTGTGTACAAGCTATGAACGATGGAAAAGGTTGCATGCTTTGCTTGTGTGCAATATGGCTGCGTCTGCGAATGAGTTGGCTGCGTACTCGATACTAGAGATGGAAAATTTAATTCCTTTCATGGATTGAAATCCGCGGTAAAGAGTTAGGATAAAGATTGAACTGATCATGATTTAAATCGTGAGATAAAAGTCGCCATGAAAAGTTGAATCTCGAGTTAACTCACTCAATAGTTTACTCATGATTTAAATCGTGCGTTGAAGGTCGTTGTGAAGAGTTAAATCTTAATTGTTTTTAATTGATTTAATTCTCTACGAATGGTCTTCTTGGAGATTTGAATTAACTCACTCTTTAGAAAGATTTAAATCATTCATTCATTCTGAATCATTGTGCACGTCACTATTCCTTGCTTTAGTACTGCTTCTGTCGTTATAATGCCCCTTTTTTCCACTGTACACCATCAACAGCTCATTAGTTAACATTGTACGTACAAAGTACTTATCAGGGTCAGAATGAGGTAATCAATAAGTTTATGAGTGGATAGCGATCGACAGCTGTATGTCCTGCTTTCAATTACATGTTGATTAATTTGTTGCCAAAAAGAATGATACGTGTGGTGGTGGCGTATTCCACCAGCAACGTCAAAATTCCATTCTTACACAAATGTCATGGCTGTTCAATTTGTTTCCTGCACGTTGAATTGCTTGGCCCCGCGTCACGCTGACTGCGCTGCCAATGTCAACGTATTCGAATTGGTTAATATGAACATAAGCTCCCTGTACTGCACATCGATACGACGTCAGCTACCGATCAATTGCGTTTCTTTTTGGATGGCAAAAAGAGAGAATTAAACGTTCCATTGCCGTACGCCGTGCACTACACCCAGGAGGTACGAATACCAGGAGGTTGCGTGAATGTGGCGGGGCTAGATAGCAATCAATTCGAGCCGGTCAATATCTTCATCATCTGAGGATCGGTGTCAGTCCGACGGTATGCAAAATTTTTACGCTTAAAATTACGAAACATTTCTCAATGCGCCCCTGTAGCAGATGAAGAGGCCTGCCGGAGGGGTATGAACCTGAAAGTATTGGTAGCCTCGGGAAGTTCCCATCCAAAAAAGGAAATAAATTGATTTGATTGTCATTTCAAGTATTCAAACTCGGGTTTTGTGCCTGAGTGGGGAACATGCTCCAACCCCAAACCCCGCTGGTTCCATCACATTCCCTTTCATACGTCAACATTTAACCTTAAAAAGGCATCATCTTCTCGTGTGGGGCAAGAACACGCGACAACGCGGGTAATAGGCGATATCGCTGTTTTTGCCGTAGAAAGTTCGATCTCCCTTTCGTTGTGTGTACTGCCTGTAGCCGTGCCGGATTGAGCTTTATTTATCGTGTTGCATAAATAATGCCAATTTATGGAAGGTCTCTTCCCGGTTCGGAACATGGGCGACGGGAGGAGTTGGGGACTAGTGACACATTAATCACATGCACACCTCTTCCAAAGCATCGCAGTACTCCGCACGAAAGGGACATGCAAATCTGTTCGATTAATTGTGATTCGGCAGCGACCTTCGCCGGTAGTCGCGGATCGTCACTCGTGTGAGCCTTCACCCGTACTCGGACGAGGGTGTCCTGAATGGAGGGCACTGAATGGCTGAATGGACGGGTGGAGGTTTCGCGGGTCCGTCAGAATTACTTAATGATCTGCGAACAATTATTATGCGTGTGCGCCTAAAAGAATGCAAACAAACCATCCAAGGATGATGTACGGATGGTGGTGGGACTTGCAGTGTCGCTGAGTTGATGTGATGTCCTTCGTCGGTGCGATATACCATACCGAACTCGGGTGATCCTAGTACAGTACGGCACGTGTAGCGAAAAACCTCGTAAAGCTTCCCTGCTGTTTGCAGCGCTTACCATATACGCTTACCGTACGATATGATTATGTGGCAAACAATTTATTGCATACATTCCGATGCGAGCCGACGGGACTGAATGGATTGTTCTGTTGGTTTTTGACCGTCGCTTGATTATGCAGCCGGTAAACTGACACGCTGAAGGATTTGATGACATTTTAATTGAAATGAAATGATTTTGAAATCGCTTGTATCGCAGATGTGCAGGAGTGGATGAGTTTATGGTCGGTAGTCGATACGAATGTCACTTCGCATTAATTTGCGTTTTGTAACGCCTGAAGGATGGAAATTATCTTCTTGGATGGAGTGTTCTTGAGTATTAAGGAAAACATTGTGTGGTGATTTTTAACGTCCTTCCACATTTTGAGAAGTGTGGATAATGTTTGCGGGCTTAAAGAATAGTTATTAACAGTAGTATATATTAATGAGTATTAGTTTGTAGCAAAAACGATAGAAAAGTGGTTGAAAATGTCTTCCTATGTCGTATTGACCATGAGCTTTTTATTGTTGTTAATGTTTTCTTTCGTCTGAAATGTTAGATGATCAAAGAGCGATCTTTCGGTGATTACAACAGTCCGCTAAAGTAGTGTTTCTTGGGTAATACATCAAACCCAAGACGAAGTTATAAACACAAGAATAAGTACATAGGACAAAGAGTTCCTAATCTGTGGAATATTGAAGATTATATCATAATTAATTGTTTTTAATGTGCTTTTGCTCATGACCTGCCATTATTAGGCCTATTTATAAAAACCACTGGCCTATTCTAACATGGAGCAGTGTCCCGATACTAGAACGTAGTGCACGACCAGCACTGAGCTCAACATTCACGTTGTATACTAAAATTGTTGAACTAAATCCAATGTATTCATATTTAACTAATGTCACATTGTTTCAATGCTTAATTGTTGTATAACTATAAAGCACAAGTCAGAATTAGCTCTTCATGTTTACAAATAGAACTGCATTATTGATACTGCTCGGTCTAAAAATAATTCTTGAAGAACACTGTGCTAAACACTTCCTGGCAAAGATTTAACTTCGAAAGCTATTTTTCCATTCACCAACTGCGGTTGCAACTGGTGCGAGATGGAATAAATCACCATCATAATTAGTCAATCAGCGATCGAGCAGCTAGATCTCTGTGCAACCGGAATGCAATGGGATCAGTTTTCCCTTTCTACACGAGGCCTATAGCTCAGCGCTCCCGTGTGGTAGATGTAGTGGGGCCTTTGAGAGACTCCATCACCCTTACCCTTGTGAGCTTCACAACGCTTCTGACTGACTTATGGTTCGATTGTGTTCGGTGCTGCACTACGCAGAGTGAGAGCATTCTGGAGCATTCAAAGAATGCATACAGCAAGGCATTTGCGAAGGCATTCGCTTTCCGACCAGCTTAACATCACCAAGCGCCAGTTAGCGTCAGGGCGCGTTGGTCGATATGAGTAACACGACTTCTAGCGCACAGAATAATGGAAGGAAACCGTCCGTTCGGATCGCGTCAGGAAACCGTTTCGTTGTTGCTTCCGTGTTATGCAAATTCCAGACCAGACACACCGGCAAGATCGGCAAAGTTGAACGTTCGATTGTTCAACCATTTCGGAACCCGTTCGCTGCATTGTGCATTGTTTTCACTTTCGATCCGAATCGATCATCTTACCGCGCCGGGATGGTAAGTACCTGCGGGCGAAACACTGACAGTGGCACAAATATTCGAAACCTTGACAGCAATCGTCTGTTACGGTCTGTCTTAATTCCCATGTTTACTCATGTTCCGCGGTTCAACTACAACTGCATACTTACACGGCGGTTTTGTTCCTTCACGTTACTTCACAGATTTCCTCCGAGGCTGAACGGCAGAAAGCTTCCGATATTCGCGTACAGCGGGATTTGCACGAACTACGATTGACTCAACTTTCCAAGTCAGCTAGAAACGAAATCCAGCGTATGGTAAGTATGGTTCTGATCCGTCCGGATGCGGCCACGAAACGTTCCGGGTGGCATTTGCATACCTGCGAACGTCTTTTGTGGTCCGTCTCGTCCGCTTTGAAGATCCGCCCAAATAAGCTGTTTGTGGTTGAGCGGTTTCCAGGGGTTTAGATTAGATTGTCTTGACGCAATATTTATGATACGGACATTTTAAAAGCATCGTTTGTGCTTCATTGTCATCCATTGCGCACAACATAGTCACGTGCAGCCGCTGGGCAGCATCCTTGTGTATTCCATACTGGACATTGAAACGGTGGATAGTATCTAGTTTTCTAGACATCCCAGCTTGTGAATTTTAATAAATGGTATTATGGCCTTTTTTGCACCCGTAACATATTCTATCCAAGGCAGGCCCAGCCAGTTCCACGAATAAGCTTCTTCGGTTGGCATTGATCCGTTGAATTCCGGTACCACAGCGGGTGGTTTATACTAAACCCTTTTTTACACCCATTTCCCAGTCCTGCTCCGGGTCAAATGCGCACAAATAGCATGGGATGAGTCATGGTGGACGAATAAGAAAAAAAAGCGTTCATCAACACCACAAACCCCATAGATGCCGGTATCTTAAGCTAACGATCGTAAAACATTTGTTTCGTTCGGACGCGTTGCGTCCGATCGCTCTTTACGCTGCATTTTCGGTTTCTCGCAGCGTCGCCAAACGTTCGGACGAGATTCTTTCCCGGATCCGAACGTTATAGTTATGGCCGTACGGATTCCGTGCGGAATCCTCTTACTCGTAGTCCGGTTCGTCGTCATTTTCGTGCTTCCTCGCTTTGTTGTGTCGTTTCAGGTGGAGGGCTTTTGCCACCCAAAAATCGTGCCGTGTTGAATTTGTTTCACTCTGGCAGAGATAACCTTCAGATCCTGGGTAGCTTTCGTCAGGGGCAAAAAAAAAACATAATAAAGCGGCACACGGCGCATGAACGATCGGAAATGGCAGTGCGATCGCTTCGAGGCAACGTGAGAACCGGGTGCGACTTATCAGTCTGCAAGGCTTATCCGAATTGACGACCGGGTAATTACTTGGTGGGCAATTTACGATCGCACCGAAATTCCTCCGGTAACGCCCGAAGCTGCAAAACAATTTTAGTGGCTAGGATGCTGCATTGCAATCAAATTATGTTTTTTTTCCATTCATGCACTCGGCGTGGAAAGCCTCGCCGAAGTGAAGATGGTTAGACGATTATTGCAGGTTGTTCCTTTATTTGCCGTACCGTATCGGAAGGAAGGCGTATGGAAAGGTCGGCAGAAGAAAAGTATGGTTTCGTTAAGCATTTGAATGAATTTCAAACCCCCACAGCCCCGTCCTGTGGGTCTGGACGACGGGACGTTCGGGAGAGCAGCAAGAACGCTGTAAACGATCCTTCGGGGCGTTCCCATGGATTTTAGCAGAACTGTCAGACACTCTGCAGTTTCTTTACAGATTGCGGCCATTAAAATGCTACCTTCACCGGGTCAGTACTTTCGATTCCAACCGAAATGGATGATGATGAATCATGAGAAGTAAATTGCAGGTTGTGTTGGGCTTTGTCTTCGCTGTGAATATTAAAAATATAAGTCGATGTTTTCAGAATTCCAGTGCGATGATTTGTTTCTACCAACTAGACGTCTTCAATGCGCGTAGTATAACGCGTTTGGATAACAATTGAGAAATGAAGCCTCAAACGATTTGTTTGATTTTTGTTGCGGTTGCGTATAAGAGATCGTAATCACCATCAAACTGTATTCAATCCATTGGCCGTTGCTGTTCCAGTTTGCGAAAACTAATGAATCAAGCCGGGTTTATTACTTCATCGCCCGCGAGTTGTATGATATTGCAGCGCAAGACACAATTCTAAAGCTTGCCTTCTCGCAGACAATGGGATCAGTGGAGCGAAGGTCTAATTAATCTACCTTTCGTTTGGTAACTGGGAATTTGGTCAACCGTCTACAGACTAAAGGTAGATGTTTGGAAATTTGAAAAATGACGTACCGTTTTTTTTTTGCCCCGCCGTGCGAATCGCTGTAAAACTCGCTACTTCTGGGAAGAACAAATCGAGTGGCTGTCCGTTCGTAAAAACAGCGTTGACCCAAATCTTAAATTCTTACCGTTGTTTCATGTATTTTTGTTTCGCTGTTTCTTCCATCGCGACCCGCAATTCTAGCTGGAGGAGCTGAAATCGAAGGATCGCAGCATAGCGCAGCTCAAGAAGGAGCTCCAGGCTGCGCTAGCTGCCCAGGTAGGAGCCGGTGGTGGATGTCGCAAGGAGAGAAAAGCTGCTAAAAATTCCGCTCAGCAATCGCACGAGGTGAGTGACTTGTGGTGACCGTTTCTGGCCGTCCAAATGTTTGTTTCAATCGGTGATTTGTTATTTTGGACACACAAAAAAACAAAAAACAAAGATCACACACAATCTTATGGGTTCACATTATGGGCCGCACTGGCGACATGCAGATCACGAAAAGTTAGTTACAAAAAAAGGCGCTCGCGAATGTGTTCGTGCCGGTGCGCCGTTCAGCACCGGCGGATGCGCTGATAGGGCCTGATGTCGTTGTCACGATTTCATCCAAACGGTAAATCATTTCCATGTGCCGGCAGTTGACAGCGAGCCTTGGGATGCACTCGATCTGCCGCACGATCTGTTCCTCCTACATGCGATACGTGTAACTGTCGCTTGATGCGCAGTGCAGCAACTTGTCCCCACATTCTGGAACCGGGTGTACGCACAAGATCGCATTAGAAGACCGCCGGGTAACGGTGTGTCGCGGAATGGCCATACGGTGAAGCGATCGTAATTTTCATACAGGAAGTGATCTCACGCACGCGAAAGATGATGACTTTATATGAGTTTGAGATGAAGAATTTTCCCACTGTCACTCGCGACTGGTAATTCCCAAGAGGAACGTACAGGTACATCACAATTGTGGCTAGACATGGTAAGTTCCGGTTGTAGTTAAGGAGTAATCAAGCAATTCGAGAATGGACGGCATAAGAATTTGAAATCGCAAAACGGAGACAATTGCAGGCCAATTGGGAAAAACATAAAAAATATTTAGTAATGCTTACTCCACAGTTTAAGAGTAATGCGCCTAAAGTTAGGCAAGTTTTATTGCAACATGGTTTTTTTTAATCACAAACGAAGCTTAATACGATTTATTAATTTAATTGAGCGATACAAATGATTGCTGATGAAAGTTGATAATGTTTCATTGCTTACTTTTTTAGTGTTAATGTAAAACATCAGACGAAAAGCTTCCTGATACTGATCTGTACCCGATTACACCATGTTGCCCTGCCTGTCCAATTACAAACCATAATAACTCAACTTGGTGTGTGGGCTTTCAGCTTTCCTTTTAATGCTGACATTTACTTTACATCCTCTCATATGGTACGAATTAGCTCTAGCATGTGAAACACTGTTTTGTTCCCAGCCGCAAACAGCACCACCAGCAGTGCGATCGACGACGAACCGTTTTGTATCTTGTATCGGCGCATGTCGCCAATCATTTCGAAGTGAGATACCCTTCATTTACCGATTGGTCACACGTTTGGTCGCACTAATTGAGCCATGGTAGCCATGGTGGCGGTGGTTCGTTCGGATTCGTCTCCATCGCACGATGCAACTTCCTTCCGGTTGGGGTGCCTGGGCCCTTGTAGTAGGGCCACCCGTTTCGCCAGTGTCTTCCGTAATAATGCGCGTGCCTATCGAGTCGATAGCCGACCAGTCAATCGATGATGATTGTGTTTAATCTCCGGTGAAATATGGTACGGTAATGAAAAAGCGAGCCAGTTTCATTTTTCCAACCATTTTCGACTGGTGTCGGTAGTCTCCCACAGCCCGAAGCACACGACGGCGGTTGCGGCCAGGGTGTAGTAAAACACTTTCGATGAAGGTGCACTTTCGGGCGGTCGATTATTGGGATCTTTCGCAACACTTTCCTGCGGGCCTTACCGGAGACACTTAGATACGGGTGATGAGCGAACGGAAGTGCTCGTTGAGAGCGCCAAGTACCTGCGCGAATGCGATGAACTGCCTTCGTTTCCCCTTGTAGGGCTGGTGGCTTCCCCGGAGGGCAGTGAAACCACGGGAACGGTTGTTGTTTCGTTTCCCCGCTTCCCGGAGCGCTGATGATAATGTGTTGTGGTACACTTTTTTCTCTCCTTTCCTCCCTTTCTTTACTACCACTTTTTGGGGTGGAGGGCCTAACAATTTCACTTTCGTTTGGTTTACGGTTTCAATGACCGTTTGGTGGACACTTCCTGTGGCACTGCTTATGACATTGTGCAGTTAGTTGTGTACCGATGGGCCCTTTTTTGTTGTAAAAGTGCATAAGTATAAGCGCAAACAAAGTGGTATCCTAAACAGCACGATGTAGCACTTCGTGGACACCGTATTGAAGTATTGTGGAATTTAAAGGTTCATCTGCCGATAAGCATCTTCGAATCTGGTGAACACCGCTTTCACTAGTTAGCTCGATAGTGGGAGCAGTGTTAGAAATGACACAGGTCATGTTGAAATACACCCCGGTGGACCATAAAATCGACAAATACAAGCCATTCCGATGTTTCCAGTCCGAAAACCGGGGCGCTACCTTATCGTCCACTTCATTAGTTCCGGCGATGAGTTCGCTTGGGGTGAGTCTGCACACGCCTTTCCCTCTCGGCCCGGGCGACGACTGATGTGGTCTTTGACATTAATGCGAAATGGTTGTCATTTGCCTAGAGCTACCAGCTATTTGTTCCCGCAGTGAGGCGTGCTTGAGAATCGTACAAACAGAAGCGTAGATGAGAAGATGAACAATTATCCCTCGAACTGGTGAGCCTGATGGACACGTCGTCGCGCCAAATGGACGTGTTTTTTTTAGTAATGTGTCATCCCGAAAGATCACACCGCATGTTTGGAAGATGTTTTCATCGGAGCAGTAAAACAATACCAAAACAAAAAGGAACAGAACCAAGCGATCATGCTTTTGTCGCCGAAACCAAAAGAAAAAAAAAAACCTGGCCATCGGTGAGCGTCGGTGTGAAAGTAGTAAAATTTGAATAGCTCAAATGTGTGTTTGTTGGGTTTGTTTTCTTTTCTTTTTGTCGATTTGTCTGACTTTTACCTCATTTGTTGGTGTTGTTGTGCGAAACGGGTATGGTTTCGATCGATGTCGCCATCAATCTAGCGCATCAGTAATGGGTGACATCGGTAGTAATGAGCTATGCAAATGAATTAGAAATTTCCATTTATCGGACCGGGAAGGTTCGCTGGTCGAATGGTTCCGATGCTGGGATGATTCGTTCAAACTCCGACGCTGAAGAAATTGCTTTCTTTCGCTAGCAGATTAGTAAAAAAACGTAGTATGTTTGCTATAAAAAAGTATTTGAATGGAGTTTTGAAATATATTAAAGTAAGTCAATTTTTTAATGAAAATTTAGTAAAATCAGTGGCAGTGGTCTTTAGTAATGTATTTTAGACATAGCAAGACAATTGTTAAAATAGGACATACAAATACAATTTAAGCTCCTATAACATTTTAGTAATGACCAGTGTTGATAGTATTTTATAGCATCAATTAGAGAAGTATGCGATGGATTACTACTTCTCGTAATCGCGGGGAATGTAATACAGACAGCCCCCGATATATGCTATTATAGCGGTCCCATATAACCTGTGAAAAAAAACGCGTATCTCGAATTTCCACGTAAGTCGAATCCGAGAGTAAAATCGTTTATACTTCAAAATTCAAAGTTCAAGGATAGTTGACTTCCTTCTCTGCACTTAATTTATTTCGCAAAGCAGGCTACTTTTTCTTAGAATACATTGAACTAAAAATGTTTAAAATGTGTTTTAATGTTTTATATGATAAAGGAAGCTATATTAGACCAATTTTAAACTTTTTTGCTTAGATTTTGTGCTATAAACTAACTCAGCTGTCCAATTTCCAAAAACTGCGAATGAGGAACCGTGTCTGTACATGCACACCTGCAAAATTATACTTCTGCTATAATTTATGTTCAATGTGAACTTCAAATGATGTCAAATAAGCATAAAAAACAGGAGAAACGCTGCGCCGGTTGGGAACATGGAACGGATCTCAATTCATCACCGTCCAGCGTTCAACGACCCGAACGAAATCGAAATCGGAATTCGAAATGATATAATTTATCACTGCACTGAAACGATTGTCCTCTGTCCCGGTATCGTACGTGTGTTGCGAAAAAAAGCGCATATTGTCGCCGTTTGGTAGTCCGGGTTGTATTTCAACCATTTGCTGTATTCGCGGTTCGTGACCAGTAAACGATTACGATGGCGGACGCATTTCTCCTGCAGTCGAAGCAATCGGACGTGCCGGTTGCTTGGATACCGCCATACAGTTGCTCTTCTTCAGCCAGGTGCAAACCTGAGTGACAGTCGGGTGCATTCCCGAGTGATTATGACAAAAAAAAACGCTCTTTCTCCTGCACGTTTCGTCATCACCCTGTATCGGTAGTGCACGTCGGTCGGTATTGGCGAGTGACGGAGATGCATGGTAGCAGTGGAGTGATTGAGTAACGTTCTGGAAGCATGAACGCACGGCCGTCCCAAGGGTTACAGCCTCAAAGCGGGCCGTCAAACGAAGCTTCCCACCCAGACATCGAACCGACCGAATGCGTTAGCGTTCACACTGTCAGGCTGAGAAAGAGATCACATTCTTCAACGTTTGATTGAAAGACAAAAGATCATGTCATAAAAAAATAACATTATGTGTATCGTAGGGAGAAGAAAGACCGCAGGAAAAAAAGTAAAGCTTCCATCCTTTTGTTCCACCCGCTTTGCCGATGGTGGATTATGCCACAGTTTCCAGCACACAACCGCACACCGGGCTTAGCTGCAGACGTTCGTTGCACATATGGGAAGGAAGTGTTGTCGCGCGCGCCCCGTCTTACAGGGCGAACGATTTTTTTCTTCTCTCGAATAGCTGCTTTACGACAGCAAATACGGTAGGTAGGCGGGTTAATTTGCATCGATCTCGATGAAAACCGAATGCACCGTACGGCCACCCTTAGCATCATAATGCTCCCCTTTTTTGGACCGGTTCAAAGCGATCCGATCGGATCGTGGATTGTTGGTGAGCGATCCGTCAGTGATCGGTACACCGTGGTGGGGTGGCAGTAATCTTGCGGAAAATGTGTACGCTGGGAACGGTATAACTATCGAAGACGTACGTACGCGTGGCGTAATCATGGTGCTGGTGCGATCGTAATCGTGAACCAATAGAACCAGTGCGATGTGATTGTAAGGCAAAGCGTCACCGACGGGATGGCCGCGTAACCGTATCGTCGGGCTCTGGTGCATAGTGCATGAACCTGCCAGCTGTCAAAAGGGCGAACGTTGGTATGCGTGTACTTGAGCGTAAAGATGCGTTAGGTTTTCTCACACAATTCTTAAGCGAAAGCTTCTCAGGGTATTGAAGCACTAGGTGGTAGACTGGCATGCGGAGACTGGGACTTTCTTTTTACGATTTTTTGGGCATCGTCACATAACGTTACGTTGGGCTCTACATCTTCCCAGCATCACTGGTTTGTATGGTTTTGTAGGTCATTTCGTAAAATAACAGTGATGCGTTGTAAGACAATCGTTTTTCGATGGTTCTCATTACATGGATGGCAATTTAGCTATTTGCTTGATCTTAAGTGAGATTAAGCTCAATGTGAAATACTTCATAAGGGAGGTTGAATTATGTACTCAAGCGTCGTAGCTGCAACTAGCTTATAAAATATAATGACACTTTTAATATCTGAGGATTTTTGAGGAATACTGCGACTTCCAAATTCTCAGGAACTGTGACGGATATGTAGACCTCCATGTTTCAAGGATCATTAAGGATTTTGTGAGGATATTAAGACAAAATTTATGATAAGATGTGGTAGTACACTCAGCTCAAATGAACTTGTGAATTCATCTCAAACATAGCTTGTGGATCGAAACAAATCTTACTTCTTCAAATAGGTTCTTACTCGAAATGAAATACAGGATTATTGCATATTCGAAGATTATTGCATTGATTAAGCAAAAAAAAATGGAGTAACAGAAATCCAACACATAATATGCTTCCAGCTGCATCCCTAACCCTCATCATCATTAGGATAGACCACCTTGAATAAAATAACGCCTCCGACGGTAGGTGTACGGTGTGTGAGTTATGTACACGAACGTTTTGGTAGCAATGGTAATTAATTATATTCACATTAGCACCCCTCCCGCACTAGATAATATCTTTCCCAATTTCTGTACTATCAACGATTACATCAGCGCGCGTTAGGATGGCAGGAATTTGCGGGACAGCAGCCGTATAACATTTTTGCATCATTAACAACACGAACCAACGGACATTGGTTGGGGCCGGTTTTAATCGCGCTCAAACGATGCAACATATGATCGCGTATGCGAACCGAATCAATCTGGTGACTGTTTATGTTTTATTCCCCCGGTACACCGGTTTGCCTATAGACCAACGCGACTTTTGTGCCACGGTCTAGTCGTAAGAGTTTAATCATCTGTGCCTCGAAAAGGGAATGGTTAAGCGGTGCATAAACACACCTACTATTAATCGATTGCATACGCAGGCAATTATGTTGCTCATAACCGTTCGTATGGCGCTAAGTTTGACCGTACACGTCATGGTGTTTTGTTGGAGAAGTAAGGGAATAATCAAAATAATCTACTGCTATAAAACGCTTTGATCGAAAATAGTGCGACTAAATAACCAGAAAATCCAGCTTTTTCTGCAGAACAATTTTTATTATACGTCGTAATTAGATGGAGACAAATGCGTTGCATCGTGGATCGTTAGTGCAATATATAGTGCGTGGTAAATAGAATTCTTAGCAATCGTACACGCAACTTTGTGCAACTTGTACAACATATTCTACACGCTTGGTCACATTTTAATTGGAAAACATTTTTAATTGCATTCCGACAACATTTTATTTTCATGCACATCACAACCATTAAAAAGAGTTCTTAATATTAGCATCCGTGCAAACATTGGCAAAATGAAATGTTTCACCTGAAGTTTCTCACGCAAAAGAACGAAAGCATGCAGGAATGTTGGTGCTCCCTGTCGTACCCAACATTATTACTGCTGCTTTTATAATTGCAATCCCACTTTATATTCGCAAGCTGCAACGGATTACATCGATCGCATACTTATGAACCACTGGCGTCGGGTAAAAAGGTTCTTAACGCTTCCAAAACGGCACAACTTACAGCATAGTTACCCCCTTTTGTTGGCCGTTGCACGCCCAATTTCACTCGAATTTTTGATGTTGCACGAGGAATTCGCTAGAAAAAGTTAAACGGTTTTACAATGTGCCAGGGTCAGTTTCTTAAGCTGCCCAGCTTTCCGTAATTAATTGTTGATGAACTATTCGTTTTTTTTTAAGTTTTCATTGCACTGGGTGGTGAATATTCAATGTGCGAGAAATAGAAAGAGAGAGAGAGAGAAACGAAATGCGTGAAAACGCTCTGCAACATACCATAAACTGAGCATCGCGTTTCTCTCATGCCGTTCCCACTAGCGAAACGATCGTATCACCGCCGTTGCATGGTGCTTGCGTGACTCTCCTGGCGAGCGAGTCTGATGCAGCGAGATGAAAAGGGTTAGTTCGAATCGGTTCGCGATCGCGTGTGGACGTAGGAGCTCTCGAGCATTTGTCAACGGCACTGGTATTGAATCGCTTCCAAGTGCAGCAAGGTGCACCGAGACAGTGTGCATGTGGAGTAGTATTGTTTCGTAAAATAAAATGTGCAAAACAGGTGTAAATTGAGTCGTTCAAGGTAGTGAAAACGTTGGGAAGTACAAGGAAAAACTTCCCCAAAAAAACAAGGGAGAAAATTTGGAGAAAGAGCCAGAAGTTGGATTAAAAAGTGTTGGTTGAAATTGGCGGAGCAAATAAATCGGCAGGTCGAAATTGATCGTGCATCGTAGGAGGAAATAATGCTGAAGTCGATATTAATAATGCATGGATAGTTGGTGAAGCTTGACAAACCGGCAGTGTGTGTATCGTGCGCGTGTAGTGCAGAAGTATTTCGTGACCAGTGAAATGTTGGCTAGTTGCGGCTTTATGATAAGTTAAAAAATAGCCACAAAACGCTTCCTCGCGATGGTACAGCTTTCGTTCCCTGTCGAGTGTGTGCTGGTTGGTCGCAAAAGCTCGTAAAGTTAAACGTTACGTGTAAGTGTGGAAGGGTAACGAATGTTCCCGCTTGCATCCAGGTGCATTCTGCGGTGCAAGGTGCCATTAGTTGATTGATCGTGTTTTTTATGTGTGTACTGCTGGCCATAAACTCCCCATTCCGAAGGGTTGCGGCAGTCTCCGTTATACCCTTCGTTTTGCTAGAGGGTAAGGGTTAACACGTCTTTTCTCTGCCCTGCACACTCAGCATCACAGCAAACCACAGGCTCGCCGGGTGTAATAGCGGCATGCAAAACAACTCCCATTCTTTGGCAATTGGATAAAACAAAACAAAACGGCAAAAAAAACATCAGAAAGAAAAGCAGAAAGAGAAGCTGCAAAAAACATCATACTGTGTGAATAAAATTAAAACAAAACAACCGAAAGGGCGCAAAAACAGGCCCCTGGAGTCGTGCCTCGCCCATTAGGAGGTGTACGCGTCTAATTAATTGGATTAATGATCGGTTCGTGGAAGCGGTGGGAAGGTGCATCAGGCCGTGCGTGAAGTGAAGTTGAGCCCCCGTGACAACATGAACGCCGGCCCGGTCCCGTTGTGCAGGGAAAACGCCGAAACGCTATCATCAGCCGGGCTGCAGTAAGCGAAGAAAAACAAAATCCCCCCGTGCGGAAAGGCAGACAGGGCAACAGCGAAAACCGCCACATTTCCCGCCGTGTAGAAAGGTAATCGTTCACATCATAACTGTGTGTTTGTGTATATGTGAAAGGGTGGCAAAAAAGGAGGAAGCAAACAAACACCCACGTAGCTTTAATGCCAAAGTGTATAATGTTTCATCGATCTTAGAGCGAGCAACGGTGACGGTGCAACACACAATTGGTTCTTTTCTGAGGATGTTTTGGGAAAATATCGAGCGAAGTTCACTTGTGGAATGATATTTTAAATAAGGAGCCACCCATTACAGCTCACTCTGCGTCAGAGCTGGGACGAGCGAAAAGAAAAGGCTTCCAGCAAGCGAAACAGTGTAGGAAATGGGCAAAGGAAACGAAGCAAATGACGGGAAATGGCAAATGAACAGCCAGCAAGGAATCGTTTTACAGTCCGCCAGAGGAGTAAAGTGGTTGCAACGCGTTTGGAGAAAGATGCATTTCTCTCGCCTCAAAACGCATCGCTGCACATGCATCCAATAGTGCACGGCCGCACACGATACACGCCGGCTTACATGGGGCGAATTGAAAACACAGCACTGTAGGCGCATAATGTTGCCAACATAGCTCAGTCGGCAGGGCCCCTCCCCCCCGCACGCGATCGATGACCATGGCGACTGGTCAGGCGGACTGTGGTAGTCGATTGAATTGCTTTTGCTTTCGAAGCTTCCAATTGCACGGCCACTTTCAAAGTCACAGCCGTGATGTGTTTTTCGGTGTCTTCTTTCCGCTGCCGAGACCACTTTTGGGGGTTTGCTTGTTTAGCTTTCGGAAGACATACCCACCGCGCTGAAGGAGAAGTACATTTCCGACAAGGTTTTGTCGAAGTAATGTTTTTGTTTGTGAGTGTGTACGAACGAATGATGCGCATGTATCGAACGGTTTCAAATGTGCAATGGAAAATGCATAATTGAAAAATGTAACTGTCGTTCGTTTGTGTTTGAGAAGGCAATTGTTTGTTTTCGATTCGTCTTGTTTTAAGAGGGGAGATATGCTCTGAAATTTTAAAAACGTTGATTTTTTGGACTTTTGAAAATGGAAAAACAATCTCTTATATTGATGTAGTAGTTTTGTGTCAGTACCCCCACTAGTTCTTCGTTTAAAAAAACATCGGAATTAACAAATTTAAGAAAATACACAAAATTTCGGTTGTTGAATGAAACACTGCTTGAAGAAACTTTTCAATATTTCAATATTTAACGAATTCGCTTACGTTTAAAGTTGGAAAAATGATTTTAGCCTGGAAATCGCCACTACTTTGCCTACAAAACAAGAGTTTAAAGCTAAAAACCAATGACAAAGTACTAAAAAATGGTGTGAAGAATAGCTGATGAAAATTTCAAGCTAATCGGTTCACAAATCTCCCAAAAATTGTGGGTTATTTCGAGTATTACTCGTATTAACATTAACGCATGGCCATGCGTTAACTTCTTCGACGGTGATTTAATTGTTTGTGGGTATATTCTTTGGTAATTTCTATCAGATATTCCAGAAACCTTTTACAATGCAGCCGGAATATGTAATACTTGCGGTGTCGAACATGTTAAGTGCACATCTTCCTTTAATAAATAAATTCTATTTTATATTTCTCATTATCATTTTCTTCCCAATATGATATAATCAATTGCTAATTATTCAGAGTTTATTCAAATAATCAATAAATCCATAAATCAATCCACTACATAATTAATAAGCTCGGTAGTAACGTAATCAATGAAATAAAATACTGCTAAATCAGCATTATGTTTCAATTAAACTATCGCAATATGTTTCAAACCATAAGAAACCATTGGATATTGAAACAATCGCAACGGAACCTCAAGTTGTATCCTCAAAACCAGTACCAAATCCACTGATTGCTTACCTGGAGCTGGCAAGTTATGTGCTGTCTTTATGGCTGGAGACTGCTATCGATCAGCATGTGCAATTCGGTGCAATGTTTCCTCTTCTCGTTTCGCGCAAGTTTTTGTTTGTCATGAAAGTGTTTTATATGTTACGTGTTAGGCCGAGGGTGCGGTCAGTGTTGAGTAAGAAATTGATGGCGATATCCTCCGTTGGTCAGTATAATGGGTTGCCGTACCCATCGCATCCTAACTACGTTCCGCGTACATCCCACTTCCGCCCTGATAGGCCTCACCAGTCGCACATGTCCGTGTAATGCTCGGTGTGACCACTAATGGCCACACGGTAGCACACGAGCGGGGTGAGCCATCCGTACCGAGCCCCACCAGCTCCGTTCCACGTACACGGTGCTGGGGGACTGGTTTTCCACCTTACAGCGCGCCGTTCCACAGCACCCGCGGGGGGGAGTTGAATTCTTTCGAGCGTGTCAAAAATATGTATTCGCAAATCGCATCGATCGGCCCGATGCGAAACCTGCCGCCTGCCGGGGAGAAAGTTTCTCTTTCCCATTTGGCAAAAGCAATACCCCGTGCCCCGTCCAACTCCCCTCGCTGCACGCTGCAGCGTGTTGTTAATACACCGCGACAAGGATGAGGAAGAAAGGCAACCGGGCAAAACAAAAAACCACTGGGCCAGTCTTCCACTCCTTGTCTCCGGGGTCCCACGCTCACCTACACCAGCTTTACCGATCGCCCTCGAAAGTCAACCTTCCCCTTTGCACACTGCTCCTCTTTCGGGTGGTGTCGATCGAGCCGTATTTCTTCCTCTTATGGACATAGACATTAGTAGCAGCAACTAGCATGCGAAACACGGACACTAGCGTTCGGTTTCGCAAGCAAAGCAAAACAAATAACAAGTGAAACAAAAAAAGGCAATACCAACACACACACACACACACCTAGTCAAAAATGGTGAGTGCACATGGCTGGGGTCCGTCACATGTGCAAAACAAAGCGCAAAATAAAAACGTGCAAACACGAATGAACTTCACTTTTCAGCAAAACCCCCCAAAGGATCTCATACATTTTAATTGCCTTTTCTGCCATGTACGGCGCATTTTGGCTTGTTTTGTTTGTCCGGGACGCGTTGAGTTGGGCGAGATGCTGGACAGGTACTGACCGGCCAATAACAAAAGCATGTAAAACCCCTTTTGATGGGAGAAAATTGCTTTGTTCGGTTCGGTATCACTGAAGGGGTGTCGTTCAAAAGATTTGAGCGTTAAGGCAGACGACGAACCTTGTCCAAGGGGGAGGTCGTTTTATTGGCTGATGTTTACAGGCCCTGTCTTTACTTCACCCGTTTTGCCAGTCAAGCGAAGAGGTAATAATAATTCACTTTCTTCGTGTTTGTATTCCCCGCAGTTGGGAGAATATCCGTAAAAAAGTGAAAATCCATAAACCATCTAGGCATGTCGGAAATCAATTGCCTCGAGTGCTTCTAGAACTATTATTAGATCCACAGGGTCAAGGGATTAAAGGTAAGCGTAAGCTGCCTTCCGTGATCTTCCGCGCATCGCCCGGTCCGATCCGATAGGCCCCCGAAGCGGTGGGGGAAACCATAAATCATTAACCCTGAAATTTCACCGTGGTCCGTGGTCTCGAATCTGAACAGGTTAACATCGATGGTGATGATGATGGTGCTTGCTGCTGCTTGCTGATGTTGACGTACGCTTCTCGCTCTCACCCTCAAGCGCTCGTACCCCGCAGAAAGAGTAAATGCTTTTTCTCGATCTTTTCGTTGTTGAAATGCGTTTTTTGTCCTACTCGTTTGGTGTAATGCTGCCCGGGTGATCGTTACCACTCGCAGCATACTCGAGAGTGGTGGTGGTAGTGTGTAGCGCATGCAGAATTGCACCAGGCAAACCAGAACCGGTTTTCCACCGCAAGCACCGGTGACCTGCCGCCTTTTCGTTGGCCAGTTTTGGTCGTACCGAATCGAAAGCGAAAATCTTTCCCAAAAGCATACAGTTCGCCCGCTTGGCAATCGAAACCGGTGGAGGGTAGGTTTTGGTGATCGTTCAACGTTCACATCAATCACGGACTCGGACACGCGGGCCCCCGAAAGAGCGTACCGTGCGGACTACTTGCGCCAGGCTGCAGCGTTCCTTTTTGCGTGGTGTGCGAGTGCAAGTGCACTTGAATCGTGTGTGCACGTGAAGCATGTGGTGTTGTTGTGCTGTCGAGCGGGCTCTGCAATGCGCTGTTTACATTGCAGGTTACCGAAAGGGAGGGAATGATGTTTGTGTGGTTGGCAATTCCAACGCCGGCACTCCGCACTTTTGTCGACCAATTTTACCGAGTGGCGAAGTGAGCCGTGATGTTTAAACGGTTGTGTTGCTACAAAAGGGGTATCATTCGAAGTCGATGGGGTGCGTTGTTGAATGCGCACTCCGTTAGCCTTAGCCTGTTTAACCCTAGCTGGTATTGCGCACCACTGCTGCTGAGATGTGATCGGAAATGCAACGGATAACTGTTTGTGCTGTGGAGCTTATGTTGGGGGCTTTTTTATATAGAAATTTTCCATCCTTAATACTCTTTAGTTTTTACAAAAATCGATAATTATGATATAATTTTGCTATAATAATACGTTATTCGGATATCTCAATTGTGCCTCAATTATTCTCGCAGTTCGAAATGATCGGGAAGACAACGTCCAATACGAGCTGGGTCATTGTAACATTGAATCATTCTTTTCTTTCCCGCCCCCAAAACAAGCGGAAACGTACAATTCTCAGCTATTGACCGTTTTCCGATTGGTTCTATTCTGTTTGCTATTCTACAAAAAAAAAACCCTCCTTCGCAAACGGGGGCTGATCTATCTCGTAGGAAATGATCAAATCAAACGAAATGACTTTGAATCAGCGAGCCCCAAAATCATCAGGTTCCGCGCAAGGCTTGTCTCGGATGAATTTACAGAAAATTTAGCATGCCCACCGGTCGGTCAGCTTTGACTTTTTACCGCAAGAGAGCGAAAAAAAAGCACCAACATCGGAAGAACGTCGGCCCCGTTAAGGTAAAAATTGAAATTTCCTTGGACCGACGCGGTGGCGTACCCAATCATTAGATCAGGCTCGTTCGATTCCAATCTTTCCTGGTTGGGTTGTTTTTTTTGGTGCTGGTTACGGAGCACACTAGAGAGCAATTACTGTGAAAGGGAGGGTTGACGTTGGTTCTAGAGACTAGAGGTTCATTAAATTTGCTGATGAATTTCGTGGAATGTGTGTTGGGCGGATCGAAACTGGACCCGTGCGCACCAGAATGGGTCAGGGTATAATTGTATTTGAAGGCATTTTACATTGTAGGGTTTGATTTGGTGTGTTGTTTTTTTTTTGTTTTCTTTCAAAGTTGTTTTATTAAAAAGGTGGCCATTGCTAGTGCGCCCTTCGCAACATTCAATGATCGTGTTTGTTTTAATTTTATTTCCGTTTTGACTATTTTCTTACTTTTAAGCAAAAGTTCTTGCTATAAAAATTTTAAGAAAGATTTTTTTCTATAAATTGTACCTCATTGAAATGTAGGGTTCTCTGTTGCCATTTACTAATACTTCTTTCTAATTTATTTTCGTTTTAGGTAAGTGATGTCGAAAGTTCTCATCTCGAAAGCAACAACAGTGAGTAGCATAAATCATCTAGTCAGATGTTACTTTGATGTCAAATTGATTTTATAATCGATTGAATAACGTATCGCCAATAAAAATCCAATCGTACATTGTGCCCATTCTCACCAATACCCGGTAGCAATTCGGGCCGCATCGGCAGCGTTTGGGAGCCACACGTTGTCTTAATTAAAATTATGTCTTCATTGCTTAGTTCGCCACTATTTTTTTCGTCTCATCCACAAATTAAACTGCCACTAATGAAGTCGCAAACCATTTTAAGAAGCATCTGTGGAAGGCGTGCTTCACAGTGGGTTTGTGGTTGAGCATCAAGCATGTGGCAGCTTTATTAGCTGTTGGGCGATATGCAACAGGTGGGAAATGATCTCCTGATGGTATTATGGACGTTTACGTTTTATGTCCGGTTGTATCAATCGCTGTTATGGTGTGTCGGTTTGGGAAATTTCTCTTAAAGTAGGATGTTTTAAATATCCCCCCCTTCGGTTATCATCGTAAAATATTTACCGTAACTTTATTTTAGTCAAAGAAAGCCATTGGCTCATATTACGTTGAACGTTATGTTTCTCGTCGAATGACATCACTTGTCACACGAGCACCGCACATATACGAACAGATGAATCATACCGTAATACTTTGCACATTCCATTCGCGCCTCCCAATGGACCGTCATTCCGCCCGACCATTGTTTGTTCCGTTTCGTGGGGGAATAATTGATGACAGCTTGTTTCGTTCGCGAATAGCCACCGGGACGAGGATCTTTCTTCAGATGGGGATTGCTTATCCTACGTTTTGACTGTACCCTAGGCGTATTGTCGAAGTCTTTTCTCAGTGCTTTTGTTGATACGAAATTAATGTCAAAACGTTTGCCGTTTGTCGTGCTGCTTCAAGATTCGCCTGTGTTTGATGGAGTGGGCTATTTCAATGCAATAATAACGAAAAAAGAAACAACCCCATTCATACGGTTTCAGTCGTAGCAAACGATTGAGCTGGGCTTAAACACCTTTTTCCACTCCGTTGACGCATTACAGCTAGATTAGGCGTGAAATCTAGCACCGTGACTGGTAGATTATGTTCTAATGTCGCGACAATTAGTTTTCCAACGACATCCGTTCAGCACGACGGAAAGCAATTTGTTTAGATTTTCTTAGACGACGACTCGAGAAGAAAGGGCAAGCAATCCAAACAAAAATAAGGAATGATGCCAGAAACGAAATACCGTTTGGAGCCCCTTTTTATTCTGATTGAAAATCTTCGCTCGAAAGCTGCGCTATCACGTGCAAAGCTGATTTGTTTACTTTAACTTTTCACCACAGTCAAACAATCGGTTAGGTAATGAGTTACCGTACCGAACGCCGTTTGGCAGTTATTTCCCGTTTGGCCACCCCATTCACAAGGTGCCGCTAAAACAACAAAGCAACGATCTGCTAAATGTCAATCTGCCCCTATCTGTGCCGTGAGTCCGTTTTGCCACTTTGCCACGATCACGATGTCTTGCGGCAATCGCAATAAAATCGAAGCTTTTGGCACTTAGTCACATGCGCGCGTTAGATTGGTTACGATGGGAAGATTTTCCCGGTGCTTCTTAGACAACGCAGCAGGGAAAGGTTGGCAGTATTAGATTTTTGGTTTTGCTCTCACTTGTGCTTTTTTCCAGCTTCCATTGGGGTTTTGTTACCGATTAAGTTTGAGTGTGAAAAACAAACCGAAATCAATTACCGAGCGATGCTTTCTTTATCCAATCCGAAGCCAAAAAAAGAAAACAAACCCTTTACTACATGAGGAAGTACAAAACACTTCTGTCTTAGTTGGATTTTTTGTGGGCTCTCGCGAGTGGAGATAAAATGCTTAACGCACGGGGGAATTAATTAGTTCCGACTGCTGGTTGTTGATGTTTGGATTCGATTGATGAAGTGTATCGTACAGTTGCAAGTGTTTGCTTTCAAACAAAAAAAACCCCGCTGTTGAGTGTGTTAGGAGGATGTGTGTAGGTAATGTTCGACAGTGTTCGAAAGTGTTATGACAAGCGTCACAAAGTAAACCCTTTTTTTGCTGCTTTTTGTTTGTAACCTTTTTTTTTTATTTTGAAGTATTACTTTGCAGTTCTTAATGGACGGTAATGTACGAACGCTTAACTTTCTCTTGCTTTAAAGCGTTTCATTTTCTGGAAGGGAATGTTAGTGCAATGTGTACGATTCTTAAAGCAATTCGATTCGTTTTGTTCCCATCGTTCACGCCCCACACTTCTTCATTCTCATGATTAGGCGAATACACACACACATCCTGCCATTCTCGTAATTCGATCCGTTCAATTGTATCCGTACGCAGGAGGATTGATCGGATACCTCATACAGAAAACCGGTTGCAATCGAGCTGTGTCGGTTCGGCACTGTGAGATTCTACGCTCTGCCATGGTCTCATATTCAATTCCAACTCAATCAAAGCCCGACCAGACATGATATCCTTTCGGGTGTTTGAGTAAGATCCCACGGGAAGTCGTTCACAGGAAGTGCGGCAGAATATATGCATACTGATGATGCACTGTTGCAGCTGCACCGCAAAGAGTTAGGCGAAGGCAGAAACACTCGAGACTTTGGGCAGGTTGGGTCGTCCGGATATTAAGAACCGTTCTTGTTGTAAAGGTAAAGATGCCCCGATGGGTGTTAGATCGTCTTCCACTGTCTCTTTTTTGTTTGCCGTTAATGAACATGGGACACACTTGCTGAAGAGCCACAGTATCAGGTTCGCTCTCAGACACCGTTGCGATGCCGATAATTAGCGCACGTGGTTCGAGCGAATTCGAGCTGTTTTTATTCATCCCGTACTGCAGCAGCAGAAAAACGCGCAGCACCATTTCTCCATGACGATGTCATAATTGATGACATCCTTCCGATCCAACATAGTCATTAGTGGCCGGACGTAACGCTCGTGTAGCGGTGCGGAAGAATTTAGCTCTCCCATTCGCGCGAGCTGTTAAACGATCGTACGGATCGTGGAAGGGGATGCAATGAAGACAGCTGCAAATGGATTTGATCCTCGTAGGATCTGACGTGTTTTGTTTTCATGCGGATGTTCTCCTTATGCGCTTGATTACCGGTTTCTCCCGTTTTTTTTTTGCATCGATTCTGATGCAAAAACTGTAAAAAATTTCCTGCCATCCGTAATTGTGACGTTCTGCGCAATAGGGCAGCTGCAAGACATTTTGTGTCCCTCGAGCGTTTGGTTAAAAAAAAATGGTAGGTTGCGTTGTTGTGGCACGAGTCAACTGTATATTGGAGGAAGAAACAGTCCGAGAAGACCTGTAGAAATATGGTTTTATCAAATGGGAAATCTGATGGTCGAGGATGTAAAATAATTAAATAATTTAAGCGGTGTATTACACCATGTTAACGTAGCATACAACGAGTAGAACAAGAAAAAATTAATAACTTTAAAGTCCTTTGGTTCACCTGGTTCATTGTAGTCACGGGTTCTTGCTGTGTATCTTAGAATTCTTTTCGAATTGCGTTTGATAGATCCCCAAATTGCATGTTCAATATCATCTTTTAATGTTATATCTTTACTATTTGTACTTGGTCTAAATATTTGTGGTTTAAGCTTCTTCGATGTTGCTAAACAATGTCTTAAATACATTAATATTAAACCGTTGTTATTACGGATCATTGAACTGCAAGCCTATTGATAATACGTTTGTTCAAACTTTCGATTCACCTACCATTTTCATTTTCATTCTTTTCACTTCCATTAATAAGAAACATTCACTAGTTGTCAGTTTTCCTGTTTTCTCTGTGTGTTGTACAAAAAAAAAAGCACCGATTCCTCATCACAGACAGTATATTTCAAATTTCACCCCCGTCTCTTGCTTAGCTTGGTATGCTCCATTGTGTCGTGCAGATGAAAACGAGGAGATGTGCCAGACGGTGTATGCTCGTGCGCCCTTTCGGTAGTGAAGTACCGAGCGTTGCGTTGTGCACCGGTGGCCAAGTAGGTGACAATATGCGAAAGTGACACCGTGCTTGGTCGTAGCGGGAAAAGCTAACCTCAACGAGCGCAGCTACCGTGTTCGTGACCGTGGCAAACCACCGGAAGATGGTTCACATTCCCCTCGAAGCCGTGAAGGGTCGTGTGCCACTCGAAACGAAACGATGCACTTGAACATTGCCGGTTTTTCTCATTTCCCTGTTACCTTACCATGGTTGCGGGCCGGAGTTGCGCTGGGATGCTGTTTATTTATGCATTCCATTAGATGTTTATGGGTGTGTTTTTTTTTCGTTGGTTATTTTTCTTGCGCGCAGTTTTGTATTACTTTGCGTCTAAAAAGGTCTTCCCCGTTTCAAGCGGCTTTTGGACGGGGTTGGGATGTGTAAGGGAAATGAAACTTTCTTCTTCCCTTTGCGCATGCTTTTTCGAGAGAGAATGTCGTTTGCCAGGTGAATTCGGCACATGAGTTTAAGCATGGTGTCGTCTGTGTTTTGTGTGGAAAGATGTTGGTGAACTTGAATCGGGCTTGTGGTGGTGTTTGGGTTTTCATTTGTTACTTACACACGGGAATGTTTGGAGTTAAGATGCACGGTCAGCTGTGCATACACACAGCAGCTACCTCCAACCAGGAGGAAGCAATAGTGGATAAGATATTAGAAAACCTTCCAGATGTTGGACTATTGGCCGCCGTTTTGGAGAGTTGAAGTGATCATAGTTTGACTGTTTTAGTAGGCAAACAGGAATAGAAATGAGATTTTCTTGAAACCGAAATCGCAAATACGAAAAGAGGCGGGTATTTGCTATCAGAAAGTGAATTCAATTTTGTGTATTCTTATTCCGATTGATCAAATTGAGAAATTATTGCCTATTTACTATACGATCGCGACGCTTCCCCTTTCCCCATCCGATATCATTAGCTGTGATGCACTAAAGTTTCAGAAGTACAATGTAGCGTCATCTTTTTGGAAACGTTAAAAAAGTAGTCTCATTTTATCGTATAACGAACAGGCATGTGCTTCCGATGCCATTAACGAGTGCACACACGTGCCATTTTCCATTCCATTAACCGAGCTGGAGGAAGTCAACAAAGCCTCAAGGTGTTAGACGTTGGCTGGTGGATGCGGCAAAGAAAGTGGTACGACAGGCATCAAACAGTGTACCTTGAGGAAGTCATCCTCACCAGTAATCGGGCCACATGTTTGAGTGTTTAACCTTAGCAAAAAAAAGAACACCAAGCTCTCCAAGACTTTTGAAGATCACGCATCGGTTTTGGAGATGAGGCGGTAGATGTGACGAGGAGTTAATGATTAATCATGAGCATGAAAGGGAAGAGAGAAAGGTGCGCGGGTCACATTTTCGGGCACAAACCTTTCGGTGGGTCGAGCGCGATTGATTGGAAAGTGTTCGGACCGAGGCCGGTACACCCGGCGGCTGATTGATCGGTGAAATGTGATCACGATTCTCACATCCCTGGACGCATACGAACCAAAACCCCACGATTGAGCTCGAGATTGGATCTGATCGATCCGAAGATCCACAGCCTTATTCAGAGCTGGACGGATGCGTTAGTGTGTCTCCGTGCCGGCTACCTTAGCTGCACCCTGGAAGAGATCTCATTGATCGACAGACACACGGTGTGGAGGAAGATTAACCAAGGTGTGTCGTCGTTGTGCAAAGTGCCTCCAGCACTTTCGGACAAACTCGAAGGCGTTAAACTGAAAAGAGCGAGAGAGAGAAAACGGAATGATGTGAACTGGGACACCCCGACTGGGAAACGATGCCGCTAGATGGTGTTGGAAAGCAACGCATAAGAAGATGGCGTTTGTTTTTTTTTCCCTTAAGTTCTGTCTGTTACCGGCATGAATGAAGCACTACGGACGGTGTGCCATTTTGTTGTGACCATAAACTTGAGCTCTAAAAAAAAAACAAACCACGAAAAATGGCAAGTGCAACATCGAAACGCGAAACGTTCGACAGGATAATAGTCGAACCACCGACGTCGTCTCCCTCTTCACCCTTTGCCTAGTGAAGATGTTGAGTCATGAGAACCACCTGGATCTGGATGGCATTTTTTGTGTTTCGGTCTGGGAAACACATTTCAGCACATGGGAAAGGTCCACAGCGGGCATAAAGGGGACCGGCACCGGAAATACCGTCCCGCACATCGGGCGTGCTAAGTGTGGCTGCGCCAAGTAAAGTGTTCAAGTCCATAATTCATGCACTGCTCCTTTTGACCTTCTTGTACGGGAAGAACCGTACCGAACCGTTCGCATAGACCGGCCAAACATCGACTGAATGGATGGTGCCTAGACGCGATCTACAGCGCCGTCTGACATCTTGGCTGAGTGGTACGCCGCATCGTTTGTGACACCGATAGTGAATCATGTGCGCCACCGCCATACAAGCGTAAGAGTGAGAGTGCTCATTTGCGAACAAATGGTCCAGCGTGGCAGCGAGTTGGTGGAGATAGTTTTCGCCGTGTCGCCCTTTACGTTTCCAACTCCAAGGGTCACCGTCAATTAGTGCGGTCCCTAGCGGCAGCTTCAGGCCTGGAGTTTATTTATGTGCGGTGTAGCATTTTGCCGGGTTATGGGAAGAATTGCACCGTGAAAAATATGTTGCGGCATTGCATCAGTGGTTAAAGATGAAGGAAGAAAGATTTGTCCGTAGTACACTGGTGTGCTATCGGACGATCCCTAGGAAACCCTTGACATTGAGTGGAAGGCACCGTTTGGCTAGCGAGACCTTTGATGGATCATAAATCTAAAGGCTCTTAACGTGATGGGTGTGTTGCAAATTATGCTGAACATTATTTCAAGAGCACACCTTTGTTTTTTAATGAGATGAACCCTCGGGCTTACTGCTAACGGGCGGTTAGCAAGTTAACTGAATAGTCTAATTATTAACAAGTTGATTTCCTTCCCTAAACCAGCTGCTGATATGCTCCATATTGGAATCGTTTCAAAACATGTTATCCAAGCGCCAGGTCGTTTAGATAACAGTTGTTAAAACAAACATATTGTTCCAATCGTTTTCTCATCAAACATCGATCATCGGTGTGTTGCGTTAGGTTTTATGGGTAATGATTGGTATTAGTTACAACACGAATAGGAATTGGATTGTCTCCACGACAGAAGCCAACAACGAAAAGAAGGAACACCGCAAACAGTGCTGTGTTGTGTCAATTTGTTATGAAAAAGATACATACAATCAGTAATAAAAACACACACACACAGGATGGACAGCCGAAAAACACGGCAACGGTTTAAGGGTTGCAGAGCGCCATACTGAAACACGCTATTGTTTTGTTGGACGATTTATGAGTGCACCAATAAAATGGTTGTACATTCCGTGTCATCATTGCAGCCTATTCATCTTCCCTTCCGCGCGAGGTTTGAAGATGTTTATCCAGCCATCGTGCACGCCGCTATGCAGAAGTCGCCTGCACGATAAACACGGCCAGTTAGATAAATGTAAACTGTCGCATCACTCACGGTTCGCGATCTGGGGCACGCTTCATTACACCTTTTATCGTGCCCGCGCAGCCAACTCGCCAACTGATGCTGTAGCGCGGAAAAGATCACTCGTTAAGATTTGATGATCAAACGATCGAGCGATAAAATGACACACGTCAGAAGCATGTGTGTGGATTGTTTTTGTATCGTTGCATTGGCGGCTGCGAAATGGTGGCATATCCGTGTGCACCGTAAATGTCATCCGTGCGGTAGTTTCACAATTTTCTTTCCCTACCGTTTTGCGGTATCGGTGTGAGCGTATTTCAGCAGGATTTCCTGGCCCAGCCCTGGGTGTTGATGACCTCCGGCGCTCGGTGTGGATGGTTCAGCAGCATGAATGGGCGAACCATTTGTGGAGCGGGCGTAATGAGACTTCGTGCGGCTGGAGGGAGAGGGCTCTGTTTATGGGAAGACGAAATGGAGAAGTTGTTAATACCGATTTGGTTGGGAGAAAACTGGACACTCACAGCGCATTTCCAAAACGGGTGAAGGTGTAGATTATGAGGCGGTAGATGGCGACCACTATCCACACTGGGAGGCGCATTTGTTTCATTGATAAGTGCGTGTGACTAGAAACGTGTTTTCATGAATGAGAAACATTAGATATGTTGGAAAATGTTTCTCTAAAACAATTTTAAAATTAAAGGGATTTCAATTAGTTTTCAGTCCGTAGTAGGCGTAGTTCATTGTGGTCATGTGGTTGAAGTTATAGGTGTAAAGTGAGTTGTCATTTACAGAGTTTTTGAATTCAGGTTGAGATCTCTTGAGTGAAACTGTCAACGAAGGGCGTTACAGGTCGAAGACTACTGATCTTTTCAAGTGCACACTGGACGATGAAGATGTGGATGATATGTGACACCAAGGAGTGTCTATTTCAAGGAGTCTTTTAAGGAGTGTGTATTTTTAAGTCGCAGATTTGTGCAAATAAGCCAAAAACCGTCGGTGAACACCAAGATGTCTCAGACCCCCTAGGACGTTCAAATGGATTTGGGCGCTAGAGTCCTAAACTTAGAACTTCTTGGTTACAATTCGGAGACTTTCAATATCCCGCTCACAGGTTGCTTATTGATCTTAAAATTTAGGGGTCACCTCATGGAAAACCCTTTACTAGCTAATAGGATATGTCTTTAAGACAATCGTCTAGGTATTATACAAAATTGTATTCGAAACATACAATTTGAGCCACATTCTGTAAAATTTTAATTTCACATGGCCCCCTGTAATTGTTTAGTGTTTTCGCAGTACAGTATTTGCTTTCCTTCCTTTGCGCTGATCTCGGCCAAATCCCCGGCTCAATGTTTGTGCACATCTCACGAATTTGAACCCAAAAACCGAAAGCACATAAGCGCTGGAACACGAACCAACCAAGACGGTTTCGCGCCAATGCAGATAGCGGACGGTGCTGTTGCACAGGAAATTGGACCGAGGGCCGGAGACCGTCCATGGCCGCCGGCAGTGGCCACTCTCTGGTTTTGTTATTTATAACTTTAACCTAGTTCGAACACTTGCACATCCCCAAAACACAAACTCACGAGACCAACGCCACGAGCGCTGAATGCCATGGTCCGGAATTTGTCGTGCAGCTTCATACGTACATTGAATTCCTTCTTCCGGAGAAGAGCCGAGACCTGACCGAACGGTCTGTTGGAGAACGGTTTGAAAACAAAAAACCAAAAGTGCCCACGGGACTGAAATGGGGAACCGAACTGAAAAGCTGCACTTTCATCGTTTCTGATTGTGTCCTCCTTCAAGCTCTGCACCTGGGCGGGTGGAATTTCCTGGAGCGATTATGCCGCCACATCGTGAGCACGTTTGATCGTTACGGCCTTAGGGTGGTAGAGGGTGGAGATCTGGAAGACGGCGGCATGGAAGGTAGAACGCTATGATTGATGCCCAGGCCACCGGCCGTAGCGGAAGGAACAAAACCCGGGAGCAAACTACACCACAAATCACAAGAAGTGTGTGTGAAGTGTGTGTATGTGTGAGTGAAAAAAGCACTGACTTTTTGACTGCACGTGTGACCCGATTTTCCAAACGTTAACACCAGGAAAAGCTGCGCGATCGCTCCACAAATCAATTATATGTAATTTCGAGAGGAATATTGCAGCTTCAGCATTAAGGTGTGGGTCACCGATTGAGCCATTGGCACGCTTGGAAGGTACGGGAAGTGAGGTTAGTTTTTGCCTCCCCCGCTTCTCCACCCCTCCACGTTTCGTTCTCCTCTTGGCGAAGCGCTGTGCAAAGCATTCCCTAATGAGACACAATTAATTGACAACTATCATTAGCCGCGTATGCGCATGATCGTAAAACAACGTCCTTACTTTTCGCCAACACGCGAGCGTACAATTTTCGATTGGTCCCAAATCACGGCAATCGATTACAGAAGAGAAAGACCTTTTTTCTGCTGCTCGTGTTCACTCCTTTCGGTTATCTCAGGCTGAACCGATGCGGTGTTCCTATCGGTTTTGGTTCGAACAGGGCAAAACAATGGCGAAAAAATAGGCGACCAACACACGTACACCCCGTGGATAAAATTGTTATGCTCATTGGTTACGATCAGTTATGCGCAGTTATGTTGTCGTTTTGGGGGGGGGGGGTTCTTTTTTTGCCACGCATTGAATCCCCCCTCCCGCCGTGTGACGACGATTTGGCAAAATCGACAATTTCTCTTTTCCGGCTCTCTTGCACGATAATCGATTCGATCGTTTTGATTGATGAAGTTGTAAGGTGTTTGGGTGCTGATGTGTGTATGTTTTTTTTTGTCGATAGTTGTTATTTCGTTATTTGTCGTGCGTAATTGTGTGTGGTTTGTTTTTTTTTTTGCAAGTGTTGAGTTAAATCCCACCAAATCCGGTACGAGGAGGACACAAACGTAACGAAATCGGACTGTGATTGTGGCCATTCTCTACGGGTCCCTTCCGATTCGCTCGGACGCTAAGGTGGTGCTCATTTAATAAAGCTATCGTGAAGCCAGTTATGCAATCGAATTACGGTGTGTTTTGTGGATTTTTTGTTTATGGAAGAAAAGGGATTAAAGATAATCCTTATCTTACGCTGGTCCTCCTTCTTTCCGGTGTCGTTGTCGGGAAGTTTTGTTTCGCTGAACGGTTGAAATGTTATGCAACGTAAATATGATATGTAATGTATATGCACAGCGCCATGAAGATAACCTTTTATGGCTGCTGCTATTTTTTTTCATACCATTTCATTTCTGCTCATTGATCGGTTATGATTTGGGCGGATACAATTCGATGCGGGACGTGTCATGGATGGTTTGCTTCAAGCGTGTACGTTTTATTCATTCCCGAAGATCATTGCACTGTCGCTGGGGTGCGTTAGATATGGTAATGGTAGCGGCGTGTACCGCATCATTGGCAATGCTATTTTTGATGCGACAAAGTCTGCCGCAAAGTCAGTGATCCGTGGCAATGGCGTCAAGGTCGGAACGGATGGGATTCCTGCCCTGGGTGGGGTTTATGTTCTTGAGTGGATTCTTTTACATTTTGCGAATCCGAATGAGTAGTTTGTCTTTATAGTGGAGTTGGTGCTTGGAAAGATGATCTTCTATTTTGGGTGCTAATAGTAGAACGAGTCCTTGGATTTGAAGTTCTTTAGATTTTGAATTAAATATGCCAATAAAACGCCTTTTGGTGATTTTCAATAGTGTTTTGTTTTTTAGTTCAAAAATCAAATTCAGAACCAAACATTCTGCGATCGCTCGACAATGTGTATGATAGTAGTCGCATCCAAGAATAAGATAATCCCGACCGCGTTACTCACTTTATGACTTGCCGTTTTGCCACTCTTCCTTGAGGTGCAGCGAACCGTAAACATACAAAATAGTTACATCCAAGAATGGCAACTTTGCTGATTTGATGTGTGTTTTTTTTCACCCCCGTTCGCTAGTTTCATTTTCATTCGCGTGCTCTTTGTTTTCGTCGGAGCGTGTCCCGGTTCCAAAACATCTTGAGCGCCATCCCGAGGTGTCCAGTGGTGGTGGCGGCAGTTCCAACCGTTCCATATCCTACACCACACGTTCCGCGATCAATGCGAGCATACGAGATACGCTAGGGACGCTAGGGGGAACTTGGAACCGCCCAACGCCAGCATTTGCTCATCGAATGCGGAACCTTGCATGTCCCGATACGGAATGCATTAAAGGCGCACATTTGCACTACGCAAAAAATGAAAGAGGAATGGATTAGCGCTCGTCCCAACTGGTCACTGTCCTCGGATCGCACGCAAAACATTGCACCGGTCGCTGATAGCGGCGGCGGTGTGGTCTGTTTGTGTGTACAATTAAAACGCAAAACAATAAGCAAATGAGCGGACGAGGTGAGAAGCGAGCGATAGAGTATGAAACAGAAATTTTGAACATAAAAAAACCAACCCTCCCAACATACCAAACAGTCCCCCTCCCCGGGTCTAATGGGATGATTTCGTGGAATGAATGGAAACCCTGACCACCATTTCGGGAAACGGTCGGGACACATTGTTGTCGCGTGGCGAATCACTCACCAAATAGGTCGTCATGTTGACCGCAATCACAATACAGCACTGGTGCAATGTTAAGGTTTTACAATTGAAAAACAATTTTTTTTGTTACAAAAACACACGCCCTAACACCGCCTCCAGTGATAGTGCGCCGACCGAACGGGGTTGTTTTAGTTTGACTTCTTCGCCTCCCACCAAACAATGGCGTGCGCAACATAGTACGTCCGAGGTCGTTCGAAGCAGTGGTCGGCCGTTACGGGGGTGTGTGGAATCATATTTTGGCGTGGTGCTCTCGACTGTATGGCTCTAGAGGTGACCGCGTTTGGGCCCCCAGTGAGTCCGATCTACTTGTTTGTGCGTGGTGAAGGATAAGATTGGCCGCCGGTGACAGTTCGGTGAATCGTTTGTCCTCGGTGAAGGGTTTTCTTCGGGCTGCTTGGATGGATTGCAGTAGGCGAAAGCTTCCAATAAAGGGGTGCGTGAGTCGTTCGTACAATGTATATCCCGGGTGTGTGTGGTGGTCATGAGTTGGTGTCTAAATATGAAGCACAATGCGATCGAGCACGGACGTAAACATGGATGCAACACGTACCAAATGCAGGCCTGAATTCTCACGTGAGTGAAACTGGAAAGTTTGAAAATCATAATTACAAAATTACAAACGATTTTGGGTGCGATTTCGTAGCGATCAATACCCGATCCGCGAGTGAGGTGTAGGCTGGTTAAATGGCCAAACATTCGCGTACTGCACATTGCGCTGTATCGTGTACGCCGTGTTGGATCGTTGGTACGTATGTACTACAGCAAGATACAACCACGATCGCGGCTACCGTGTTACAATCGGATGGCGCACCGCTCGAAACCATAACGGCATAACTAGATGTAATTGTAATTGGTTTATTAATAACATTCCGACCGGTGCATTCAAGTCCAAGGGCCGCTGGATAATGGTAAAGCACATCCAGGGGCGGTACATCCCAGTGCGATGTTCCACCACATTCAACTCGTATGCCCCGTTAAGCGCTGATGATTTATGATTAGATCGGGCCGGGGAAAGAGCAACATAAATGGGTGGAAATTTTTCGGGCCTGCCGCTTTTGCATGATTTGGTCAAATTAGATTGTTGATGAATGGGTGGATAATGTGATTCGATTTTTGATCCGATGACCGTAAGTTAGTTCTTCCGCTATCTTGCAGGTTGTGGATATTGACGTAGAACTGTAAAAAGAATCATACCGTAATCTGCTAGTACAGTTGTGATGCTAATGTTACGAAGGAATTAACTTGCTTTTAATTGAGAAAAATTTAAAAGAAATTATCCTGCTAGTAAAATTGACCGAGTGAAAATATGAACCGATATGTTCTGCAGTGTGTAACATAATTATACGTCTACTTGTTTTTTTTTGTTTGTTGTATGGTTGATATTTGTGATTCTCATTTTATTTCATTTAAGTTGGTAATGTTTTTAATTTTTTTTATTGCTATGTTCATTACCAAACTTTATTCATTATTTCTTTTTACATTATACACTTTTATAATTTCTGTTTTCTATGTTGTTATCTTTTAACACTATTTTGCTAGTTCTCGATAGAGAGTGAGTTCTGTTTTGATAACATGTTTATTATGTTATGTTTAGTTTCTGTCCTATTATATTTTATTACTAACTTTTTGTTGTAAAAACAACGAGTTCGTCAGCTTTATTTTTTTATGATTCGTATTAGTCGTTCCGCATGTTGCATTTCAATACAATTTTTAAACAAAGTGTCATAGTTTTAGAACAGCATTATATTTGATGCCCTTGAAGGACGAAATTTTGATTAGCTCTGGCTATGCTTTACAATTATGGAAATTACAAAAGTTTCTTATATTTGCTTCAGATTCAGAAGTAGCTTCATCTGCCTTTGCATTTTTTTTTGATTGCATTACGTTTTCCTTTTCACACTTTAAGCTCTGAAACCTCTTTTTTCCAATTTTTCTAACGTGAACAAAGATGTTGATTAACATTTGTTTGTGTTTCGATTTCTTTCTTTCCAGGTGAGAGCAATCCCAGGCGTTTGAAATCGGTTCAGCGTATTTGGTCCTCTTCTCAAATGACGTTGCGTAACCACCACAGCGTTCTCTTTTTTCGTGTGCGCGGTACAATATAAATGATAGCTAGCGGGAGAAAACGATATGAAATTTCAAACCAATTAAGATCGGACCGGGAAGGTGTCGAAAGACGTCTGAAATGTTTCAGACCGCGTGTCAAAACTAAGGGATAATCCAACACCCACTGACACAGTCACTGCAGTGAAAGTGTGATCCCTGATGGTAGGAGCCCACTGTTCCTGGGGCTATCCTAAACATTCGGTTGATTTTAGCTTTTCTACCCTGTTGTGGGAGTAGCTTTATTGCAACCGTTTTACCGATTCGCCTGTGCGGCGAGCTCATAAACACAAGCCATTCAAAAGATCTCTTTTTCCGGTCGGATGGTGTATGTGCTAGGGGTTTGTTATGTTTGTGGGTTAGTACAGTAATGGATCTCTGCACGAACTACAAAATCCAAAACACATTTCATTACTTGTTTCCCGCAGCCGATTGGCACACGACACGCCGATGATGAGATGAAACTAATGAGCAGCAGTGGCAAAAAAAATGTGCCACTTTACTTAAAGATGCGCAGCTAACCCGATTATCTAACCACAATGATTAGCGCACAGCGAGTAAGAGCGCAAATCATTGAAAGAACGTGACCTTATTAATAGCCCATTGTTGTGTGGTACGATGAACGCACAAAATGCAGGTGGTGTACATTAAGATGAGCCAAAAAATCGATTGCCAACGCTCGGTGGTCACGGGTGATCTTGTAGCAGGAAATCAGTAATGCCGACTATTGCCGGTGCAATCGATGAAACCTTACAAGGGAAACGATTCTGGGCAAACGATGGCCCGAACGGTCCAAATCGCAAGGCTATGAGAATTGTGTCGATGATCGGATGCCTGGTACCCCCAAATGATGGTGCAGAAAATTAAGACAAATCCATACCGTTCAGCACGAAGCAGGCAGGATGTTAGAAGCGTTTAAAGCGCGTGTCATTGTGTAGTTTTTCGAGTGGAGCTTTGATTGAATGCAGGTGTTGCATGGGAAGCTTACCGCCGATCGTTGACGTATCGCCGGAGCATTGGGGAACAATTTGTCCGCTAATGAATGACATAACGCTGTTAATTTATAACTTCTTGATGCGATGCTCAAAGTGGTTTCTTGGGAACCGTTTCTGCACCAAGCCATGAAGACAGCCTATGGGCCAGCTGTATATGACAAAAGGGAGCATTTATTAAATTTGCCCTAGTTGATTAGCATTAGGCCACTATTAATTAAGTTAAGTTTATCTGTCCAGGCAATCGTAGCATTGAAGATTTGCTTTTGATAGCAATACAAAACGATAAAATGATGATTGTTAACCTCAAAAGGAGATTTCATTAAATGTTGAGAATTGAACACATTTGAAATCATTTGTGTTTACCTATGTGCTGTGCTCTTTTCATATTACATAATTGTTTAATTTTGTCATTGTTGGTACATTGTTAACCTTTCCGTCGGAAGTGTTTGTGCACACAAGACAATTTTATTTGCGAGCAATATACTTTCTATGTCATGTCTACTGCTCAGGACACACTTAAAAGTCACAGCATTGACGGTGACCTGTACACGAGTAATTGGGAGGCAACAGTGGATGTTCGCCGATTCGTGCTTGTTTCTTCCTGTGAGCTTTAGATTTTCTCACCCAGACCCACAGTTCCGAGCCAAGCGAGCGAAGGAGCAACCCGAAATTGAGTGCCTCGTTTCGTGGTCAACTGTTTTGCATAATGAGGGTGAAAGTGAAAGGATTTAATTGGCCGGCGTGACGATGGTGGTGGTGGAGCAGTACGTGACAAACATTATGGCTTCCGACCCCGGATGGTACGAAATAGTACCAAGGCTCTATCTCGAGATCATCCATAGTGAGTGCTGAAATAAGCGAACATACACTTCGTTTACGCACGTTCAACAAACGGTGGTCCTTTTATTCATTCCTAGTTACAATTATGAGCAATTTGAAATTGGCTAGTTATGTACGATGGTTCTACTACGTTTGTTTGGGCCGAAATAGCACCAATCTTAGTAGTGTTTGTAACCGTGATGGTGCGACGAGGCTGGCAGTACGACCGGCACGTGGGACACGGTGTGGACTGGCGGTGGCACAGCAACGTAATGCACCTCCTGCACCGTCTTGGCCGCACCCTTCGAGTGGTGGTGATGATGCAGCAAGCTGAGACCACCCTTGAAAAGCACCTTCTTGACGACATGCTTGGTCACTAGCAGTGGGGAGGCCGTGCAGAGCGAGAAGAGAGCCAGAGCCATAACAATCACGAAGGAGATCTGAAAAAGGTAAAGGTTAGAACAAGAATTATTTGTTTGGTACAATTGGATTTGAAAGCTCATCGACAGTACCTTCATTTTGATGCGGTTTTGGGAGGGTGCTTTCGTTGCTAGTGCGAAGTAAAGTTGGGATGCGATGTGTACCACCGATGGAACGCTGAGCGATTGATACTTTTGCACTGCCCTGTGACCTATTTTATATTGTTCTCGTAGTCTTCAGATAGCGGTACATCGGCGGGGATATTGAACTGGATTTTGACAGCCAAACACGCCCGGAGACATCTTTTTCGCAGGTATGGTCAAGAAGCAGGTGCAAAAATGGCCCGCCGGGTATGGTTGGATGACAGAACCGGTTGCAATGTTATGTGATTTGCAATGATTTGGATTTTCTGGACCTTGCAGTACGTTTAGTTGCGTTGGTACTTGAATTCCTTTGGAAATGATATAAATAAGTTGTTAATAGTTTAGATGTTATGCGAAAATTGATGATGAAATATGTTATTGAACTTGATTATCAATTGAAGAGCTAGTAAGTAAGTGGTGGTAATGGAATAAAATACCATTCCAACGATAAACGAAACACTATATAGATAATTTAAGTAATACGGAAGGTTCTCTGATCTTTTACGAATCATTTAAAACACAAATGACCTCATTTTGTATTGAAATGGCTTAAATATTCAACTGTTTCAAACAGATTACAACATTATGATGAATTTGTTAAGATTCAGTTAAAACTACTGAATCCATAACTTATATCAGCTTAGGAGAAATATAATTTTAAACACCTTTCTACACAATTATAAGTCGAAAAATGAATTACTTTACAACTTCACTACCCATCAACCTAATGATGAGGTCAAAGAGCGTTCAACCCTCGTTCGCTTCTAACACGAACCATCCACGGAGGTCGTCGGAAACGACTCACTAAAACAATCAACTTTCTTCACCTACAAACCTATAATTTCGACCAAACAAACTCTACGCAACGCACCGAGCGGCATTTCCGGAGCCGAGCAGAAAATCAAATAACATTTTCCCAGTTTTTCCCCCCGCGAACGGTGGGACATTTAACCCAAACCGCGCCGCACCATCTCATGATCTTGACAATGGCCGTAAATGGTGGCCGCAAATGTTTTACTCATAATTTGCAACAAATTCTGTGCCGGTGTACACCAACCAAACCCAGGTAGCCCGTTCGCAGCCTAACCGGTGCGAATGATATCCCATTAGCGCGCAGTTATTATTCAAATGGAGGTCGGTTGTGCAGTTCATCGTGGCTAAATGAATCGGTACGCTGCAATAACGCAAACAAACGGGCCTCGGCATTTGTTGGTTGTGGGACGTTTAGCGCTTCAGCTGATCTTGCTGGCTGCTGGTGGAGAGATTTGGTACGGGCGTTAAGCGACGAACGGCCGAAACAGCTCACCTTTTCTAGCGGAGCATTAGATTGTTTGGGGCGAAAGGAAAGCGTCAAAGCAAGAATTACCTACAATTAGGCGAAGCAACACAGGGCAACAATTTATTGCGCTTTTGTTTACGCATCCGTTCTGCTACGAGATGAACCGTAAAATGGAGTCGATCAGATTGGGAGCAAATTCGTGTCTTGTGACGTTCCGTTGGGAGTTTTCTTTATGTCCAGGTAACTCGTCGTGGTGAATGGGATTCTGAACACCGAGCAGAAGTTGTTAGCGAGTGAGGTTGGTGAATGAAGCTGTACCGCGAGTCAACGGTTAGTCGTTTACACTACCAGGAAATGGTTTCCTCGTGTGAGATGGTGTCAACAGATAAGCGTTCATAAATTATGCAAAAACACGTGGGCGACATCAGACGAACCACCGCAGTGGAAAAGGGAACCCCTTTCAATCTTAGCCCGCCAAACATCCCGTTCTCACGAGTATCTCATTAGCTCTAATTGCGGTGCGCCCTAAGTTCAAAGTGCCTTCGCCACACGGTTTTTAGGCTTTGCAGGCTCGAGCGCACGGAATGGCCTAATGTTTCCGCCCGTTCCTAAGCCACGCAGTATCCTAATGTGTGTGGTGTTATGTGATTTGCCTACGAATCTTTCACCAGCGTCGTATGCACTCACTCACGTTTCGCGTGCAAAATAAGCGATCGCGCATGTAAAATGGTGGCCCGGTGGCTCGATCACGGATCGCTTGGCAAAATGAAGTTGTCATTTGGCAGCTTAGCGATTGGTGGTGGTTGTAAATTTTGGGGAGACGAAGGAGGGTGCTACCGACGGTGGACCGATGAAGATGGCAAATTATCCCGGCGGGTGGCTATCGCGAACGTGAGTGCAGACCCACCGAAGGTGGGTTTTGGGTGGGCAGAACCGGAAAAACGGGACGCCAGATGGGTTTTCGGAGTTATGAAATCGGTACGGTCGTAAAGGTATGTATTTTTGTCTGGAGGGCACGTATTACGCCAAGATATGGGTGATGTTTTGACTGGATTGAAGATTTTTGCACACTTGTTACGTTTGTTTGGTGGTCAAAACATTATGCAATGGAAGCGGTTTACATTTTTTTTTTCTCTATGTTTGATTAGTGCTCGCGAAAATTTGATGAACATTGTGCTAAAATTTGTGTTTATTCCAAACATTTACATCATAAGCGACATAATTCAAGCACGGACGGACATCTCCACGGCATCTAATCAACCCGATTTCAAATCGGCCGAATGTCCGAATGAAACGAATATGGTCCATGAGCGTGCACCCTGATGCTGATTGTAATGGGGACTGGAACAAAATGGAACAAGTCTCTGCCCATTCGGTCACGGTTATATAGGTGCCTGGATTTGCCAAAAAAAAAATGTACTGGAAACAAAATTGCATAGTAAAATGTATGTATGAAACATCAACCTTGGTGGCGAATTCATTGGCATACTTTCAAATGACCCCAAAAGAAAATTAAGAAAAAAAATGTAACAACCCCTGCCGCGTGTGGTTTGCAGTGGTGCAAAAATGTACGTTAGGCACTGTTTTGGTCTGTTGAGGTTGTTTGATGCATTTCACTCCCCTCTCGCTATGGGGCAGTCACGTAGAGCAGGTTAATGTTTTTGATGTGCCGAATACGCAAAAGGAGATGAAAGAGCAAAAAAAAAACACCATCCACCCCATCGAGGTCCGGAAAAGGTCATTAGGATTATTAATTATGATGGATTATGGGGATGGGCTGGAGCAGGATGATTTAGCCGGTCAGGCGTCATATCGCACCGGGTGGAGGGATAAAAGGAGGGAAATCCGTCCCGGAACGTTACACGTTCCAGCAGAGCGTGTATGCATTGCACATTATCAGTGTCAGAAAACGGGAGTTTTTCTTTTCTCTGGGTGGGTGTCGGAGAAATTTTCTCACGAAACCACTGGCGTACGCTTCGGGTAGGTGTAATAAAAGCAGCACCCACCCATTGCTGGTACACAGCCAATTAGCTAAGGAAATGGGGAAGTGTTTGGTGTGGTTGTTGTTGCATAATCGATAATTTGGTGGAATTGATGTAATATTGCCTGCTAACAGGTGTTAGAATAATGAATCGCAATCAATTATGTCTCATTTTATTGAGAGTTCTTAACATGTCTTAAATATCAGTAGATGTGGTTATATTACCTGAATTTAAAATTCATTAAGTGCATTTCTTGAAATGAATGCATCGTTAGACACTTTAATGAATGCTTAAAAAATACACTGAAAAATCACAAAGCGATTAAAGCTAATATTAAAATATATATTCTGACACACTCTTTTCCTGGTTTAGTAATCAGTTTCCTGAATAAAAACCAAACTAAAAATGCCAAAGAGAAACTTCATCCAAATAAACAAATACCTGCTTTTGATTAAAAACTTTGCCACTTGCAATACTTCATTCTTATTTCATTGCAAATAAATAAATCAGATTACGCCGCAGGGAGTAAAGGTGATGGCGCGAGCTAATGTATTGTAAAACGAGATATGATTAAAACATTAGATAGTGTAAACATGAGTCCGCTTTTCGAACATGCCCGTTTGCTTTCAACCGTTTGACCTGCTTCACAGCGGGTGAGTTTTTTTTTCTACCCCAAACTATCTCGCACCGGTGCGTTCTATCCGCCGTTGCATTAATAAGATTTACGACAAAATTAACTCGCTCAAGGTTACGGCCCCCCTTTGCCGATCTGGTGGCCGGATCGAAAAATGCCGTTCCGTTCCGACGTTCAAAATTCTGACAGCCATCAATTTAGCATCGGACGGCTTGTTTCGTCCAATATCAAAAACCGTTCCATGTACAGTTAGTAGTGCGTTGTTTTCTTGTTTTGCACCACCTGATGAAAAGCGCCTATTCCTGCATAAGAAAAACAAAAAAAAAAAACGATGAAAGCTTACCCATTCATTCATGGAGAAGAAGTCGCAAAAAATGGCTTTAAACATCAACAACACTCAACAACAATAACACCACACCGAAAACAAAACAATCATCGTTACACAATCAACTTAATCACCCTGGTGGGTTTAGCGCTGGCCCTGTACGGTGCGGTAGTGTTTCGGGGTTGTAAAACTTCGTTAGCGTATCGATCCATCAGTGGTGTTGGTGGTGTACCGGTAAGGATATGATTTGCCGATGGGAGGTTCAGTTGTACCGTGCGGTTTCATTGAACCAGCCATGCCAAGAACAGGAACACCGCTGTGCCGGGGCGAAGAAACTGATGGACAACTCCCATAAAGAAACAGCAAGTAGGTCACACACATGCCGCCCCAAACTCTGCACATTCCGGTGTCCCGGACATGGTCATTGCGTACGTAAGATTGTTATTCGTCAGGTACCTCGCTACACTCGCGCAGTTGTTATTACCAAGCGTGTGCGTTTTTTTTGGGCATCTTCAACCGTCCAAAGGTCCAAACCTTTCATTCGGCGTTTTATGCTGAAAATCCTGCCAAACATCACCGCAGATCGACGTTTGCTAATGCACGATAATTTATGGTTTATGACAAGCACTCATGATCGCCCCGGTGGTTGATTCTGTACGGGCATAAGACGATCACTTGGCGTGATCGTGTATCGTGATTGTTTTTTTCCATCATCTTCTGCAATTCACCTTTGCGGTACTTTAACGTAAATCATTATGTTACAAGTCTGCGCATGGAAAAGCAAACCCGTCCAATCGGAATGCTCAATGAAGTCTAACGCTCACCGTTGATTGCTGGGCAATGTTTAGGGCGTAGCTTAAAACATATGGGCCCCCCCATTTAAAAGGTAGAGAAGTAAACCTCCAGCGAAAGGAAGTTCTAACAGCCGTTTCTTCCCTTGCGGTCATGACTAGTAGCCCATTGCAAGCTGAAGTGTGTTATGCCGGTAAGGTCAATGGTCCACAAAACAATCCGGTAAGGAAATGCAAGAATTATGAAAACGTGCGTGTGCGTTACTAAAACCCCTGTTAATTAACCTTAATTGCGCTAACATTTGCGCCCGCTCTACACCAACGTCGGTGTGATCATCGGTGAGCGAACCGTTTGCCCGGTTCGTTTACGCCCTGTCATTCCTCGATCGCTCATCGCCGACATCCATACGCCGGCATTTGCCGACGCGGTGTAATGGTTTGTTCTTCAAAGAAATAAACTAGTAGTAAAACGAGAAAAATAAAAACCACTGGGAAACAACCACGAGTGACCTGAGCGGTGGTAACGGTGAGAACTTCGGCTCATCAGGGAGCTTTCGGCACCTGCTCAATCACCGGTAATAGCGCAATAGGTTTCGTCTGGATGGCAGGAGCTGCAAGCAGCTTTCGCTGGTGTGATGACGCGTTGTGCAGTTAGTTTGTTTTTTTTTTGCAACGAAATTAGGTGAGCAGCCGTGATGACGGTAAAAAAAACGAAGAATAGCAGTATTAAATGCTGCTGCTATTATAAGGTAGCCAATGGTGTGTATTAACATTAGAAACAATGTTGTAGGATTTTATGTGTCCAGATACACACAAAAAAGGTTGCATTACCGCCTGTGCTATCGCACCGAAAAGAGGTTAATTTCATTATGGGTTATTATGTTGAAAACAAAACAGCTCCAAAGAAACTTATTTTGCGAAATTATTGAAAAGCTAGCGAGGCAAGATTGCAACTGAACGATAACAAAACTGAAACAACGGAGCGCAACTGTTGTGCAGAAGATGAAATGAATGAGACCGCAAAACGGAACGGTTCCAATCTCGAGCGATAAACATGAAAACGAAAGTGTCAAAATGATTGGTTAGGTTTCGGCTTTCTTCATCATCGAAATTGAAGCTTGTCCCCGACGGGTTCCCCGTCCCATTCGGCGTTCAACTCTCTAGCCCAACCATCCGCTCATCGCAAGATCATCGAAAGCGAAATCGAACGCAAACGATACGATCGTACAAAGAGCGTCGCTTCACCTGCCTTATCATGCTGGATGCTTTCGTACGGCACCCGGTCAGTGATGGAACGGAGCAAATGGAGCCTTATCATCGCGGCACACGAAGGAATGGCGAATATGCTTTTGCGTGTGTGCGTATTTGTTTGGTTAATGTTCCATAATTTCACTTTTCTTTTCGTTTCTCATTATGGAATTTGGCAATTAATGTTCCTGAAAACCGTGCGCCGGTGCTGACGTTGCGCATGGGTGCGCAAGCAAAACGGTCGGATGTACATCGTGAAGGTGAAGATTAAACAGTACATAAACCAAGATAAACGTACTGTGGGTATATGCTGTACGAAAATAGTTTCTTATCGTTTATTGCTGTAATAAAAACAAATAGCAAGTTCGTTTAAAATAGTTATTGAAATGTGAACTTTAACAGTACTTCAGAAAAAATATTTTCTTTCCTTACGACACTTCTCGTAGCTTGTCCTGTTCCTTGAAGTGTCATAGCTACAAACTCATCCATTCGTAGCATCATCTGCAGTAGTCACTTTTGACCGCGAAGAAGCATAAACCTTGCGGTGAAGCCGCAATCGACGACGTGCATGATGATCCTTCTAAACCATCACGATGGAACCGGTTGATGACGATGGTGACCATACGCGCAGGCGCAATCACTGCAACCGAATCGGTTAAGCTACAAATTTATGGCTTTGATCAAAAGCCACAAGTGCCGCCGCTCGTCAGTGTCGATCGAGGGAATTCCACGTTAACCACCCGGCCAGCAGCACGAGCTCTAAAGCCACCCTTCGGCCCTTTTGTGGGTGACATGGCCGCCCTCGATTATGGGCCCCCGACCCTGACCATCGTGTGCCTTGATATGAACGGGCCTGATTTTCTCCACCGTGCGACAATTCCCATAAATAATCGATATTTTTCTTGTATTTAAACCTTTAACAGTGCATTAGCGGTCACGCGGTCTATTCGCTGGTGCGAGATGAAAGCCCGTCCAAATGGAAATGAGACAATGAATCATCCATTTCTTTGACGGAGCATCCCAGCGAACAGGGGCCCAACCCTTGGTTGGCACTCTTTCCGTCGACTCTCCGGTGCTCATCCTGTGTTAAGAGGTGTCTCCATTCGCTGTCCGGGCCGATCCTTTTCCGATGGAATCGCCGTGGAACGGAAGAAAACATTGCAGCCGGACGGAAACCACATGCGTCTAGGAAAACAAATTGTTCCGACCTATTTACATATCCGATTGGGCCGTTCGCGGCGAGCGAATGGTTTCGAGGATACTCCACCGCGGGTGAAAGCCCACTGACCTATTGACGAAAGAGACCGGGCAGTGCTGTGACCAGGCAACCGTGGCAGTTATTAGCTTAGACATTAGGCTGCGCGAGCGCGAGAGTTGATTGACTTGTTTCCCGTGTGGACCACGGGGACGGGACCCACTATCGGGAGGTTGGTCCACGCTATAGCGCACGTAATTACACCGCAACGCGCTGGACGCTCGCAAAAGGCGCGGAGTTAAGTAAGGCAGACAAGTGGCCGATCAATGGATACTTTCCATACTCCGCAAAAATTTGACATCATTCCGTGCGGTGAGCGTTTTCTTTGACAGCTGTGCATTGATCACGATCAAGCCCGGTCCGGGGCCGGTTCCCTTCATGTGGCGTCACACTAATGGGCGTGCGTTGTACGATCGATAGAAGACCGAAAGTGGTGATCTTTCACTGCAGTGATTTCTTGGAACGTTATTACCTTTGATGGTTGGTCATGATTTCTTTTGTACGGTGCAAAAAAGTTGGCCTTTGATTAATATTTTGCTGACCTTTAAAGGTGTTTTGATGTAATGTGATCGATTGCGTTGAAAGTTAACCTTCCCAGTGGATGGTTAGTACAAAAACTTGCAACCAAAACACAGCTAGGAGTGGCTGCAGCACTTTTTAAGCTGCAATTTTCCTATTTTTAGATCATAGGTGGTTGTTGAGGTCGTTAGATAATAGAAAAGGGGGAATAAATACACTGGTCTACAATTAAAACACTTTCCATGTTTTTGCTCGTCTCACCTGCCAATAGAGCTTGTACATATTGTATTCAAATTAGCAAACGTTCCACCTCGGAAAGGAGGTGGAATAAATGTTCTAGCCTCAGTGATTCATTAATAGTACGCGGTCAACTGCTTCCACCTAAGTGGAGTTCGATTTAGGAGTGCCCTCCGTTGAGTACAACAACAAAAAAAAAAAGACGCGAGAAGCAACCGGCTGTACTTCAAATGAAAACCATTGCGTTACTCACACAGTATAATTGTCAGTTCGCAATACTCACATATCTTTACGGGTAGATGTGAACGACATTGGTGTTGCATCACAATAACAAACCCGTTTAACATATAAAGCTTCCTACGGGTTAATTGTGAACTAAGATTTGATTTGCCGGTTTATTGAGTGACGCAAAGGGACCATCTCACCCTTCCGGAGATTTGTTTGCATTATGAAAAGGGCGTTCTGGATACGTCGGAAGTCACCCTGACACGATCTTCCGTCGTGCGCAAAGCGTCGCCTTTGTTATTTGCGTTGGGTTCCAATCTCCATCCGATGCTCTGCGCTTCCCTGAAAGTAAAGGGAAACTCGTTGGGCTCGGACATCCCGAGAAAAAGTTGACTTTAAGCTGGGAATCCTAACGGAAGAATCGGACTGGCGGTGAGACTTTACCACGATCGCAAGATTCACCAGACGACGAGCGCCACAACAACTTAATTGTAAGACATTTTAATTGTTTATAGTCATGTTAATGGGTACGATTAGAATCGCGCTCATGGTAATGTCTCGGTGGGCATTTCAGATCCATTCCCAAGGGGCACCGCGCTGTGTGGGACCGCACTGGGAGTGGAGGGAACCTTTTACGAGATGGTAATAGATGGATGGTACGCCTTAGAAGAAACCGTCCCGCATTATGTGCATAAGGTGTGAGTTCCTTCCGACGAGTGTTGGCTGGTGGCGAGTGTAGTGAGGTGTATTCTCGCCATTACCGTGACCGTAAACGAAAGAGTGACATGAAATTGAACGATCATTTTTCTCTTAAGTTGTTCAGGTTACAAGTTTGTTGCATTTGTGCTGTGACCAGTTACCATTTAAAGGCCACTAGAGCGTAATTTGCCGTGTCTTAAAACGAAAAAAGCAGCATGCTTCAGCACATGTCTAAATCCCTTCATCTTGGAACCAATTTCGGCACAAGCGCAAACATCAGATTTTTGGAAATCGATCAGTTCCGCGACAATTGATGGCTGCACTGCAAACATTGAACTTGAAACAGAGCTCGTGCGGTGGTAAAGAAATCGCGTAGCGTTTGTTTGGTTCCGTGGTCAAAGACAATTTGTGCGATTTTCTCACGCTTTGCCTGAAGGCAAAAACAATTCTCACTCTTCATTAGCCTATGCGCACAGCGAGGCAAGCAACAGCAGTGACTGATGCATTTGATGCTGGACAAGCGAGTAACCTCGTTACATTGCCTCGCTTTACAACGGCGAACCGGTAAGGGGGACAATGGTTGAGCGAACGGGACAAACGTTAGGTTTATTCGTCAGCATCAGCTCGACTGCGTCTTAGAAGCTGACGAGATGTAGAGCAATAAAACAATCCCGTTAATACTTACGTCTGTAGAAAGCTCAGTGACGCACTCAGGCGAACGAAGCTGCGCACAAGTTTCAGTGTCAAACTTCAGCGTTCGAGACGTTCAGTTGTCTGTCTGCTTCATCACACGCAGAAAGATCACATTGCTTGATCACTGGAGGCATTTCCACCTGCTGTTTGCCAGCATCGATTTCGTCACCGTTTATCGAGCCGGTACGAGGAATGTGATAGTGATCGCACAATTATGTAACGAATTTGGCATCTTCGGCGCATCTGCTACGGGTAATCGATTTATCATTGCGTTTGAATACCACGGCGCAAGCGGACGCAGGGTGTCCCGCGGTTGATTCAGCTCGATTGTTCCGAATTTGGAACGGAACCTGCCTGGAGGATAGGGTCTAGCCATGGCGGTAAATTCCACACAATTCTCACGGTGATCGATTCGCGTGCTATGATTATACGTCATAGGCTTCGTAGTGGAGCAACGAAACATGATCGCCGGCGGAAAATGACAAGCTTCCAGGCTTGGCAGGAAGATGGCTGTATGAATGGATGGATGGATGAGTGGCTGGATATTATCATCTTCGGTTCGTCACACACACATGCACATGATACGGTCGTTTGATTTAATGAAACATCCTCCGTATGAGCGGAGAGTTCGAAGGAAGACACGGTTGGTGTAGTGTGTCAACAGCAACCTACCAAATACAGCCAATGGGGTCAGTGTGGCGCTGGTTCGTTCTAACCAATCTCAGCATCCCTCGGTGTGTGCGTGCTCCAATAGCATATTTTTCACACCGGTACCTTTGGCGCACGTTTTTATGGCTTAGTTTTTATTGCCATCGAAAGTGTTCCGCGTCTAATGGTGCCGTCTGCTTTAGAACACCATTTATGGCGGTAGGTGGAAAGTAGGTCTATTGGTGGATCTAATTGAGATACTGAAGATGTAACAATTGTTGATTGCGGTAACAGCACACTGCCACCATTGGAACAAACACCGATCATTACAACAGTACCTTACCATATTCTTCAATGACTTCTAACCTATCGAATGTGAACACGCAGGTGAAACAGTTCATCGAACTTTTAACATCCGAAAGTTTGCGGTTGCGCTTCTGGAGCACAACCATGGGGGATTTCCAGTGTACCAGGCGCACCAAGCATGAATCTCATTTTGGGTGGCCAACAAGTCCTCGTCGACCTCTGGACTGTGATACCGTGTGCCATGTATGGACAAGATCACTTGTTTGGCAAGTTTCCGACCTGGTGAAAGCAAAAGGAGATGAATTGCGAGAAGCAGCCACGGTACGGACAGAAAGACTTAAAGCCTTCCAGCATAATGGGGTTCGGAAGGATTGATATGTTTTTATTTTGGCAGGCTTTCACTTTCTCCCAAAATAATACAAAAAGAGAACACGGCGCAAGCAGCAAGGTGGTACCACGGTGAAGGACTGACGCTCGCAACAACGTACACTTTACGATCCGAAATAAAATCGAAACCTGAAAACGAAAAGGAACGCAAACAGGTTGTGTAGGCTAGAACACGTTACCCTTTGTGCCGTAGAGTAGTCCTGCGAATGAACGGTGTTTTTTTTTCGTCTGAGCGGTACTTGGGCTCGCTCGGGGTATGTGGCACGGGTTTGATCGACTTTTCGTGGCTAAGCTTAGGGTACACTACGATATGCTTAAGGATAGTGTGCAAAAGATAAAATTCGTACATATCGTGACGTGATCGATATGCACGGGTAGATCGGGACAGCATGTGTCCGAGTTGACATTTGAAACCATATCTGGAACTGGCGCTGTAGCAAAGTACGAACACCCGTGCCTAGTGGATAATGTGTATAGTATCGTTTACAGCAGATGGTGTCGCTTGGGTGCTAGCAGTAGATGCCAAACAAAAGACTGAAACGCGAGGAAAGTATCTACAAAGCAACTTTTAATGTTACTTTGTAGGATTAGTTACTCAGTTTAGTTTCAATTGAGGTATTTTTATTGATAAGTGAAAATAAAAATAAATAAATGCAACAGCTTGAAGTACAAACAGGATTGCCCTCAACTCTAGCTAAATTTTTGTACAACTTTTGTTTAGTTTTTGGGTCACTCGCTCACCAGCCAACCTCTGGCTATCTCAGCAACATTGTTGAACACGTGCCACCTGGGCGCTTGTACCCATATTGGCCTGGTTATTGGGGGTTATTGCTTTTGGTAAATGCTGAAAATCGGACCTTTTAAGGTCAATATCGTACGGTTGGCAAGATCGTTATCGCGTTGGAAAGAATAACGGTTATTGCTCTGGGTGGTGACTGGTTGAAAAAGTTCATTCAGCGATTAACGAAACCTGCGTACCGAATGGAGGTGAGGTTCGTCACCTTGAGATCGTAGCCCCGGTTCATACCTTACTCGAGCATTGAAATCTTTCTGTTATCCACAAGCTCGAATTCAATAGGCACAGTTTGTTGCGCTGGAAAAGATTTATGGCTGAGATTTGGCGAGAAAAAGTAACATACAATTTAATCAACAAGCTCGCAAAACCCAATTCAAACGTTAACTGTCAATTCAAACGAGGTTTGACGATGTTTTAGTACAGGCATACACCAGCCGCGTTGTTTGGTCAAACGGCGTTGCCATGGAAATCACATACACCGAACGACGAATAAAAACAACTCTTTTCTCACAGTAGCATGCGCAGTACAGGCGTAGTAGCGTATGACATTTTAACCACCGAAAATATCCGTTCAGTTTACTCTGGCTCTCTCGAACGACATTCCGGTAGTGAGACGACACCGAATCCAATCCGTTGCTTTCCGTTTGTACTCTAACCTCCATACGGCAGAAATACGGCGCAGTTTCTTTTGCACCGTTCGGTGCACTGTTTGAGAAAATGTGCGCTGGCAATAAAGCAGTGCGCTGAAAGTATCCTTCAGGCGTTACCAACCGAACAAGCTCGGCGACGACTACCGCTAGTGAAGTCCTCCACCGAGCGCGAACCGTTCTTGAAGCGCGCAAAGATGATGTTCCAACGATGGATCCGTGGCCTATATTTCGACAAGGTAGGTGTGAAAGCATAGCCTGTACACATGGGCAGCTTCACGAGCTTCACCGAGTGAACGCGATCGATCGAGGGGTGAATGTCACGGTGAAAATGGCCGGAAACGCTTGGTTTGACCCTCATTCAGGGCCGGACTGTCGGGGGTTGACCGGTCGCGGTGAATCGGCCACAACCAATCATTTCCTTCAGGCGGGGTTGCGCTTTGCATATGCGACCTCGGGAGTGAAGCATATTGTTTCAATGCCGATAAATCCCGCTCGTCATCATTATCATCCTTTTTGCAATCGGTTGCACTGTGTAGCAACACATAGTGTCGGTAGCACTCGGGGAATCGAGGGTGTGCCCGATCGTGGACGCGATTTGCTGGCTGTGGGTGAGGCAAAGCATAAAAAACAAAGCGGCCGGTTCAAAGCGATGCTAGACCGCGGTCATCAATCAATCGGAGTTATCGATTGCAAATTGCTGGAAGTTTGAGTAGGGAAAGAGGGCGAAAGATATGCAAGCAGAAGACGGGCAGGAAAAACTAGAAGGCCATGGACCGCCGGACGTCAACAAACATTGTTGCCAATGGTTACCATTTACTTCGTTTGATGGATGCATCCCGGTGAAGGAAGTGGGTGTTACTCCATCCAGCGGGTAGCATTTAATGACCCATTCCGATGCGTTCGGCGATTGTAGACATGTGCCCATATGCGTGACTTGTATACGGGGTCTAAAAATAAAGGATCGATCTGGAGCTAGGGTTTGGAAGGGTTGATGAATTTATGAACGGTTCCGGTATAGTTTTGTTGATGTTGTAAATCAATATGAAAGTTTAAGCGAACTTATCGCTGAGCGACGAAGAAAAGAGAGTAGGAAATATTATAAATGAATCCCTGTGGTCAGTGATGAGCAGTCATACTAGAAGACTAGTGCCTAACCCTGGCAGATAATGTAATTTATCGCTCGCTTGCATAATTGATGGGAAAACTTCTATTTCCCGATGGAAATGGTCGATGTCTTGAAAGAGCTTTGTGTTGATGTTGTTGCAATTGCGAACAGTGTTTAACTTGAGAATAATTTATCAGGTCACTGACCATTGACGTGAAGACCTCTTATGCCTCTTATGTTTGAATTATTGATAGTTCTTTCAGAATTATTGATCTCCAAAAATGTTTAACAGCACCTTCATTTGATGAGGCAAGTGGGATATAAAAGCACATCTCAACTCCCTGCAGCAGAAATACTCTCTAGTGAATCAACGCCTAGACACTTGATCGATGTACCTAATGCCAATCAATTATGCATTTTCTTCGGTTCCGGTCGCAGATTATTCATAAGGCACGTTTCAGCTCACATCAACACCGCGTCCGCGTTACAATGAATATGTAATTTCACTTCACCAACTGTACCGCTACAGGGCTGCTGATCGGTGACGATCACCGTCACTTGGTGAAAGCCTACGGTCGGTTGATGCTAAGTCCGTTGCATCGGAGGCATCTTTGTCGATGGTGTGCCGGTGAGCTATGGGACTTGTCGGACCTGCTTGAACGGTGTTGATGAAACACGATGATCAACAGGGAACGGGATCGGAATCTTGACTTGTTTGTGGTTGACATTGCCACAGGGAGGTTGCAATGTTTTCGTTGCAGCACTTTACGCTTCCCAGTATCCTTGAAACATACCGCACAGCATGAACTTGTCTTTGTCGGAGCGTGGGGCCGCAATCACAGCCCAGTACCCAGTCCTAATCGAACTGTCATTCGCAACGGTTTTCCGTTTCGTCTAATGGTGTTCCTTTGTTTCTGCTTCTTTTCGCAGGTGAGCTCGCGAGCGTAAATCGTTTTATATCCGTATGTATCTCCAGGCAGGTCAATGATGGCAAGTCAATAAATAAATCACGTACACATTGACCTGCAGGTCCGAGTATTTAGCATCCAAAAAAGGAAAGTTTTGTGTGCGAAAGTGTTTTTTTTTTTTCACCGGGAAATTCAATGTCTGTACGGTGGTCCGTGTGACAATGTGTGCCTGTGTGTACAGAGGTAGAGACGTGTTGCTAAGCTTTGAACCCTTGCAAGGATTAGCAACAGATCGGTTGAAATGTATCCATACAAGCTCGTATGGCATGCTATTAAGAACCCAGCAAATGCGGTATGAAGAGTGAAAGTATTGAATCGATACGCTTTGTTTTGTTTCGACTGGTGTAATTATAAACCGCGTGGAATGTGCAGCAAATAGCAATTATTTTATATGCAACGGCTGATGAAATGGTGCGTGGTAGCTGGTGAAAAAATAGCTTAATGCACCTCGGTGCGTTAGGCTTTGGGTGTTGTTAATTACATTCTTAATAATGCTCCCATTCCTCGTACGCACCATAATTGATGATTTGCGCGTAGACTTTTAGATGTGCAGACGGGCAGAACTTGTTGGGTATGTTCCAGATTGGTATCGAATGATGGGCAAGCAATATTTTAAAGTATTATTTGGGCATCTTTTAATGATTCAATATATTTGTTTGAATTGTTTAAAAATGGGTTATTGGAAGTTTTAAAATATTGGAGAAATATCCTTTAGAACACAGTTTGCCCAATTAAAAGCGCCCAAAATTTAAGTTATCGAAAAAAAAAAATTGGTTATATTTGCAGTAATATTAGAACAAAAATGAACATCAAAACTGAATTGTAAAATCAATCTAATTTTAAAATAACCTGCTTAACAATCGTCGATTCGAGTATCGTTAGCAAATCGTAAGAAATTGGAAGAATGCACCCAATCCATTTCCAAACTTCATTTGCCAACATTTTACGCACGTACTTTTGCAATCTGCGCGCCCAACATACATTGCGGCCCAATAGAATTCATGCGCACAATCCACACCTACCCCTCCAATATCCAACCTCTGGCTGAAGCGTGTTGGCCGCGAAAGCCACAATTTAATTTCTTTCTAATTAGATTACGCTACCGCAATTGGCTGATCATCGCAAATTCGTTGTACGTCGGCGCCATGTCTATTCACCTCCTCGCTCCCAAAGAAAGGCACACCAAGATTGGGTTTAAACCGGCTTTTTCTCTCTTTCTGACGTACTGTTTTTGGTTAAGCTATAGCTTTTGGCTCGCGTTCAACCACCCGAAACCAGGTTAACAACGCATGCTCGAGCAGGTGTCGCTTGGTACGCTCGGGCTACGCACCAGCTACTTAATTCGATTAGTAAATCGAGCTATCTGGCGATCGATCGCGGTCGGGATCTTGATGGCCCAGAACCGGAGTTCCAAACCGGAGTACGGTGACCAGATCGATCAGGCGACAGGGTGGTTAAATAATGCTCGCTTCTCCGAGCGCTGAGAGAATATCGGAGAAACTCCACGAAAAAGGGTTTTTTTGTCCATGTCGAAGAGGAGCTGATGCGCACGATTAGTGTGGATATGTGAGATGGATAATGATGAGCTTGCGGCGCGTGTGGAGCTTGTTGCACAATTAACCCAGCTGCTTGAGGGTTCAGCTTCACACCACCCGGCACACATTACGCATGTTCGCAGAAGCACTGATGCTGCGCAGATGGGCGAAGGAAAATATCGGCAAAATGCCTTTTCCAAGTACACATTTGCCTTCTAGCGCCTTGTTGGAGGTACTTCTTCACACTGGGTAATTGAATAATGTTTGGCGGAGATTTAATTGCCCCGGGTGAGCCATGTCAAGCGGAGTTCGTTGCTATTTTCAGGTTAAATTAGTTAATTGTCCCGTTTTAAGGTTATTCGATCGATTATTTGGCCTCATATTGCAACAATGCAAAATAAGCTTCCTCGGCAATGCGATCACGCCATCGTTATTAATGGTTCATAATTTTGACCAGTTTGAACAAAAAAATCGAATAAAGATACACACACGGTTTAATAAAAACCTCGAAGGCTCAATTCACACGGTGTCCCTTAGCGCCGGTAGCAGCCGTGCCTAATATGGGAGTTCCCCTTTCACCGATTGCATCATTTGCCAGAAACTTCAACAGACAGGCCAGCAAGGTGGAAACATAGTTCCCCAGAAAAACATGAAAAATGCATCCAAACACATTTCTATCGCCGATCGTCACGTTATGGTTTATGGTTCGGCCCGCGGTGCCGAATCCACCTGCAGAGAAGGCCTAACGTCGCACTGCGTCTGGGCCACGATCACCAATCGTGGTCTGGTTTGGGGCGGGAACTAATTAATTTTCATCCACATGCCGCCGATTCGTTGCCGTATGCCTATTTCGTGGGTATTGTCATCACAAATTACGACAGTAAAGACAGACGCCGGATTTTTCCCCACGTGCGTCACGTGTGTGCGCCGGTCTGTCTGCATGTATATTCATTCAACTCGTTTTAAGGTTGTTGCGGACCAATGCGCGGAGCCTTAGGAAACACCCTAAGGGAGTGGATCCATTTTCAACCTGTGCTAAACTGATCGATCAGCCCGCTTCATTATGATAGTCCAAGGTAAGCGATCGGGCGATGTTTGGGGGGTTTTCGGGTGGTTCGTAACGTTTCACCGGTACCGGGCGTACGATTTGAAACTATTTTGTATAAATTATGTCCAACCAGCTTCAGTTAAGTAAGCGCGTGTGATTGGTGGTGTTGCACCAAGCTCGGCCCTGCCTTATGTTGCAACTGGTTTTCACTGCTGCAGCAACCAGCCTTGCTTCCTTCCGGTTAGGGAGCGCTGACAAATTTGACAATGGTCGCCCATTTCTCAACCCAACTCCGATCCGATCCGATCCGGCTCTAATTTAAGCAAGTGCTTGGCCACGTTTCCCACCGTCCGCGCCGGCATTATCGCTGGTAAATTTAATTAAAAAATATGTATTCAATCTGATGGAGGAGGATCGTAAAGTTATGCCCACCTCGCGCACTGGTAACGATGTCCAGCCACTTTCCATTCCGGGGCCCTGTTTGCTAGGGAAAATTACCCGGACTGCACCGGACTATCGCGAGGGACGCGATAGTAATCAACAAATTTTTACATTTATTGCTATTTAATTGCAATCGAAAGCGGTGGCGATAGACTAACGGCGTTGCTAATGCAGCTGCCCACCGGTTAGGCGGGAACTACACGGCTGTGTGTACTACCAAGAGCCGGTGGGCCCGTGTTTGGTTTCGTTGGCCGAGATGAAAGTACCCGATTACGTTACACGCGGTGGCAATGAGTGATGGTGATGAGTTGCTTTTTGGCTTTAGTAAATTCATTTGCGCATTTGCGTCGTTGGGATTTGCACACCTTTACATTTTTTTTGTTTCTTACGGCGTAAAGCATCCATTCCATTCCACGCAGGCTTGATTTGCGTTGGTTAATTAGCCGATAAAGTCAAACGGTCGATTTGAACGACGACGGCTGCCGTGCAGGGATGGCTTTGGCGTTTGCAGCAAGCTAACTCGATTTGGCTAATTGACCAATTGATGGATGAAAAGCGCTACGAGGGACCCATTCGAGCGACCCGACGAGAGTATGGAGATTTTCGTTTGCAAACATCGCCAGCTGCATTCAGCAAGGAACGAATTCGAATTGTTTGACGCCATTTGGAATGAGCTAAATGGCGTTTTGATTCTCATTGACCTGAATCGGCGAACCAATCGCGATGAATTTGACACGAATGAATGTTCAACTGAGGCTACACACTGTTCAATAAGTGCCTCATTAACGGCCAGAACATTGTGCGAAGTGTGTCTTTTATTTGTGGATTGGTGAAGAAATGACTATTTGTTGGGAGTTTGTGCAAGAAATATTATTAACCTTTAACTGGTTGATGTTGAACGTCAAGCGAAGTTGTAAATTGTTAGAACTTCTTAAAGGTTTTGAAACGATTCATCGTTCGACAACATTTAGTAAAATAATTTTCTTCATTTCAATGCTTTACTTACTATATCTGGTTAACAGGTTCGTAGAGTGTAGAACAAGTAAGGAAAACAAACTCCCATCCCCCCATGGGAGCAATTTTAAAATATCACTGGGAGATCCTATCTCCTTGCTTTGTATCACGAATTTCACAAATTGTTCTGGCGATTCGAAGCGAATCTTCAATGTGGTCCGCTCTTTAATATTATTGTTTTGAATTCCCAATCTTCGTCTGGCGACAAACGACACACGATTGGTTCTCCAATCTGGTATTGATTTGAGTAGCTTCTGATGAGCTTCTTCAATGTTCCGACTTCAGCACCGAGTGCAAATAAAAGAGTTCCTGAAACTCATTATGGGAGATTTTCCTTGTTGAAAAGGGCATTTATTTAGCTTATAGATTTATTCGTTAGGTGAAAATCTTGTTAAAGGAATACTATTGATGAGTTGATTTACTGTATTATTTTAACTTACTAAGAAATGCCTTTGTTACATAACAGGAAGCTCATAAATGAAACCCAAAGCAATATGGTCTTTTAACACACATATGCTCCACCATTCAACATTTCTGTTACTACCCCCTAGTCTCCTCTTTTCCCTATGTTCCGCAAAAGGCATGTGGAAAAGTGCGACTTTCTGCACCCAAATTCAACGCCACCTTATGTCACCCCGCAGCGGGTTTCAGTTTCAATGCGTATGTGTGTTAGAAAGTCATCCGTTTCGGAACAAGTGGCGCGAAGTGAAAAAAATAAAAGGTTCAACCGCCCGGCCAGACACGCACAGTGGGTGGCGTGGCTTAATTTTACGCTGCGCTGTCCCACAAATGAGTGTCTCCCGAAATTGGCCAGCAAAACAATGGCATGCCACCGAACGGGTGAACGAACCGGGTAATTTTGGCACACGCAGGAACGGCCCGTTTCGTTCAAGGTGAAAAGACACATTTCTCCAGGTTTGATAAAAGAATGGCTTGATGATGAGCTGGTTGACAGATTAATTGGGTGTAGAATTTCTGCGTGGTAAAACCAGTGTCTCTATTCAATCTGTCAACGGTGTGAAAGGTGAGGTGTGTATACGGTAGCTGTTACCACAGCACAAATGTGTTTGGTCGTAAACATGATGACGAAAGTTCGATGATGTAAAAACAAAGCCTGGCGTTTCCGTTCGACCGTTTGATCATCGTCGATCGTGAAGGTAATATTTCCTCCAAGCTCGTTTCGTCTCTCTCACACACGGCATCGCTATGCATGGGTGAAGAATCGTGCTCTACGTACATTTGTCAATAAAAATATAGGTGTCAATGTTTGAGGTTTGATAAGCCAAACTCTTTGCATAATCGAACACATAACCAAAAGCTCATAGAAAGTGAAGCCAAACCAGGTGTGTCTGAGCTTAACCGGGCGCAGTCTTGTAGATGCGCCGTTCCAAACCATTGCTTCATATACAAAAACACAGCAAACATTATCAAAAACCCTTCCCACCGTGAAAAAAAGACCAATCACAGCTTGTTTGCTCCGAAATCACCGAAAAAAAGTGTGACAAAGCGTGTATTTTCCGGCCGTGGAAAGACGCGTGCGTGTACGGTTCGGAAGTAGCACCTTGTTCGAGTGTCCGAAACCGGCAATTTATGGTAATCATGCTTCAACGATTACTGGCGCTTAAAAGTTTTTACCGTTTACCACCGACCGTGTACGACTGTTAATCGAAGACGTAGACGAAAAGAAAACGACTACGAATTGGCTGGACAACGAAATTATAACAATTTAGCACTGATCATTCGATAATGGATTGTAGCGCACGAAGCAATAAAGATCGAAATACGAAACAACATCCAAAAGCTGCAATGGAATTCCAGTGACTTTTTGTGGGGACAGTTCGTGCCGGTTGGAGAAAGCGATAAAATCGATCCTATCCGTTATCGCGCGAATCGAATTGCGGGCTGGGAGGGTTTTAAAGCGTGATCAGTGTCTTAATCTATCAAGTGTTAGATAATGTGTCTGCTCACTGTTATCACAAAGAGGCAAGTAAACTGTTGCATAAAGCATTTACTAAATTATAGCATTGCAGAGCGCACCAGAATGGCACAACTGTATGGTTATGGGCTTTTAACCGCATCGCCAAAGCCAAAACGCCAAAAGCTCGCAGTGAGAAGCGTTTGAGACACGAATCCCATTCAGGGTGGCCATATTAATTATGTACTGCGGACGTTCTTAAATCACCAACACCGGTCTCGGCCGTAAAATATGTTCGCCCATTTACCGAACTGTTCGGTTTTATTGCTTTTTCCCGCCCCGGTGGTTCCTCTTGGTATCGCTCCGCTCCATCCGCTTAAAGCAGCAAATCTGCGCAAAAACCGTGATCGCGTCCCATTTATCGAAACGTGATCGATCTTTCCCCGCGATCTGCTGCTGTTCGGTCGTTTCGTTGCAATTTTGCAGTTCCGTTCAGGGTGTGCGGGGGGGCTGGAATGGGCAGCGCGCACACCGCCCCGTGCAGTACGCTTAGATTGGTGGTATTTGTACGACCGACCACCAAACAGGCACGCTGAGCAGCGTTAGCGTTGTAAATGTGCTGATCCGAATTCCCTTCCAGCTCGTCCATTTCCGCTTTCAATTTTGCGTGTCGTTTGGGCACGCAAAGGCAACTTCAAAATACAAACGTCGTCCATCGCGCTCGTCGTCTAGCCCAGGTTCGCTCTGGACACATCGTGGACGCCGTCATTCGGCTTTGGAGGTAGTTGGTCGTGTCTCGTCATGGTTGGGACGGTTGAGCAGATTTTTTTTGGACACGATCGCTAGACGATCGACCGCAATTTCCTGCTGTGCGTGCGAGGCGCTGGTGGATCGAATTTGATCCACCGCAGCTAAAGCTGATCACCGATCATCCGGCCGGTAGAATATAGCCGGGCCCGGTACGGACTACTTCCCCGGGTCTGCTCCGGTGCTCCAGAAGATGGTGCTTTTCGGGGACGGTAAAAGCAATGCTGTTGCGCAACGGAGACATTCTCCGCAGCCCGCAGCATCACCTGCATTCTTTCTCCGCAACGCGGTTGCGTTGGTTGCGTCAATGTCCAGGCGGATGATCGGCAGGGATTCAGGTTTGCGTGTCAATTGGGGGTATGTGACCTGTGCCTTATAAATCTGGCCTTTCGGAGTGGTGTAATTGTCCGGTGCAAGATCTTCATAAAGTTCGATGGGATGGCGAAGCGAAAGAGCGATCGGGTGGGGAAAAAGAAAATTTACCAGCCAGGTGAAAGTAAAGACGTTTATGAGCATAAGAGCGGTAAAGGTAAAGTGCTCAGCTTTGGAACGTACAACGAATGATTGTTTTGTCTACTGATGGTACTTCGATGACTACCGACACTTGGTGATGGTATGTTGTTGTTTGGAAATTCAACAGTTGTATGAAACTTATTGGAAAATAGGAAATAGTCGTTACTCAGTTATGTGAAACATTTTGAGAATGTACCGGAGTACCTCAGATATTCGCTTCAACAAAAGATTCTTCAATTTTTAACATCATTATAGAAGCTTCAGATATTTATTACAAAACTATATGTCATCATCTTGTTGGCGGTTGAATCCCTAATGTAGAAGGAGTACTTCAACAGCATCAACCGATACATGTAAGACTTTGACTGACTGTGATTTATTTGACAGCTGCCAATGAATAGCAACGGACATGATTCCCTCTCACTTTTTCATGTTTAAAAAATCTATGTTTTTGTTGCATTAGTCCACTACGACAAAGTCCATTCTCGTTCTGTATAATGAGATGAACACTATCGATCGAAACCGTACACAAGTGATCGATGCAATTATCGTGAAAACGAACCTCTTTATAATTACAGTACTTACTCGGATCTGCTGTGATGTTATTTAAGTGATGCTTGACGCTTAGATGAATGTCAGCACGTATGGGGGAAAAATGTTTCAAAGTGAGAAGGGCTGTTGTGCAAGATCCATCACTGAATGAATGGATACAGCGTTGACGGCAATCCTTCAACAACAACTGCTAGAAATAGCTTTTTTAAGGGCAGATTCAATACTGTATTCTATACAATAATGAAGTACGTCAAATTGAATTATAAGCAAAGTTCGTAAAGCTATAATTGCATTCTAAAACATTGCAAATGGTTTTAAATTTAAGCACGAGCACTCGATCTGTAATTATTTCTGCAACAACTCATCTCTCCATATTCTTCACGCTAAATCATAATCCACGTTCGCAATTTGTTTCGCTTTCCCCATCACCCGGTGCCTCTAATGGCGAACAATTACGGAATATCATCCTCACATCCATCCGAGGTCTATGCAGCACGGATTTATTTCACCTGCATGTAGCGTACGTACCGTTCGATCAGTGTAATACTATCGATTTGAATTGAAAGTACACCGGCCTCGGTCGGTTTTCACTTTCATTCGAGCACACGGCACTCGGTGAGTCGAGTGCGGGTTCGTCGCTTGCCGTTTCATGCAGCTCTTCGTACGGAAGAAAGTGATTTATGGGTACTATGCTGAAGCTTTTGCAAAATCTTACCCAGTGCGCGCGCGTGTACGATAACACAACGCCGTCGGACGTCGTTTGCCGCACTAATCACGTTATTATCGTCCGCTTGGGATGTTTTGCTAAAAATGGCCCAAAATGGGAATGATCGAACGTGGCGAAAGGAGGAAAAATTGCAATTATATTGTCTTTTTTTCTTCGGAGGAGGAGAAAGAACCTGGGAAATGGGAAAGAGGGTGACAGCGACTCCAGCAACGGTTTTATCTCATCGTGCAGTTTAAGGATTGGTTGCGTAAGCTTTTTAGTGCGATATCGTCGGGTAGCATCTCACCGAACGCTTCGTCGATATCGATCGTTTGATCAAGAGACAGTCCTGCACAATCCTCCATCCGTTGCCTGATTTGGTGGCAAATTGACCGGGTCGTTGGGTTAATGGGATGGAAAGTCTGACTGAACCACCAGCGAGACTACTCCATCTTCTGCTGGTACGAAATCTTTTGAGATTTGCGAGGCCTGATGTTATGAGAATCGTTGTTATGAGATCAAACTATTGATAGGCATGAGTGACCGGCAAAGTATTGCATATGGCAACCACTTGGCACTCCTCCTGGTTGGAACGAAAGTACCAACTTTGAGTGTTTTATGCTATCAAACAAAAATGGTTCAACATTACGCTGGCGGCATCAGTCCCGAAGCCTGATTGCACACGTTTTGTCCTGCTCTTGTTGAATAATCGAAGTTCGGGTAAATTTTGTTTTCGTTACCAACCCGTTCCCTTTCGTGCTGCCGCGCCAGATCGACAAAGCGAAGGCGCTTCTCATGTGGGAAATAAATCATGTTTCCGTTTTACCGTAAGTGATGTCCGTTGCGCTCGTCACCCGCCATCGCTACCCTTAATTTATGCAAAAGAAATTGCAAACTGCCCACACAACTTTCACTAGCCGGGACCCTCCAGGAGCCGTGCGACGGGACCTGCTCAACGTACGATCCCATTTTCCTTTCAACGGCCGGTCCCGGATCGAAAACAAGCGGCGCTCCCCTTTCAGCGTTCGCGGCGCTTGACACGACTTCCCCATCGGCATGGGACAACCCCTGATGCAAACCCCGGGGAGATGGTTCTGCTTATGGTCATGCAATATTTTATCGCTTGCTCCCGCGGCTCAATATAGATCACCCGCGTGTCGTTTCCGCACCAGAAGGGCGACCGCACGGCGATTGCGTGGAAATGGAGATTAAGGTGACCATTCATCTCCGGGCCATTGCATGTGCATTGCAACGCAATCGACATCATTACGGTGCGTTACATAAAGGCGCTTAGACGAGCGCGCTGGGTGACGCGAGGGCAAGACGTTTGGTGGGTGTTGAGATGGACACCCTCACAGCCTACGCAGCATAAATGAAGCTCTTCAATGGTATAAAGCATTTCACTATGCTTGCCTGCCTGTGGATGAGGATGAGAGATGAGGATGAAGAAAACAGCGACCAAAGACGATTACCTTCCGAGCTCCTTCAAGTGCGTGCGAGCGCTGCACGGGGTTGGCTCGGGGAAAGAATTGTTCCGAAAAAGAAAAACCGGTTCATCGGTGCTGCATTGTGTAAGGTGACCGCCGAAGAAAGTGCCCGATCGCACTTCTCACAGCGGCAGGTATCGTTCCTGGGGTTGTACTTGAATAGGAACGACCCGGGCTGCAGCATAAACGCGTAATCGTGATCATTTTTTGCCGGCAATAAGGTAGAAGACGTAAGGCACGGCTACGGCAACACCGAGCAGTCCGAGATCTCGACGACCACTCCCGGTGCGATTAAAAGTTCAATGTCTTTCGTTTTACTTTTGAGCTCTGGCTAGTCCGTGGCAGTCCAGGCAACGGCTGTTTTCTTCAGTCACAATACAAGAGAGCTGGCAAAAGATGAAAAGAATACAACTCGTTTAAGAAGATACGTGGTTTCGTGCTAGATCATCTTAAATGTGAAGATTCGGAGAAGAATATCCGGTGCCTAACAGTAATGGTTTACTTATTCTGTCTTGCTTGTGTTCCTATCTTCCAGATGCGAAAATTGCGTGAGACAGAACCATGTAGCGGAACTATCAGCAAAAGCAACAGCAATAACAGCATCCAATCCGTCACCGACGATTACGAACAGCTGGAAACGAAAGAATCTCTGGAGCTGACTATTGTCACCGCGACAACCACGACGACCGCAGTCCCGGCAGCGGAAGAAGCGTCGACCCACGACTGCAGCTGCCGTACGACACGGAACATAAGTGAAACACAGGAAAATAACATAGACGTAGCGATAGAAACAACGACGTGCGGCAATGATGAGGCTGAACGGCCAACGCTGGTAAGTCGTATTACATTCTGACGTACTTCCATGCATGACGCATTTGCCAATGAATTAATATTTTCAATTCTTCACCCAACAGCCGCACGAATTATGTAAACGAACCAAGGAAGCTCACAGCAACGACAGCAGTAGTGTCTGCAGCGTAGTACTAGAATCTAAGGTCAGTTCGCCTTATTTTGCACCGAGCGCAACGGACACCGAATCCGCACCACAAACGATCGTTTCCATCGAGTGCCAACAAGCGTCCCTTAGCTCTGATCCGGATTCGGCCCTGTCCTCGATGAGTCCGCAACCGAACAGCTTTACCGGTGATGCGCCGCAGGACGATCCTTGGAATGTGCAGCATTCGCCGATCGTCCGGGAGGAGGGCAAATTGACCAGAATTAAGGCGGAGCTGGATGAGATGCAGCAACGGTACGAAACCCTCAACCGGGACTACACGCTTGCCAAGGAACAGATCGACCAGCTGGAGCAGGAGCTGGTTAAGGTACGTTGGGAAGCACTTTCTGGAGAAGTTTGCCGAAAATTGTAACTAATTTAAAATAATTTCTTAACTTCTTGCAGGCAACACAAGCTTCCCGCGAACAAAGCAAACTCAATGAACGTATCGCATACCTCGTTAAGGTAGGTGCAGAAATTTATGTTTCTTTACGTGCTGGATTTGTTTAACGATTGACTAAGGCTATCAAAAAGCAGTTAAATTGTTTAGCTAGAGGTGCCTAATGAAATGTTACAGAGATTATTTCGAGTAGTGTGTCTTGGATAGAATGTGCTCGAATAATATTTTTTTGTGATGAGATGTTATATATCTTTCATGAAGATTAAGGACTACAAACATACATTTTAATGTAACTTTATAATAAATCGTTTAATAACATATCTTTCCAGCGCGAGGAAGACCTGCTAAAGGAAAGTCACGAGCTGCGCGAGCAAAACGAGCTGCTCGAATTTCGTATAATCGAGCTCGAGGAGAGCCATGACAAGGTAAGCTCACATGTAGATGGCGCGCGTGTAGCGCGATCCCAGCTTTGGGCCATTATTACTCGAAAGACCAGTTGTGCTTTGAATCTAATCGGCACTTTTACTTTTGGAGAATTGAGTTTTAAATGCAGCTAGACGAGCTTGCATGCGTGTTGACGTGGTTGACTTCAGCAAATCGTGTTAAGGTCCACATCTGCGAATAAAACAGCTCAATCTGGCGCTGCCGGGTACCGGTTTGCATCAATCATCCACCAGTCCCACGACCTCGTTGCAGATTTTGGGACCCGCTGCTCCCAGTCACCTGCGAGATAATTTGCGAAATATTGCCCAGAGCATTGCAATCGGCGTCGATCCCCGCTCGAACCTTGAACAAATAATTGGATTAGGAATTGGACTATAATTCATTGGCTTACGGTGTCATTTGTGGGGCAGCTTTGGGCGATACTTTGGCCTCTGAATACTTGGAGGGGAGTTGTACAGTAACCGAAAATCAACCATGAAATGATCGATGGTGTTTTATGACGGTGCATGAATTGGATATGCAGAGTTCTATCTTGCACTAATTCTGATCGATGCATTCTTGATTTGTTGATTGGAATCTGCAACGTGAAGGAACTCTGTTGACTATATTTCCTCGTTTTGAATCTATAAATTCTGAAGGAATTTTCGTCCTACTGATGAATATTTATTAACGGTGTACTTTGACAGGTTATTACATATTTTTGGTTTAACGATATTTTAGGTCATGCTGTCAGTTCAGTGATTCAATCTTCAATTTATCGATCGCGCTCATAGAACCCCCCAACCACGATGGTGGTTAACCTTGGGTTAAATTAATTCAACTTTAAGCTATTTATACCGCGATTGCTGAATATTCTTCCCTCAATATTATGCTACTTTATTCGTCCACATATGTAGGTCGATAATTGATTCCTGTCAGCTGTTTCTTGTAAAATATTGCCCATTGTAGATGAATCTCTGCTTCGTCAAATTTGCCACCGTCCCACCTGTTGGCAGTGTTGTTTGTGTCCAAATAATGTCCGTTACGCTAATTAAAGATTTTTGCTTGTGATATGGCGATAGACACTGTTTGTGTCTCGGTTCCTTGTTGGGCTTCCTGTCTCAGCATGGCAGATTAGAATCTCCCGCAGTTCGGACAACATTCCTTCGGATCAATTTCATTGGCACGATTAGCTTTCCCTCCACTTTAGCGATCACGACTGTGCACGATGTGCCCACGACCAAACACTCAATCACGCACGCACCACGGTCGCATCGCATCTTCCCGCTCTGAAAACCCCCATGCCCATGGGTGCTCTGCTCATTTCAGACACCAACATCCTATCATCACTTTCGTTCGTATAAAATCACCACAACAACGCCTCCACAAGCGCGCCATACCATAAAAAGTATGTCGAGTGGTTTGATTGTGGATTCGATCGCATCCTCACGAGAATCGTACCGTACCGATTGGTATGTTGCGTTAGCCAGTCGGCTAAGCGTCAACAGTCGACGATCGGCTGTCATATCGACGGAAAACCATCGGCTCAAAGGCGACCGCAAGACGACCAGTCTGTCAGTGACTAATCGAGCGCAAACATGGCCCGATCGGGCGAACCCCCTGGACAGCCGCTCGAAGGGACTCCCTAATGATTTGTTGGTTTGTGGGCTGTGCCGTTTTTTCTCACGGTGTTTTACACCCCGGCCCGTGTACTGCACGGATGGTGGTCGATGGTCAGCAACATTTTATGCTCGTGCGCAAGCTAGCGTGGTCGAGGTGGAGCATGAATCAACCGAACGGCGGACGGAGGGTTAAGAGAGGGAGGATTGTTTTTCTTTCAACCCTTCTGGAAAGCTTCGATACCGATCGTTGCATGAATGAAGTGACCATAGTGCAGACCCCGAGATAGCTTTGGAGCATAATGGACGTCCAAAGTAGATCCGTTTCCCGCCAAGGATAGATACACATACCCATACAGGTGTGGTGTATTGTCCCGTGTTTGGCCAGCCCCCCCAACCACGACCCCTGACTCCCCCAAATCGTGCACAATGTTCGCGATGTTGTGGAACAGACTGCGATACTTCTAGGCTTGGATTAGTCATAATTTAAACACACTGCGCGCTGCAAGTGGGGTGGGCTCCAGCCGCTTATTGACATAGAGGTTTGTCTTTTTTGTGTGCGCGTGTGTGTGTGTGAGTGTGTACCGCAGCATGTTTCATACATTTCGCATAAGCCTGACGGCCATTCGCTGCTTTTGATCTTTGACAGGACAGCATGGGACGCGATCAGTTGGTCCAGCACCGGTTCAAATCAACCGTTTCGTTTGGAGTTCATTTGTTCGACTATCCACTCCACAGTTAACGTTTGGTCGTACGTTCTTTCGGTTTCGGTTGGGAGATTTATGGAGACCGGCTGGAGCAACGAAAACCTCCATCCGTCGTTGGTGGTGCCGTGAGCGATTGCTAATTAGTCACTTAGTTGCCCCCGTAGGGCAAAGGAGTGGTAGAAAAAGCATCAATAAAATGTGTAATATTGAAAAGTTATAGTTTTTTGCAAAGATCAAAACGATTTAAAATGTAGTTTTGAAATGTGAACCATTTTGTACCAATTTTATTGCTGCATCTCTACAGTTTGAACAGTTCCGTTTCACCTTTAACCTTAAACCAGCCTGTCAAAACTGAAGGTACCTTAGTTGGACTGATGTGATGCTGTTCGGCATACATAAAATCCTCCCACGACTAACGAAAACCATACAATCACGGAGTTATTTCGCCTCTTCGTGTCCGGATTAGCACACGTAATAAATACCGGCCATGAATGGTTCTTGTTGCTTCCGTAAGCTAAGAAAATTTAATGCCACCCTTAATCTTATCGACCTTCCCGCGGACGGTTGTGGCCGGGCGTGTAACCGTATGGTGAAGATGCGAAACCCTTTGATCATCCGCATTCAGGTTCTCGCACGAAGAAAGCCCTTTTTCGGAGTTTTCGGTGATAAAAGACGATTTTCCAGCTTCGTTTTACATCACTATTTATGAGAGAAATTCACATCAATTGGGGTTTTCCTTGATAAAATTTTCCGCCGCTTATATGTAATGAATGGAAAATGAAGCTCAAGAGCTCATTTTCGGGAGCTCCGAAAAGAAGTTTCCAGTGTTAATCAAATGTTAGGTTCACTATCCGTACTATCACTATCAAATAGTAATACTCTTTTTATTTTTCTGTCTAGAAACAAGCATCATAAGGCTTTTAATAAAGTAGCAGCGAACGTGTGGACGATTTGGCTTAATACAATTAGAGGATAAAATATTTCAAGCGCTTCTTAAGTTAGAAATAAATGTCAATGGTTTTCTGTCTTTCCTGTGTAGAAGCATAAATTTCTTAACAATTCAAACTGTCCTTAAATAATTTAACAAAATTGGCTGGAATTTTTGTTGAAATGTTATTAATTTAGTTGGAGCATGAAGATCCAAAGCCCTACATTTTGTATTTTCAGCTAATTAACAAACTACCAATCCAGTTTGTGCGTCTTAATAAGCTATGAACAAATAGAATGCAACATTCTAAAAGTGCGTATTTATTCAGTGCGTACGCTGGAAGCTATGAGGGCTTGCGCTAAGATACTCCCCCAATCGTCTTAAACAGCTCAAGCGCCAGGCGCTAGCGTCAGAAGTCGGCTCGCCTCGTTTACAAACTTTCCGCTTCCGTGCTGCCGCACCCAGTTCCGCTCCTCGTCAGCTGCTGCTGTGCAGCATTCTCCCCCCATTTTTTTTAATGTATAGCTCAAAAAATACGGCACACGAGTGTACGAGCCTTCGTCCGCATGTTCACGCGTCGCTCGTTCGTTCGCGCGCTCACAGTTGCAAACTTGTTTGCGCGGGCGTCGGTCGCTTTCGATTGATCTTGAGCGTGCGGCAACTTGCCCGAGGTTCGTCGCTGGAACATGGTAGTGGCGCATTCAAATCTTTCGTTCGGACTCATCCGATTGGCGTCGGCTGCGAGGGGCAAGGTTTTTCCCAGTGCAAGTGAAAAGAAATGAAAAGTGCGCCCAAACCATTCTGTGGCGGCCACCGGCCCGAGCCAACCACCCCTGAGGTGCGATCGATCAGCGTGAAAGTCAGCCACTTTTAATTGCCTCTGACAATGATTGATACTTCTGCTCGGTTCGACGGACGATCGGTTCGGTGATCGCATCCAGTGCAGTACTGAACGTGGAAAGAAGTGATCTAGATCGAGTCGATTAGCGAGATGCAAGTTAGAAATTGTTCTGAGAAAGACTCCAATACGTGTACTGCTCGACTTATTTAATACGGATTACCGTGGGAACAGTGGCAACAGGGTGTCTGTTTAAAGGGAAGGAAAACAAAATCCTTCCATCCTTCAGTGGTTCACTACGTGCGATCGATTGAAATTGAAAAGCGGATCAAATGAGCTCAGCGTTTCAAATCGTAAAGTATAAAGTTTGTGTTTATGGTAATGAATGGATCAGTTTAAGGCGGCGGCATTGGCGTGTGACACATTTGGCGGAGGTTTTGTAGCAGTTGAGCATCTTACAACCTTGCTAAAGCGAAGATAACGTCGCCAGGGTGATTAGTGGCTTTGTTGTTTTTGGAAACTCCACACAGTGAACATGTTCGTTCCATGGTCATAGACGTCTACTGCTGATCGTAATGAAGTTATGTATGTGATCTGTGTGCCGCCGATCAAGCGAGAGTGAAATCTACACGAAGTCTTGCATTTTAAGCGGATCAATCGAATGTGTTGTGTTAGACAAAAGTGATAATATGCTACTGCCAAAGTTAGGCCTTTACAATCGCTTCGGTGACTGCTGCTTGGAATTGTTTAAAACAGCGACCGTGATCGTTAGGATGTCACTGAGCGGTCGCTACTAGTGTCGCTAATTGTTTCATTAAATAAACAATCCCCAAGAGCTACCACACGTTTGATATGGCGATTGTTCGACAGCATGAGGTTTGTATATGATTGAACAGAATTTTCACTGAATTGTTGCTTACTTTTCTGTCATGCAATGGGAGAAACAGTTTGACCTATTGCGAACCAGTGGCGAAAAAATAGAGAAAAGTTTATGATTTTTTTCTTCTACAACGACATTGAAGTATCCCCCAGCATTATAGGCCCATTTTCTCTGTTGTTTCTCCAAACTTATAACTTCCCGGAACCTTGTGTCAAGTCCACCTACCAAAGCGTACACTTTTCTGTCGCAACCTTCCACGGCAACCTCGGCCACAGGCTGGGCCACACCGTACGCCGCTCATGTGAATTACAATAATTTACCACTCTAATATCTCAATCACATTGGCGTGGCGGCATCGCACATAAATCATGGCATTTTTCCTTCTTAAGTGTGCCCATTTGCTCGAACCACCCGTGTACGTTGCTCCAAAACAAACAAAGAGTATTATGGTTGGAAAGCACAATATGAATTATAGAAGCGGCAAAAACGACGGTACACCTTTCGGCCTTCATTCTAGCCAGCGGGTGAAATGAGGCAAATTATGAGCAAACCTTTAATGACCGTTCGTCAGAGAACAGCGAGAACCGAAGCAATATGGCAGGCAGTAGAATCATAGGCTTCTGTTGTGCAGCCACACATTTGATTTCGTTTCTCCTCTTTCAGCGTAGTTTTCGATGGTAGTATGCTAGGCACTTGAACAAATTATGTAGTACAGTCTCCCAAGTTTAGTATTTTCCTTAATTCATTTTGAGTAATAAATTAAAGGCAAATACGTTTCGAGACTGCCCAAGCTATTTTTTTATTCGTCAAGAAACCCGTCTAATTTGACTGTTACCCACTGAAGCTTAATTCAACAATTTAGCGCGGGGTATTACTTCTATACGGCGTGTTAACGGACGGGATCACGACCAGATGACGATGCAGTGAGTAAGATAACAAAACAGTTCACCGTTTTGCTCCGTTTTTTTTTTTGCCAACTCCCAAGACGCTATGGGAAACTATGGTTTGCAGTGGAATGTAAGCCTGTGTCGACGCTATGCCCGTTCTGACCAACAACTCACACGCTGGGCACCTTCGGCATGAGTCAACAAAAGATCGTTAAAATAGCTTCCTTTAACTGTGTGTTTTGTGCTGGAGATTAATGCGAAGCCTCGATAGAATCATAAATTAAAACATAAGTTTAAGACAACGTACATGTTGCTGTTGGGTCTTTTAATTTTGGGCCGGATGATATCACTAAAGGGGTTTGAATAATTTCTAGGCGCTGTTATGCGCTGTGGAATTCAACACACTATTTGAGGCTACTGTTTTTTTCTTGCTCTATCCATGTGCCTTTTACACCGGTAGGTCGGTGACATGAGCGTCAACCTGCAGCAATGATGGTGCGTGTGTTTTCGTGCGTGATGTGAGCAATCGATGGTCCCGCGCACCTCGTTGCGTGTCCGAAGAAGACACGCTCGCTCGGAAAACTAACACCGCGCACCGATAATTAAAGATTTGTTGAACACTTTTAACTACTGGGAACGATGCTCCTGCGGTTTGTTTGGTGGCCCAGCTGATGAGCGCCGTTTTAGTGCGTGTGTTGGAAATCCATGACCGTGACAAGCGGAGTCGTTGTTGTCGGCAGCAACAGCAGAAAATGCAGTTGAACGAACTTGCCTGCAAGTGGGGGCGCGCAAAAGGGTTACTGTTACGGTAAAACTTACCAGCGTACGCTACTGTTCTGGCTGTGGGGGAGAATTTTCATCGCGGGACAATTAGTATGCGATCGCCGGTTGTGCTCTTCGTTATTTTTGACTTTCCCAAACTGAACGCTCCCAGGCCCTTGTTGATTGCCTTAGATAAGGGGAATTAGTTTTCCGAAGTAATTGCACCAAACAGTGAGCAGTGAGTGCTAGGGCGCAAATGGTAGTTGGGAAGCATTTAAAGAAGACAAAACTGTTACCCTTTTTTCCCAGGAATGCATTGGTGTTCAAAATTCTTGTAATGGAAGACTTAAGACAAACTAACGGTTGGAAAAGACCGGTGACCCGAAGGGAAACAGACGCAGATGGCGTGTTGGTCGACGTTACAGTTGATTAGACACAACTTCTTTCCGGATACGTTGCGTACGGTTCGTTCAGTTACACAGATGGGTGTAATAGTTCACATATAGTTCATTATTTTCCCTTTGTCTTCAATGAAAGATCGCTACAGAGCGTTTCACATGATATGATCGTGTGATATGTACTGCTTCGTTTGGCAATATTTATTTTAAAATTATGTTTCACTCCTTTCCAGTGGTCGCTTCGAAACAACTCAAGTCCCACGGTGGGCGGTGGAACAACAAAGGATGGCTGGACGGACACCGAAAAGGAACACGACGAACTGATAATGCTCTCGGAGCGATCCGATTCCGGCGTAACCTCACCCAATAGTCATCACCATTTGGAGGATCAGCAGAGCGGTGTGCCGTCGCCGTGCGATTTATCTCTCTTGGATCAAATACCCACAGACGATGTGCGCAAGCGCCTCATCGCGATGACCAAGCGGTCGTGTTACGACGAAGAGGATAAGCTGTGTTTCCTGCAGATCCTCTCACTACTAAACAACCTCGAGGCACTGTCACAGGATCATGAGATCGCCGGCGATGACATGAGTCTTGAATCGCCCGTCCAAAAGTACAACTACAGCTTGCCGGACAGCAGCACACCACCGAAGGCGCTGCTGCAGTCAGCAGCGGCCGCGGTAATGTGTAGTTCAACTCCGTATAAGGCCGGCACCGGAAGAATAGTCGCTACCGTGCAACCGTTCCACAGCTCCGACCAGCATGTGGCCACCCCAACATCTCAACCAAAAGCGCCATCAATTGCATCGATCGCCGAAACGTTCGGTGGTATGAAGAAATCGACGCGGTGGAATAACGCGACCAGCTTGCAAGAGAGCGGCGTGTTCGTCGACGAACCGTGTACTCACGTTGCCACTCAGACGGAAACGGAAGACTTCCCTGCGTTGGAAAAGACAAACGCCGAACTGTGCGCCGAGATTGAAAAGCTGAATCGGTTCCGGGAGAAGATCGAAGAGTGCAAAGGGGTAGCGGCCGCTGTCTGTAAGACACCCAGCCAGGGCTCGATGGTGGCGTTAAATCTACCGGCCGCGAGTGGAGACGAAGCATGTGATAGACGCCGGCTGCAGTTCTACGTCGAGCGAGCAGAGATGCTTGAGAACAAGCTGAAGGTGTATGAAAGCAGCGGCGATCAACAGCAACGGCATCTGTCCGAGCGATTGCAACGCGAGGTACAGCTGGAAACCTGGGTGAAACAACTCTCGGAAAAGCTCGGCCGGGTGGAGCTGGAAAATGAGCGACTCGAGGAGGAACGCTGCGAGCTCGAGGAGATTGAGAATGACACCCGCTTGCGGTTGCAGCGACTGGAGGAAGATCTGGAAGTGATGGGCCAGCGAAATGAAGAGCTCGAAATGTCCAGAAGCTCTTACCAGTCCAAGTTCCAGGACGCGAAGGAAAACATCACCAACCAGGAGGAATTGATTCACAAATACGAGGAGAAGATCTTCCTGCTCGAAGAGAACGAAAACGAGCTGCGAGAGAAGATCGAGTTGATCTACATGTTCATACCGATGATGCTGCTCTACAACAGCTGGCAGCTTCAAGAGCAGTTCAAACAGTACCATGCAACTTTGATGGCACACCATCCACTCCAGCAGCAGAAACAGCAACGATCCATGTTGTCTTTTGCCGAACCCCATGCCATTCAGTGCATTCCTACGGAGCACATCGACTACTACGATAGCAGCTGTTCGCAAGCGGAAGACATGCAGGGTCGGTTGAGCGAGCTAATGAGTCGCGAAAAGGAACTGACGCAGAAGATCGCGGAGCTGAACCGTGCGTACAATGAGACGCTGGAAAATGCGGACAACCTGTGGGCACAGATGGAGCGCGAGTACAAGGAAAAGATCAGTCGCTGCGAGCAGGAGGAAGCGACACTCAAGTCTAAGATAGCACAGCTTGAGGAGCGTTTGAGCAAGGACAGTGAGTATGCGAGCGAACGAATTGCCCATCTAGAAGAGGCCGAAAACAGCCTGAAGAGTCGCGTAAGTCGGCTGGGCAAGGAGAATAAGGAACTGTCCGCTAAGCATGGTGCTTTGCTGGAGGAGTACGGCACGCTGAAGGATGACTATGCAAAGCTACAGAACTACCTGCGCGGTCCGGCGGCCGAAGCGTTGGAGCGAGAAAAGAAGCGAGTGCTGGCGCTGGAAGATGAGCTGGCGCACACCGAACAGATGCTTCGTGATGGTGAAGAATCACACCGCACGGAGGTGGGTGCACTGCGGGGTCGTTTACTAACCTCGACCAAGGAGCTGAACCACATCGAGGTGACGAACAGTGAGTTGCGCGAAGAGGTAGAAACGCTCGAAGCGCGCATTCGTGAGCTGATGTCCCAGCGTGGAAGTGATGAGGAACGCATCAAGCAGCTCACGGAAGAGCTGGAAGCGAAGCAGTCGCAGATTGTTGCGCTACAGCACGCGCGGAAAACTGGCGGTCCCGGCGCCGGCAGTAACCGGACGTCAGTTGGACGCAGTTTAGCACAGGAGCTCGAACGTCCGCTCAAGGGCACTTACACACGCCACGGGTACGAGGTACATCCACTGGGTCGGAAATTCACCGACAGTGATAGCAGTGGAGGAGAGGTAAGAATGATCGCTACGCCGCTTTGATAACAAAGCAATGCTATATTGGTTTGGTAAAGCGTTTGTGAGTTTAATGTGTGAATGTGCTGAGTTTGCCGCACTGCATGCTTAACGCTAACCCTTCGCTTTTTCACTGGTACGTTATAGGACCGAAGCAAATTCCCTCACACGAGACCGTCGGCATTTGAAACCAAAGAAGTGAAGAGCCTTGCCGAGACGATCATTCTGAATGCCGAAAGCAGGGGAGTGAAGACGCCAAAGAAATCCTTCGTTGAGGAGGTAGGTATTGGTGAACCGAAGTCGAATTCTAACAATCAGAAGAAGAAGATGAAGAAATCGAAGAAGAAGAAGCCATATGGGATGTTGAAGGAGTAGTAGTCGCATCATGCAACCTGGTGTAATCTGATGGTCCATGTGTAGTAGTTTATCGCATCAATATCAAAATCAATTAAAGGCAATGGACGAATGTATAAACATCGCCTCTTAACCTACATTATTTTCCATAACCAGTACTGGATGCATTATTTTTGGGAATAAGGTTAACAACACTCTAGTAGATAACCATCAGTTTAAGTTAGAGGCCTGTCTGAACGTTGAATTTACCGATGTCGGTCCACTCTTTTAGGCTCGCAGCCGATTCGCTCGTTGGGTGTGAGATGCTGAATCCCTGGATACGAGTGGATACGATGTCCACGAACTCCTGCCAAATTTTGCTGGAATAAGTACAATACCCATACCCAAGCGTGAGCGGGTCATCTCCGCGATGCTTCCCCAAAACGATCTCGAACAAGGACTGTTTCTTTCCCCGATACAACCCCTCGCAACACCGTCACCATCCCAGCACACTGACACACGCCCTTTGAACACACAGCAACCGACTCGACTGTTCGGGTCAGAAGGCTCTTCGTCAACAACCCCCCATTGGCACACATGGCTGTGGAGTTGGGTGTTCCCTTCACACCTCTAAACCCCGTCTTGCACAGCATCCTAAGCATCCTAAGGTCCTTGTTGCGTATCCTTCCCGCTTTGTCCCGGACCTGCCAATAGGCCAGAAAGCTTCCAACGTGGTGAGTGTTGTTATTGGATATGTCGATACCCGCTGCATACTTAAAGTGGGTAATGTTTTCTTCCTTCCTCATTTCCTGTCTACTGTCCTCGAATTCTGACTCTGACTACCTCTGGTTACTCTCTCACCATCTTCACTCCGTGCTCTGTATCTCTAACGAGACATTCCAAGGATTCGACATTTCTGTTCGAATCATCTGTTTGTTGCTATTTATTCTCCATCAGCTGACTAAACTTACTGATCACGTTTACTTACTCTGCTCTTCGTGATGTTTCCGTTTCTAACCGGCTCGCTGAGTTCTGCTACTTACTACTGTTTATTGTTGGCTGGAGTTTGGAGTTATGATTAAATACACTATTAAATATACGCTTCCATGTCTTATGCCATTGCTTTCAGATGAACTGATGCTTCCAACTGACCAGAAAAGCATTCCCGCTACAAAAGTGGGATTTCCGGACTGGACACTATTGCCAGCATCTTCTGCACTGAACAATCGGTCGCCTTCTCCAGCATTCGAAAGGGCGTTCCATCACCTCGGTTCTGACTTCAAGCCTCTCTCCAACACTTTCGGGTCGGCCATTTTTTAACCACCTCCTAGTGCAAAGGTGGTCTCGAACATGGTGTCACCTAAGGATAGCAGCGTCGGGAAGGCCATGAAATGAAGAGAAGAAAAATCTAGTCGTTGTTTTTGTTGAATGTGTTTATTTTTGAGGTACTATAAAAATAGTGTTAAAGTTATACTACGCTGATGCACAGGAGCAGGTTGCAGCCCCGTAAAACAGTGGGCGCAAAGATAGATGTCACGTTAGACTGTGGTGCGTTACAGGCACTACTGCTGTTGTGTAAGTTCTGGCGTTTGTCCATGGCAGTGGATCGAAGAAAGCATGCGCACACCATCCCACTTCCATTTGCTTCAGACCCAGGGCTCTGTAATATAGACTGAGCAGCATCATGATGGTATAGAACATTTAGTTTTTTTTTTGGTTTGCAATAATTCAATCAGTTTGAGCGTTCGCGTTTGTTGCGTTTATTGGTTAAATCATTATTTCTCATCCTAGCGAATAGTTACGTTAAGCTTTCTTTGCCTTTCATACTAGCCAAGCATGAAGGTTTTATGTTTACAGTTAGTGAATACCCGCTTCTGTTCTGTATAATTTGTCCCAATTTGTTCTCAGTTGCGTAAATGTTGTATTGGTAGCCCTGACAGTAATGTGGGTACGAGTTTGCCTTTATGTGTTTTTTTTTATTACGTCTTGTTTATGTACAGTATGCTTGCATTAGTTTGAGTTTGTAATATATTTTTATGATATGAAATAGTTTGAATGACCACTAACGTCCCTCCTACGTAGAGGACGAATCAATGGCTAGTATTCTCTGTGCTATTCTGTATGACTATAGCGATTGAAACAAATAAAGCATTATTTAAAACGAACAGCCATGCAAGCAAACAATGATCCTCCCGTCCCGTTCGGAATCAGATTACGGTGCTTTTTTGGATCGATTCTGTGCCTTCAACATCGACGGAATCACCAAAAAACGGAACTACTAGCTTCGAGGTTGATAAACAATCCGTTCCAGGGTAATCTGCGTTCTATCGGGGCGTAGTGCAAACTTGTGAGCTTCCAGGGTATTATTTAAACGGTGTTACTACAGACTCATTATGCATGTCCCACGTTAATCAATTGTTCAGGTTTTGTAAAAAGTGAACATGTAAAAAAGCAAATGAAAAGGAATGTAAGAATGATGAAAATGGGCGAGAGAGGAAAGAGAGAGAAGCGGAAACAAAGAAAACAATAAACAAATAAATACCGTAGATATGGTAGAAAACAATATATTTCAAAAAAATGTTTTGTTGTTCACTATTTTCTATTCATTCGAAACGTGTTTCCGCGGGTTTTCGAGAATGAGTAAAAATTGGCCGTTGTTGTACTGGATAATCGCCCACTGTTCATGGCGTTTCGCTGATTGCATACTTTTAGGATGAATTTCATCAAAAGTAGGTTTTAGGAATATCGCAGTAACCACGTCAAAATCGTACGGGAAGGCAATTGTTTTGATTTGGCGTTGAATGTTTAAAAGGTTTATTGTCGTCGTTTAGTTTTTATTCCAAATTACTGTTCTCAAAATACAAACATGGAAGATAACCGTCGCAATGAAGAACAGAAGAAGCGTAAAAGGCATCCGAATCAAGCATCGCAAGACGAAGAACCAATGTTGGAACAAACGCGTCGCATTATCAATAATCTACCCATTACACCGACCATGTACGATGGCACCTTTCCTGCGTACGAAGATTTCAACGATACTCTCGTGCCGGATTCATCCGTGTCCGAGCTAAGTTTCTCTTCCGATTCCCCAGACAGTGATTCCACCGTCCATTATCAGAGTGCCGGTCCGATTATTGAGCTTCCGTCTACTCCCTTGAAGGACCATGACGACCATTCTCGGGAGTATGTTGAATTTGAAACCATCACACCGAGTACTATAGGTGCGGCCCTAGGCTCCGGTACGGTGCTGATGCAACGATCGCTGGAAAATCGGCTCGCGAAACAGCTCGAAGAAATGCACGCTCTGATGGACAACGATGAGGAGATAGTCGTACTGAAGCAACCAAGCATCCGATCGATGGCATCACACCCGGCCTTTAACAGGGAAATGATGCGTGGCTTTATGGAGCACTCGGAAACGATGTTCAACCTGGTGCACGATAAACACGACAACAGTGTACAGTTTGTCATTGGCATTGAGGAAGAGGAACCAAACGACACGGAAGCACCCGGATGTTCGCACAGAAAGTTTCGTCACTCTACAGCGTCCATCGTAAAGGACAATAATCCAGAGAGCGAATTTGTAGGATGTTTCACTAAGGACAATGACGTGGTGCTGTACAAGCGAACGATGCAGGAATCGCTAACAAACGAACGTGACGATCGGAAAAGCATCGATGCCCTTATCGCACACCACGCCGAATGTCTGGTGGAAGCGGATAAAATCACCAGTCCGACAGTTCATGTACGGCAAGGAAATGATAATAATCTGCTTGCTTTGCTGACGTTTTCCGACCAATCGTCGGCCATACTGAAAACATCCGGTACAGTGGCGGAAGGGATTCGTTCGGAAAAGAAACTCAACGAAGTGTTACTTAGCACCTACCGGCAGCTACTCGCTGAGCCGGATGAAATGATTTCGATGCAAACACAAGCCGCTTCCGTTTCTGCAGGTCCAAAGCAACATGATTCTGAAGGACCGCACCACAAACACCAGGTACGTTCCGGTGTAATGAGTAATCTAACGAACGCTACGTCCAGCTTTGGTCTTTCGAATGAGTCTCCCGTTGGGATGGTGGTACAGGGATCCAGTAAGAATTGGATCAAATGTCCCAAGACGCAACATGCGGCGGAAATCGTTCTCAATCTGCGTTTGCTACTTGAAGAATATATCCTGCGAAACATTTCTGCAACGGGAACGGTTCTAAAGTTTGTCTCGCACGTTCTATCGGATGTGTTGCGATGCGACCGGCAGGAAATAGGAGACGACTTCCGGAATCTTGAGTTGGTTGATAAAATCAAACGTGTATTCGACGAGCTACTGATGCCACAGGACCTCGAAGATCCGTTGAGGATGGTGAACCGATTGCGTCATACAATTGAGCAAATTCAAAACTATCCGATCCAAGCTCCAACACTCACGAATGGCGAAGATGCGTGGAACCGTGTGCTTGAAATGTTGGAAAAGTTATCTTGCGAGTTGGACCACGACATAGACCAGCCGGAACAGTTCATCGAAGCGTTACAATATGGCATAAGAAGCGTTACCAGTTCGTCAATCATTTGTAACGATCAGCCAGCGACAAAAGTTGTCTCGATTGATCCTTCTTCTGTTCAAGTCGACTCAATGTTTCCCAGTAGTTCTAGCATTCTAGAGATTGATCGATACGAAGCACCCTCGGTATCCTTCTGCAAACCATACGCTTGTTTTATAGAGCGAATAGTGATGTGTCTTTGGACGGCTCTCGTGTGGATATTGAATCAAATGAACAGTTTTTGGGACTTTCTCAACAGTCCTCCACCGGCGCTTCTATCTGACCCTTCAGTTACCTTTCATCCGCTCGTTTCTGAGGATGGAAAGCTCATTCAACTGCGTCAGGTCAATCGTGATCAGCTCAATCAAGCAACAAACGTGTTACGAATGGCGTTGGAAAAATCTTCACCCCGTACTTCGGAAACGGAAGAAACCAATCGCTCGGTGAACGATCGTTCAATTGAGATGTTCGCCCAACTGCTTCATCATGCTGGTAACATTGAGCTTAAGCAATCCGACTCACAGCACAACATCCACCTGCAGCTACACGCGAGCATCTCAGGGGTGTTGGAAAAGCGAGAGGCGGACGAGTATTTGACGATGGCGGGAAACATTCGTGACCATGAGGCTAACGTGGCTGTATTTTTCGAAGCCCGTATCATCGATATGGAATCGCTGGCAGAGGTTGAATCGGTGATGGAATGCGTAACCAGAATCGAGCGACTATCGGACGATGTGGACAACAATGAAGTGTTGTCGGAGGAAACGGTTGTTCATCCCTTTCCAGCCAGGCTGCACGATGATGAGCAGGTTGTAAGTGAGCTCATACAGGAGATGGTATCGAATGGTATCTATGAAGAAACTTCGCAGTTGGTCAGCTCCGCAGGGCCAGAACAGTTGCTTCGGGAGATCATGCTTTGTTTGCAGGACCTTTTGGAACCGGTGACAACAGCTGTAAACACCATATACGAACAGTTCGCAAGTGGCAGTGCTGAGAAATCGTTTGCTACTCAGGCGGACGGATCGAATGAACGTTATACAGTAGAGATGGAAGAGGCCACATTATATCCTGTGAACGACGAACAATTTCAAAGTAGGAGTAATTCAAATATGGATGTTTTAATTTCTAATGTCAAAAACGAGGATGAAATAGTCGAAACGAACACTACGGCGTTACAACAATCAACAAGAGATTCACAGTTTGCAGAACCACTTCAAGAGTTACTGGCGCTTTTCCACGTCACAAACGATCGGCTTGAAGTGATGGATTCCGATATTGCGACTATTAGAAATCAGGTACAGCAGTTGGTTACTCTACAGCAGCAACAGCATGGTCCTTCTGATGGAACTAAAGCAGTCCGTCCCGAAGAGCGTCGATCACGTCGGATAGCTTCGTTAAAACCTGTAACGACGCAAACTCCATACGAAACTCAACTGACTCAATGCCCGATGCAACGTAAACCGACACTATTTGAGCAGAGTGGTTCATACTGTCCAACGGAAATATACTCCTGCAATGCCGTCGCACCGGATGTGCTTGTCGTTCACTGGAGAGTGTTGGACGAGCATGTACTACACTGCATAACAGGATTCGAGGTATGGTATGTGATATTTCGCTTTATGCAGTGAACTGTTTTGGAACTTTTTTTTCCACAGATTTACATCGACGATAGTCTGCGTTCTATTTGCTATTCCAACAAGCGAAGAACGGCTTTGATTGGCAATATTGATCTACAGAACCATCATCATATTGCGCTGCACATAACAATTCAACCCGATTCGGGTGGAGCATGCAAGACGGCAGCTCAATGGGCTCCAGCATTCTTCCTCTATCACACATGACGCGTTCAGTTCCGATACGGTTTGGCCATGAGAATCAAGAAACATTTGAAAAGGCAACAGACAAAATCAGAAACAAAATTTTCGTAATAATCGAATTGAATTGGTTTTCTACTGTATTCAAGTAGCTCAATAAAATGTCTCAGTATATTCCAAGAGTTGTTGCTCCTAAAATGTGCCATTATATCTGCTAACCAACTACACTACCTCTTCAAATATCTTAATGGCTTCAATATCCTTCATTGTCTGTTCTATTGTAGTTGAAACTCTTATCGAACATTTTTAAAATAGCAATTGCTTGTCAGGACCGTCCAAATTATTCTGCTTCTCTATCTGCAACTAGACATAACCGATTATAGCTTCACCGTCTTAAAGAGGACGAAATAGTTCAATCGCCAAGTATAAAGCCTCTAAGCATGTTGCCTTGAACAAACAAAGCTTTTATAAATGCATTGTTTTTCATTCTGGATTGCATCCAATGCTGTTCTAGCCTTCATCGTCAGAGGTCAGAGACCGAGCTATGTGCTTACCGGTACCTAGAAATTTTGGTAAGTACTTTACACGTTCTAAAATAGACCAGTTAGGACTTTTTGATTTACACAGTATCTTGATATAGATTTAGAAATAAATGAACGCACCATATCACTTTTACACTTTATTTTAACATACGTTATGCCGTACATGAAATCGACATATTAGACATGCATTCTTTATAAAAAAAAAGGATTGTGTATTTACAGCGATCGCGCACCTGATGATTCCACGCCCAGGAACCACACTTTTTGAATGAAAGCAAGGAAACATGCCCTGACGGAGGTGCAGATGGATGATGACGTTTGATAGAGGTGTGATGAATGGACGATGTACTCAAATGCATTGGGTAAGCGAAAGGTCGCTCACTTTCATCGACGAATTTTTACGCACGGTTCGCAACTACCCGGCCGTAAGAAACCGGGATGGCACTCGGGACATCGTGCATTTTCCCCGTACCACGTGCGCGCCGTAACACCAGCCGAACTCCCGCGTGATGCTGCATCACTGGGGATTTTTACCTGAAACGAATCGACAGCTTCCACGTTCGCGTACTGGCCATCTTTAGCTGCACCGTCCAGCGGGAAGGTAAAGTCCGGGATGGCAAACTGTTGTCGGAGCTGATTGTAGTTGTGCTGGGGTAGCTGAAGTACCAGCTTGCTTTCAACCTCTACCCGATTTTCACCCAGATTGCCCGTTTCGGAGGAAATGGAGCGTGCCGTCTGGTTGTGTTCACGGCCCTGTCCTCCATCATGTCCCTGGTGTTCCTGCGAGGCTGGGTTTAGCTGTGCGATCAACCGATCATCCGATACTGCATCGTCCACCTTGCGAGTGCTTACCGGTGGCAAGAGTGTATCGAGGCTACCTTGCGGTCCTGCAGCAGGTGCACCTGGAGGTTCGAGACCGGGTGGATCCAAACCAAACGACGGAACGGACCACTTCCACTGATAGTATATCGGAGGACCTTGAGTGGTCGCATCGTCATAGAATACGTACTCTTTGTGCGGTGGCACTAGATCGTTGGCAGGTTTCGGTACGCTGAACGGGCGTGGAATTTTATCTTGACTTACGGCGGTTGGTCGGGCGGCCGGAAGTGGATCAGCAATGGCCAGCTTATCGATGGCTGTCTTTATTGGACCAGCTGAGGGTTCGTTCGTGATGGGTTGACGCGTATAGATCGATTCGCTGGTATAGCGTGTTTTAATCTGGTCGAAGTTAGCCAAGTTCTCGTAGGGTGGAAGCAGCTCCCGAGACGGTTCGGATACTCCTGCTGGAACTACTTGAGGACGCTGGTTGGCGAAGCGATTCTCAAACAGCCCGGCAGTTGCTGCAGGCGGGCTAAAGAGGATCGATTTCGGTGGCAAAATGGATTGGCGCGGATCGGACAGATCTGGGGACACATTAGCGCCGGACGAGAGTGGTTGAAACTGTACTGGTTGTGGTCGGGGAAGCTGTTGGGTGGTAAGGATTGGTTGTTTCGCCGTACGAGCGGATGCTGTTGTTGTGAGAGGTTTTGCCGGTGTCGGAGAGTTTACTGAGCTGCGCTGCGTGATTGGAACGCGGGGTCGCACGGTGGTTGTAGTGGTCGCGGTCGTCGTCGTGGACACACTTGCAAACGAAGATCCTCGCGCTACCGTTGTTGGGATCGTATTGAGATTGGAATCAGCTGTTGGGACCGGCTGTTGGATGGAAGAGCGTTGTTGATATTCTGTTGGCGTAAATGGAGGTTCGTAACGCCGAGAAGGCGTCTTTACCGTCACCGCAGGGCGTTCGCTAGTCGTAATGGCGATCGTTCTACGACTCTCGTTCTTATCCTCGTCCCGTTTGGTCTTGATTCCGGCTTCGTTCCGGGAACTATTGCTACGCTGTGTGTCATTCGATGGCTTGGTATCTTCTTCGGCAAATCGGGTACTCCAGTGAATTGGTAATCCATGGTTGCTAGCACTTTCCTGGAAGATCTCTGCGTTCGAGCTGGTCGTAGTACGCTTTTCACTCTGCCCCTTTCCCACAACGGTGGAACTTGACGAGCGGGAACGACCTTGCGTATCGAAAATTGCATTCTGTCGTGCAGGTGCGCTCGACTGCAAAGATAATGGAGAGCTTTTAGTCACATTGGCTATTTATACCATCTATGTAAAACTACCTTGAAAAAGTTCTTCAGCGATGGTGCACCAAAATCTAGTGCGTCAGGACGATCGAGAAGATCGGGTCGCGGAGTTCGAATCTCGTTCTCTTCCTCCGGCACAAACGGTTTATCCCGTTGACCTGTAATGAAGATTTTACATTCATTTCTGATTCAACTTTAAAACGTACTCTTCTCCTTCTTACCAATCAATAGATTAGCGGCATAGTTGCTTTCCGCCTTGGAGCAGTTCACCATGTACCAGTGATCACAGATGAGCATCCGCTGCTGGAACAATGTCGTGTTCGGGCAGGCGTAACTAAACTGTCGTCCGAGCCCATCGCACATGTGGTAGATCTGGCAGCCGGTTTCGACATCCGCATAATATCCCGCCGCCCGTCCGGTGCAGGAAAAGCTTGTCCTGGCACCGAACTTGAACGACCCATCGTTCAGTGGTCGAGACTGGAAGCAGAACAACCAGAAAGGTAATGTTATTAAACGATGCGGTTTGAAGGTTTATAAGCGTGAGAGAACGCGGTGTTTGATGCAATTTTCCAACCGATATGCTTTGATCGTGTCACGGTCATGACACGGGAACGATTCGACTCCATTTTAAACCTCCTCCTAATCAATAGCAGCCACTGCTGTCGGGTGTAAAAAGTAATTAAATATTTTCTCTACACTAAACACGAACATTGGTGCGATGTGTTGATTGAGTTTTGGGGCTCTGTGCTGTGATTGAAGCGCTTAGTTTTGCCTTGTCCGAATTTTGTTTTTTTTCTATAGAGACACCGGTAATGTGCCACAGACTATTGGTTAATGAAATTTTCATCTCATCACTGTGTCAAACGAACGGTTCGCTGAAAGATTATTGGGAAGCAGTGTTGCAATCAGTAATTATTGTCAACACCATTTTGACTCGCGAAACAATGACGATCGCTGCAGAAACTGTGACCGATCGAGGACAAAGCTAACGATCACATTTGCCACCCGAAATGTGTTGACAATAAAGTGTGCAGTTGATGATGATGGTGATGCTGGCGAAAAAAGAAATGGAAATTGAGTTTCGAAACGTATTTTATCGTCATGATCTTTATGACTGAAACAATTCGAATGAGAAGCGACTCTTTTTGAAAACTTGTAATAAGCTAATCGAATGACCTAGATGCATCATATACACACACACACTGAAGAAGCTTCAGTGATCTATTGTACGCGATGTGTCTCACTTAATCTCGACACTCGTAGTAGACGGCTTCCTTTTGTAACGAATGCGCCACTTCTGAGGACGCCGGTCTGTTTGCCGAAAGCAAACAAACATAATTACATGGGTAGTACAAATAATCAGCCGGCGTTTCGTGAATTTGAAATCGAGTGCAAGACGAATGTTTTGCTGTTGGCATTCAATGCGGTGTGACCCTGTTGAAGCGGCACCACTTCAGTAGCGGCATGTTGCATAAAATATGCTGGCTTTTTTGTACATAAACTTACTGTGACTTCTGGATGTAGTGGAAAGAAAGACATTGGAACCCATCATTACGATCACTTGATCGGAGTCGAGTAAAGCCGTCAGCCTGGGGCCCGAAACTCGCTTGGAAGTAAGTCAAGTGACGCTGAAGAAGATGCTGTACGGTGTGAATTGTTATCCTGTACAAAACATCATACTCATCGATCCGACGGTTGAAAAACCACACAAATGGAATGTTTTCGGTACGGCACCAGTTTCCTTGTGGTGTGTTGTTTGGCCATAGAATTGATTCATTAAAATCGATCGATTTTCGTTCGCTCCCACGTTGCGGGTCGTGTAGACTGCATGGTCAAGGACGTCGTTGTCCATTTGTTACTCAATTACAGTCAGATGTTATTTGGTTGATTGGAGAGAGGATACTGCTTCCGTGTTCGCGACGAGGGTAATCAATTCATAAGGTGTAATAGGAAAATTACGCTCGCCTCACCTTCCTATGTTCTATGCTTTCACGAAGTTCAAACTGTTCGTTTATTGGAGCTTGGAGGTGTTCAGATGAGAAACAAATTAAAGAACTTTCTTGAATGCCATTACTTACTATAAGTGTTAATTTATAGCAAAAGAACGAACCAAATCGATGAAGTAAAAACTAACCTGAGTAGATAGTAGACACGTACAAGCAAACTGGGTAGAGAACCTTTCGTCTTTACGTTTCAATTATTTGGTATGTGAGGAATGGGAGATGAGAAGATGCTGTTTGGTAAAAACAAATGCGCACCTATATAACCTCTGCGTGAGGAAAGATGAGTACTCGAGTGCGCGATACAAGGGTGTTGGTGATACACTCATAGCTTCATTTTTTACCCAACCCGGCTTGAACCACCGGTATCGAAGTGTCGTCGTCAGCCCTGCCCTTGACATTAATCGATCGGTGTTGGATTGAAGTTTAACAGAGCAGAGTACTCACCCGTGCGCCGTGTGTAGCAAAACAACTGTCAATGGATGTATGAAAAACAAAGATCGTAGTCTCCGTACGGAGCGCAGCAGCTGTTTGAAATGTTATGTGTTTCGCGTACCATTGAAGCGCGTCGTTCAGAAGAGGCCTCTTTGCAAGACTTTCAAATGGTTCCCAAAGGTGACAAATGTCTCCGGGTAAACATGACAGGAAAATAAGTTAATAATTTTCGTGATGAATAATGATGACAAAGTTTTTGGCTGACGTAAGCGTTGGATGTGTCAATGATCGGCTCGTTTAGAATGGCTTTATTTAGTGACTCGCGTGACTACATATGTTACGGTAGTTGAAAAGAGGATATTTTTTTTAACACGTTCAAGCTATGCAAATGTAATTCTTCGATGTATTTATTCGTGGAAGAGGCGTTCGGAGCATCGGATTATCGGATTGGTTTTGGAAATCCTTTGTAATGTTGTAATAACTTATATAGACGGCGGGTCCTAGAATGAATTCTCAAACTAGCAGGCTTATTAGTCTTGTTAGAATAAACATAACCACTAATTCTCTGTTAGGATTAAGATGGATAGAAAACTATCAAGACAATCAAGCCTTATTTACTACAAGTACAGCAGCTTGAATCTCTGAGCAAACATCATTTCACTGAAGCGAGAATTGCATTGCACTGGACATGCATTACTCAGGAATGGCGGAGACTTCAAGCAATAGACACAACTTAAAAACTCTTCTGTATTTCTTATAACTTATACTTAGAATATTTATGTCTAAAGTATTCTTAACTATAGAACTTTGTCTAAAGTATTCGAAACCCCATAATCTGAGAACGTAAAGAAAATACAAAACATAATGCATCCGCTAGTAGGAATAACAATGTCGATGGTGATGTGTGTGGATTAGAGATCAAGACCGCTGAAGACTTTTGTTTTGGATCGATTATTACGGAGAGCATTCGGTAGCTTTGAACAATTTCCAACGAAAAGTCGCTTTTCCATTGACAACTGATGGAACCGTTACAAGTGGCGTTACCTAAGCGCGGGAAATCAATTTCATTTCCTCAGTATTACAACGACTGTTCACCAAAAACCACAAGAGGAATCTTCTTTGTGGTACAATGATTCCAACACCATTTCCATTTCACACTGCCAACACAAAACCAACAAAACAAACAAAAAAAAAACATCATCCACAACAGGGAATTCCTTTCCGTGTTGGTTTGAGAATTGGTTCGTTACAATTTTACAGCCAATTTCCTGCCCGGTTCTCATCTCATTTTCTGTCGGGTGAAAGAGTCTCCCTGTTGGCTTCACACTTTACGCACAACTTTACCACCTGCAACCTGGTACCCAGTGGCATTTGGGGAAGGTAATTTTTTGGTTCAAAAGTTGGTAACTAGCAATCAAGTGGATCCATTTCGATCTCGCGGAATTATGCGGACAAATGGCGAATTACCCAACTGGCGATCATTGCGAGCACAGGTTGTTTTCGGTTTGGGAGGTTTCTTTTGTGAAGCTGGCGCATGTTACTGGTGATCAGATCATCTTTATTATCGTGCTGCACAGTAAAACTTGTTTAAAAACTGAACATTAAAATAACTAGGGCACAAGGAGCCCACTATTCTTTCAATTGTCCTTAAAAAAGACGTAAACATATAATCATAAATATGTAAGTTTCCTTAATTGGGTTTCCTTTCTTCACAGTAAAGTACGCACAACGCTGCGTAGGTGGCATTAATGGTAGACTGCGCGCCAACGGAGACCGAAGGAGATAACAAGTGTGTCCGCTGTTTGGTGGTGTTGCTTATTTGTCAATCCGATTTCCACCCGGTGAGCCACGGCGAAATGTCGAGACAGTGCTGAGTGTTTTCAATGTTAACGAGTGGCGAGCGTTGGTACGTCAGCACGCACTTGCCCCACCGACATGCAAATGAAGCGATTGAAAAACGTTGCATCAATGTTGCAAAAATCCGTTTCGGTACGCCTCCCGAAAATGTCTACACGGCCAGTCCGTGCGATTGCTCTGAGGATGATCGGCAAAACGTCTTTTCGCACCGATTTCAACTGCAAGAGTTTCATTCTACTGCATGCATCTTCTGCAATTATGTGCACTGTTTTCCTTCCTTTCGTAGGTTTTCTCGGCTGGTAATGGTGTCAGTAAAGTGAACAAAATGAAACACAAAATCAACCAGAAGCACTAGGGCACAAATTAAAACACAAAACGGTGTCGGAAAAAATGTGTGGAAAATGTGCTTCGTTTGGTGTCGCTATCTCTGTTCTACTCGCAGCTGGAACTATGTATGAGAATTCTGACCCGAGGCATTTGCAAACAATGGCCCGTGGCTGTAGTTGAAGATGCTGCCCTTTTTCGTTTGTTTTGTACAGAAGCCTTGGATTTATTTCTCCTACAAACGAAATGATGCACCACGCGGGCTAAGATTGGAAGTTAAATTTTGTTTTGGCTTTAGCTCGTCTGGTAGAAGAACTGGAGTATAACAGCCCGGCAAAGAAACAAACAATCATTTAACAGACACACATCATACAGGTGTCTGTTCCTCGGTTTTTCCTCTGTCTGCAAGTTTCAGTCATCTCAATTCTACGGGATGAGCTGACCGAAATTGGGTTAGCAGTCTGGTCCGATGGGGATGGTGTCGTCACCCTGCCAGCGGTAGCCAACGATAGAGGCATTATATCACCTGGGAAATGGAATGGGAGAATTGATTGCCACAAATCGGGTATTTGTTGCTGGCTCGGGTTGAACTAGACGGTCACCTTGGTAGGGTGTTGGTGCACTGCATTTTCACACCCTCGGGAAAATTGATGCTACTAGCGAACGCGTGTCGCCATCGATCAGACGAATGCAAGTAAGGGTAATAGTAATGGAGTATAGTGCAGCTCTCTTTGTAGTAATGAAGTTAGTTATACATTCCTCAACTATAAATCACTCTCAAAGCAGCCATCATTATTATAGAATCACGTAGTCCACGAAAGTGTAAAAGAAAAGGCAAGGTCTTGTAAATCACTATACAAGAGATGATGAGAGCGAACGAGAGCAATTAAGTGGAAGAACATGTTGGATTAATTCGAACAATCTGCTTTGTTGACATTGACGACCGTAAAACACAAAGATGCATTATCTCAGCAGCTTCGCCGATGCTTTGATTTTCTCTCCTTGAAAGGTGGAAGTTTCCATCTTGTGGCAATCACCGTTCTACGCTTCAAATTTCAATCATAGCTCCTTATCTGAGGTCATCCAGTCACCAGGTTAATGACGTTAATTATCTAATCAACCATTCATCCTTGATTTCCATTTCCAGCTCCTGCAGCCGCCCGTATCGAGTGATAAAAGGGCGACTGATGCCAACTGGTCAGTTTTGCGTGCCCAAAAATAATGCGTTTCCCACACTTTACCGAACGGCGCAATCTTGCCATCAACCCCGTGACCCAATTTACATGCCCATCAGGACAGAATGAAGTGAAACGAATCCATCTCATCATACACGCGGTGCGGTCGAGTGGGCCCTGTCATGCATAATTGTGATGGTTGGACAGTGACAGGTAGAAATACATTTAAATACTGTACTTGAAATGTGCACATTTCGGACAGTGTTGACGAATTGGTGGGCCAATGTTGCTTTTTTTCTTGAACTTTAATCAGCAGCACCATCAATTGTGAAACGTTTCACTCGTTGTGGAGTGCGAACATGTTTTCGTAACGAATAACTCCATGCGCAAATTTTGATGTTATCTGTGCTCGAAAATTATCTCCTCTGATAGATGATGATTTTGCTGCGGTTAAATATTGAGGCGGAAAAGTCGAAAAGTCGGCACGGAACAGACCCTCCGTCGTTGAAAGAACACCAGCACGAAATGTGCTGCGAGAATAATGCCGCTAGTTTTCCACATTTCCGTAGCGCTTACCGACTTGCTGCCGGTTAATTACAGACTCTGACCTTTGGATGGATTAGATCTAATGCAAAGTAAAGCACCCGCATGTCGGAAAACGCAACCGCAACAAGGGCTTCGAAACGAAATCAAACCCCGAACCTATTTCCCACCATTTTCCATTGTGTGTCGGTCGGCTTTGTGACCTGGCTGGGTGATGATATGGTTGGCGTGTGGCTGTGGAGGGAGGAAAAGTCAAGACACGCTACAAAACTTTGTCTCGCTACGCCTGAGAACCGATCCGCATCCGCATCCCTATTTCCCGCCTTGCAATGAGGCTAGGAGCGCGAAAAATCGAGCGTGCTGCCCAATCTTGGAGGTCAGCGAGAGCGAGAACAGCCGAACGGTGCAAACGGCGTTTCGGCACGACGGAAATTGGACGATTTCGTAATCACTTCCTTACTGAAATTGTATGCTAATTGAGAGCCAGCGTTAAATCAACTACTGCCGCCGCCGTTAGGTTTCCCTCGGTAGAATCTCCGGCTTAGTTTCGGGAAGGATAATTTGAGCCGGAGACCGTGATCACTTCCTTGAGATGGGAGACAACCGCATGGAAGGTAAAAGGGCGCATGTAATTGAGTCGAAAGTTATTTATGACCGCAGGTCTTGTCGATTCTTCCCTCCCGGGCACCGGTCACGTTTGTACGGTCGTGCGCCCGGCACCAGCAGCCGCACAAAAGAGATCTAGATTAAAAGACCGATTGTTCCGAGTCGAGCGCACGTCTTCGGCCCGTTCCGGCAAACAGGCCGGTGGCAAATTGGACAAAGTCAAAGCCACCGCCGGCCGGGAGACCCGGGTGGGAAGTAATGACTTTATAAATCTTTGCTGCGTCCCAACTAACGGTGGGTGCATAAATTATGCTGCAAGGAACACGCTCTCATCCGGCCCGGCGCCCGGACAAACGTGTTGACATTGACGATCCAAATGGGGTGGCTTAAGAATTGGATGCAGGAGATGTACGAGGTGCCTCGTTTTGCACTCATAAATCGATGGATGGAATCGATCGTGGATCGACGGCGATCTTCGATGCTCCGAAGCAAATCGGCACCGTGTCGCGATCGTCGCTAGATCGAGATTCTCATCGTGCGATTAATTAGCACCGGTCACGAGACAGTGTATGTGTGTGTGTGTGTTCTGGTTGACTCACATTTTGAGATCGCTCAATTGGTCACGTTTGGTAACGATTGTTCAATATATGGAGCAAGGGCATACGGTGTACGTACAACAGTGCACAATAGCCGGTTATGAGCTGGTCTCTGCATGGTTGCATTCCAGCCGGCCTAATCCGATTGTCAAGGATGTAAGCTTCAGCCAAACCACCAAGAACGGGGTGAAGAGTACACAGGCAAACGGGCTATGTTTGGAAGCGCACAAAAAATGTGTGCAAAACATAATAGGACCCAATATTTATTCATTTTTCAACAATTGTCGAAGCCGCGCAAAGTGGATCGATTTTGGTGGATTGCACCTTGCCAAATTAGTTTTACGACAGATGTCGGATCAGTTGCGATCCGATCAGATCTTTTGGGCCGCACGCATCTTTTGAAAGGTGTTTTGTTTGGCGGGGGGAAAACGGTTTGAAGCTGGTGTTTGTGTCCGGTGCGTCCAAAGCCAAGGGCAAACGTTTAACGTGGCGAAGTGTTAGCAGATGCAATAGACACAAAATGGGATAATGAACTGGAGTGGCCGATCGGATGATTGATGATGAGGTTTAGTAGAGAACTCTGGGTTTGTAAGCAACGTTAGCCAATTGCCTTGGCAACATTTGAATGCGAAATGATTTCAATAATATGATTAAAGCTAGAGCATAATTATGTATTATAATGCCCCATACTTTACGTAGTTTTGACAGTTTAATTTATCCTGTCTGTCAATCGGACGCATTTTTTTGTTGTTGTGTTTCAAGCAATGCTATGTTTTGTTTTTTTTGTAAATTGTTTAATTTTTAATTAATTTAAGTTTGTTGAAATGTAGTTAAAAGCGATTGATGCAGTTTAATTTGTGTTACTCAATTTATAATTTGATTTTAATACCTCCAAAGTGACTGACAGACAGGCAATAGAAGTATTGCGCAGACCTAGACAAAAAAGTCATTGAATTGCTTTGAAGTAGGAGATAAATTTTTATACGGGGGTGTAGATCCATATTCAATTCGAATCTTAGAATTTTCCTACTCCTTGACATTCTCATTGAAGTTGCTCAGGAAATGACAAGAATAGGATTTGATACAGTAGGATATTGTTTGATAGAAATTGCTCTATAATTCCTGATAATTTTTCTCTTTAAAAACTAGCCAATTGCAATTAATTGTTTGTTTCGTCCGTCATCTCACTGGTCGAACAGTATCTTTAATAAGGAAATTGTTTCCAATTACATTTCACGATGCAAATGCAACATTTGTCAATATTCAACCAACGTTTCATTTCCATTCTCCTTCACATTCACAATCGGCAATACAGAAATGCAGCAAATGATGCAAAGACCCCCAAATAGTGGGCGAAAGGATCAGACCATTCGCATTTCGGTGGTCATTAGTCTTCCAACAGTGTGATAATGATGATGATGGCGATGAGCCAGTGGCTCTTTGGACGATTCACCATTGATTGCCCGTTCATGCAATTTGTTATTCATACTTGTGTTTCGAATAGTTGACATATAACAACAATAACAACACTCAAACATCAAAGTTGTTGATGGGACACGGACATGCGCGTGCAGCAATGAGAACAGGTGAACTTTTACCAAACCGTCACCGCATGATAACTCCGACCAACAGTGATGACGCGTTTGCACCGCAAAGGTCGTCTCGTATCACGAGCAACGATTGGCAGTGGACCGACATCCGACTCTTCTGCCCTCCAAAACGGGCTGATTGTTGGTGGTTAAATGTTTTCCTTTCCTTTGCCCGCCACTGTTCAGGCTGTGCAGGATGCGCCCCACGGTTGCGCATAATGGTAGTCAGATCAGGGGGCTTGAGCGAGAGTGTGAACTTGGCAGATGTGAGTAGGCTTCGTTGCAATCCCATTTTTGGCCGCGCGCAACGCATCCCCACGGCGTCGCATACCGTTACCGATGGATTGGGAAAATAATTGGCAAAACATGAAGGTTTTCGTTCGTGCCAAGGTTTAGAATGGCTGAGTGCTGTAAAAGGAAGTTGGCCGCATGTAGCTGATTAGCGAGATTTTGCAATGATGCGAATGGATCTTGGACGCGTTGTTTGATGAGTTAATTTAGCGATTAAATCCGGAGGAATAGAAAATAGAGGAGCCGCTCGTGATAGTTCATTAGTGGGATGAATGTAGGACGAGTGACATGTGTCAGTAGAGTTTGTTTTTTACCGGGTGTCTATTTTATAACTCTTGTTGCGTAATGTAATAAATTCATTTTCAAATTTTAGCACCTCTAAAAGGTCTTTTCGTCACTTTTTTTATCAATGTACAATGCATACGACTATGGCACTTTTATTTTCATGCATCAAAATGGACAAAAAAAAGTTAATTTTAGTCAAAACATGTGGTGTGAGTTATCTTTCGATGAAGCGTTTTATGATACGCTATTCGCAGCATTAAGTTAACATCCTTTTTCGCGATAACGTTTGATGTTTCATTTTCCCCAACCTCATACAGGAAATGTCAAACAAAGCGTTTCATTTCACGGAACCCCAACCCTCCGCTCGTAAGCTGCGAGCGTATGTAAATTTGTGTAATCTTCAACGCATCTGATGCAAATACCCTGGGAAGCGAAGCATCGCTTGGCAAGCGCACACGTTTGCTCGAGGGATTGGCTGCTGGGTCGGACGTGTGCATGTATGCTCACGCTTGCATCGCCGAACTTTGGTTGCATTGATCATCCATCAACTAACATACACACGTAAATGGTTAGTAACAGGCATAGTAATAAAAGATCAACCATAGCCTTGGGCCAGCGAAAACGATCTCGTGCCTAGGTTTGATCTGCATAAAAGGAAATTGTTGAAATTGGAAACCAATTCGCTCGGTACGCTCGCATGAAACCCTCCACACGCTAGTCACGGTGCAGTGAATGCACGGTAAAGCATTCTTAAGCAATGATTTAGCTGTGTACGCAAAGAAAACATCAGCCGGCCGAACAATGTAAACCAAAGGGTGGAAATCCGGCGACGCCAGACCGCTCAGGCGGATGCACTAAGTGGTAACATCCGGTGTACGGTCCTCCGTACTGCGCGATGAAATGACCCCATGAGATTTTGTGGCTAAATAAGTGATCTGTAAAATGATCGTCAAAAGAAATACGCAAGTACTTCGCTCCTGAAGCGTCAAGAAGCTTCTTTGTTGGCTTCTATTGTACGAAGGTTTATGACAGAACATGAATGCGTACGGACATTTAATTGCTCCTGGTAATGCACGCTGCAGAGGTTCAAAGGTCTCGGAATGTGTCCACTCGCACCAGAGTTCGCCTATTGTCCGGCAACAGCCATAGGTCAAGGAAAGTATGCCAAAGACAGATCGAGTACACTATTTATGTGTTGCGAAGATTCTCTCCCTCCAACTCCAATCGGCTTCTTAAGTACCTATCGGTCGCATTTATTATACATTTTGCGTCTAAAAGGTGCAATTTTGTGTCTGCTCAATTACCGGATGCGAATGGGGACGTATCGTAAATGATGATCGGATCAATATTGCGTAATGTATCTTGAAGAGGTTTTTTTTATCGAAATTGGTCTAAAAGAACATTTGCAGTTTTTGAGTGCTACAATGGTTTTATACTCTGCAACGATGAAAGATTACTTCATCTGCTAACTGAATTCTGTATTTTTTGATCAACTCAAGTCAACATCAACCTACAAACCAAGGAAGCTCACAAAGGAAGGAGATTAGTTGCTTCTTGTTGATAAATGTAGGCAAAGCTATTTACTTTAGCGTAGAATAAAACATCAATCAAAATACCCTTCTTAATCAATAAATCTTTATAAAAATGTAGATGCCACATCCAACTGACACGAGTGACACTCGAGTGGGATGCGACAAATGGTGTCGTTGGCTCCAATTAAACGTTCTCACCAAACTCAAACACTGCAATCAAACGTTCTGGAATATCCGGTTCCTTCTGCACACGGTGGGAGGATTCGTCCGATCCCCAAAAACGGTCACCAACATTCCAACACGCTTGTCTCCTGTGTCGCCAGAATGCTGTATAGGACAGCATGGGCGCAAAAGACTGCGCCCGAAACGAGATTAATAAGGCTTAGTCATTCGCTGAACCCATTTAACCTCTCACGGAAAACCGCCCAAAGTGGGCATGATGGTCACCGACAACCGGAGACTCCCGGTGTGACGCATATCACGTGGGTATTATAGCAAAACCGGGTGCGTACGTAGAATGGAAAGCAATGGTGCTAGCTCGTGATTAAACTTCAAACGACACCAACACCCGGGTAAGTGACGAACCCGTCGGTCGGTGTGGTGATGCCTGTAAAAGATACAGAAGGAAGATCTAGCAGTGTTGTGAATTAATCACTCATTTTTTTTTCTTCAGGAGGATGGTTCACCGACGGATCAAACAAGGAAGCCGACCATTCGGAGATTTAATCGTATTTACCCGCTCCGAGATGGTGGACCACTTTAAATCGTTCGCCCGGGTTCGAATTACGCGCATCTAAATTCGCGGAACGGCAGTTGAACCAATTTCCGTGCCGGTGTCAACCGAAATTCGTGCCGCGTAAAGAAATCATAATTAAAACATCCCGCTTTTCGCCATCGCTATCGTTCATCGCTTAGCCTGGGGCTACGCTTAACCTTTGGGCATGGGAAATGATCGAATTTTGCACACAGCTTCCGCGATGATGCACACATCCTCGTTGTTTGCCGAACACCGGGTCTAATTCAATATCGTGCCCAAACAACCAATCCGTATGTCGATATGGTTCGATTGGTGTAGACTCACTTGAACACCGCAAACAATCGATCGGGACTGGAACGCAAGGTCACACAAAAATTAGTTGCCACACGCGTGCCGGAACGCGCCTTTAGAATGAAGTTGAAATAGAAACGCGCTTGGGTTATGGTAATTCTCATGCCATCTCGTGGCGGGTGGGATGATGGGGCATGTGCAATCCGATACCTAACGCAATCCGCACAACCGGCGAGCAGACAGGCACGACGCCGCGGTTCGCAAACACGTGACCGGTGTGGTAAAGTTGGGGATGTTTGTCTTTGCCAAGCGCTGTGGAATGATTATTAATAAGTGTAGAACAAAGGATGGCATCATGCGGAAACTGGCAAAAAAAACTCGAATATGTGTACACTTTCGGGAAATATCTTACACCTTTGGGAGTGCTCGGAATGGCTACTGCAAGGGAGCGGTGGACAAAATGTTTCTTCACACAAAAGTTTATTTATTATCAGCGCAATCGATGCAAAATACGGGTTTTCAGTGTTATACCATCGTGAGCCATTAATCAAACGACTAAAACGGCTTAAAGTGTGCATCAAATCACTGCCTACGGATGAAGGAGATCCACTGCGGATATAACTTTGCGAGCTTTTGCGTCGTTTGCCGAGACCAGTAAATCGATCGGCGGCCGTACACAAATCATTCCAAGTAGCTTGCCCTCTCCAAAACAATACGCCAATAATCACCAGGACAAAACGCAGTCAATCAGCTTGCACTTTTCATGATTAACCTCGCGGTGGTCGAACGATCTGCAAAAATTTAGACGCTTTTGCACGAAACGGAGCAAAACCCCCTCATTAGCGAGATAAACACCCACCGCGAGCAACATCTGCCACGGTAAAGTCAAAGGCCACCCGTATGTGAGCGCGTGTATGTGTGTAACGGAGCGGATTAATTGACTTACAGGAAATCAAGCATAACATGTTCGGCAGGATCGGCGAATAAATTACACGCAACCACAGCGCTAGAGCCTGCCTGATTGCGAGGGTGCTCAGTACAACGGATGATCTACGATCACCATCCTGTAAATGTCTGTGGCAGGATCGAACTGACAGCGAACGTCACGTGACCCCTGCGGAATGCGGATTCAATCGCAGACGCTAGACTACGGCTCGATTAATAATAATGATGCGACGGCGATCATGTTTGTTGACGGTGAGGATGCTGGTGGTGATGATATTAATCTGTGTCGCGCAGGAAGGTCAGAATTCGATCAATCAACCAAGACGGAAGTTTGTCGGATGTTTCTTTTTTTTTTGGTTGTGAGGTCGTATAGTGCGGCAGAGTAATCTTTTTTGGGCTCGGTAGCATATTATTGGAACGCATAATTTGTATCACTCGCGGACTTGGTTCACACCCATCTTCACGCTGGTTCTCGCATCATCAATAAACATTCTCACACGACCGCGAAAAGGAAATGCTCGTCGTGGGCTTTGAATGTCAAATAATCTCTGGAGTTGTAAAAAAAAACTGACATCACACCTTAAATTTTTATTGCTCTCCGGACGACCCCGCAACCTCGAAATTGCTCCACTTCAAAGGACGAGAGACCGTGAACTTATTCTGCACGCTGAAAGTTTGGTAATATGCCCAATGGGAAAAGGTTAGCTTTCTATGGTGTCACGGTACGAACTTGTACGGCGAAATAGATGCTCACCTTAAGCGATTGCTTTCAATTGCAACATCCGATCGGATCGCATTTTCCGCATTATCCGTACTTAGCCGAAGAAGATGAACTGGTTGCGAATCGCGGATCTCAACAGAGTTGCAAAGCACGGGCTTTACATGTCAAGCTTTGCCGGTGCAGGTGCGAGACACAATTTCTAGGCGGTGCTACAGGGGGAGCAAAAAATTTAAATATCATTTACCCCAAACCGATGGATGGGAGAGACAGGGGGCAGACACACACAACACTCACCCCGGGGGGGCTAGCTGCTTGTTGCTGCAGCGCCAACGAAGAAGCGACGGTCGTACTCGAATTGAAAATGTCAAAAACCTACACGAACCATGCTCCAACGAGGTGCACGCGCTGCACTCTCGATCGGTTCGAATCCACCCGAAGACGGGTGGTATGTTTTGCTTCTCGAGTGACGTGAAACGTGTTGCGTTTCAAACAACGCACCAGAGATAGTTTGACTGCTCAACGCGGAAAGCTTATTAATTAGCCAGATAGAAGGAATTAGTTAATCATGATAATAATCTTGTGCAGGTTTACTACGTTGATCTTTATCCGTCCAGCGTTTAAAGATCAACGATAACAATAATAAACCACGACAGTTGAACTATAAAGTGGTTTCACTTCTCGGCTGTTGCGCAACAATATTACTTTCCCCTGTTTGCTGCTGTATTAAATGTGGATTGTAATATTTTTCTCATTACTAACGCAAGTTGACGTTCGACCATTCCCTTTGCTTTGGTTTGCAGCTGTTTGCTCTTCCTGTCCTCCGGGCGTTCTCTGCAGTCGAGTTCTCACCTTACAATCGAACCGGTCGTAAAGCGAAGATGTTACCCAAGCAGAGTAATTCACTACCAGAGGAGAGCTCCACCTTCGCCGAGACCGGGCGCATTGCAAGCGCCATAAAATCCGCTAAGCAAACCAAATCACAAAACAGCTCGTCAACATTAAGCGCGAAAATAAAAAGATCAACACAATTTCAAGCAAGAATGTTTCGATTGCAAAAATGTAACAAATTTGGTTACACAACATCCCGCTGGAGCAAATAGGAAGGACCCGGGCCGCTTCTTCGGACCGGTGTTCAAAATTCTTAGCATATCTCGGCAGATCTTCTCGCGCGAGGTAAACGGCTCAATGGACGGGGTTAGGGAGCTCGCGCTCGAGATCGTGCTCCCGATCACCTTCGCGCGATCGAACGAAATGGAAAAGCAAAGCAACACAATCCGAAGGGTTCGTCGCTTGTTCGTCGACATTTGCGCTTGCTGGCGCAAACATTACCACTGCTCCGGGGCACTCCAGGGCTCGTGAATGTGAGTTAGATTTTTCCGAAACGAAAGCACATCATGTTAGCGTCATCGTCATCAGCGGATGCAAAACAATACGGCGGGTCGCTTGTATTGGGGTGTGTTTGTCCCATCCCGCAGCTCACCACCCGTCACACCTCCCTGAGCGCTTGAAGGGGATTTGTGCTGGAATGTTTCAACCCTGAACACCCATCGACTAAAAACACTCACCGAAAATAAGTAAAAAAAGGGGTTTGCTGCATGCCAAACGATGTGCATTAAAAGGCAGCTCCACTCGAGAACCGGTGTAGTGTACATACTCGGGGAAATCAATGGTCCGCAGAAGCGACGTACCTTTTTAAAGAGCAAAAAAGTCGTCTTTCTTACAAGGAAAATCCAATAAAAAGCTGCTTGGAGTTGTTTACGCAGTTGCCGGTAAGCAGATCGAGTGCAATTAAAACCCACCCATCTGAGTGGGCTACCGATGGCGATCGAAACAACCCTTGGCCAAGAGTTTCGGTAAAAATTTGCAACAAATTTTCAGGGCCATTTTGCTCACGTAACGCGTCAGCGCAACACGCCTGACACGTTCGGGGTGTTATCGTTGCGTTTCGGGGTTGGCACTGGTGCTTGCCTGACTCTTCCGCTTCATTGATGAGTTGTTTCAAGCCAAGTATCACTCTTGAAGATACAATTGCCGGAATTAAGCATCTTGTCATTGGGGGGTGCGCTACGTTACCCTTGGATGTTGCGAAGCATTAGAACTCAACCCACCACACAAGTGACAAGCGGTTCATTAATTTAACGCATTCGGATGCCATTCCTAGGCGACCTTTAGCCAACCTCATCTGCCCCAGTGATGAGTTTCATCCGTTCGCGGGCATTCGTATCATTTCAGCGCCAGCGCGTCTTCTTCTCGAACCTGAGGTGATTGTTCCGATTTTCACCACGCTGCTGTTGCGCGTACGACTTCACGATCAATGTGGCCCGGCTGATGACATAATTCCACTAAAACAGTCAATTGAATGTCTATCTTCATGTTTCGCATTCGTTGGACGTGATTGTTTTCGCGTTTTGTTTTCGCCATCGAATTTGGCACATGCGCAACCGCGCACACTACGGGAACGATCGTGCTGCTGGACGACTATTTAATGATCCTTCAGTGAGCTTTTAATGAGAAAATGATGAGTTTATAAGCATCGTACGATCGATAGAGTACAGCACCAAAGTGGTGGTGAAAAACAAAACAAAGCAAATCAGCATTCCAAGAGGAAGCTCCTGCAGCAAACCTTGCAAGACTTTGCGAAGAGCCGATGTAGGAGCTGCACAACTGAATTCCAGCGAGGGTTTATTGTCTTGTCGAACGTGACGACATGTGGCAGACGGTGGTAGGTGTGCATTTTGGGGAGCAAAGTTCACGGGGTATCCCGGATTTCCCGGGTGTCGTGTCGTTTGGTGCACGAATTTCACCCCACGGTGCGATTGTCTCACGGGGATAAGCTAGACGAAGATGCGGCAAAACCCCTTTAGCTTCCCCGTTGGATCCCGCTTTGCCGAAGGGGAATCTCCGTTTCGCAAAACGCTAACGGTGGCACAGTGCAACGCAATTAAGACAACGATCGATCGCAGGGAATTTGCGATCATGATATTTAACGGCTGCATCACGACGATGATGTTCGGTGCCATGACAGTTTTGCAGACGACTCGGGAAGATAAGGATAATTTGGATTGCTGTTCGTCTGTCGTCTGTTGGCGCCCTTTCTGTGACCCACAGCCCAACGCTAGGTGGTGAGGAATTCGTGGAAAGGCGATAAAAATAAGCATCACTAATTTTATAACAAAGCTTAACGTGACAGATCTCTAATTTTTATGACTATTTTAATAAAGTGCATAAAAGCGCTATCACGAAGAGCAATAGAGTTTATCGGAATGTAATCTAATGAATTTGTAATCCAACAATGGAAGATGGAAAAAATATGTTTTCTTGAGGTTAATTTTTTGTCAGAGACATCTGTCACATCTCAAAAATGCGTTGCTCAACCCCAAGTCAAGGTTCGTTTTCGATTTCGTATCTTTCCCCATTTCATTTTTACACCTTTCGATGGCTTCTGGTAATCAAATCCCGCGGCCGAAGGAATTGGTTACGATCGTGACAAATGACTTATGTCCAACCGGCGGAGCCTTACGAGGTACAGCGCAAAAGCCAAAAGGGAAAAGGTTACCGAAAATCAAGCTCATGCACGTGCTTAATTCCTGCTGACATTAGCAATCTTTCGGGTGGGGAAAGTTTCGCCGCCATCTGACCGGCCGGTATGTTTGCAAACCTCCGAAAGAAATGTTTCTCTCGATCAGCAGGGTGACAAGATCAACGCCTAATACTTTAATGCCGTCCAAAACTGGGCTATTTCTACAATTTATTTTATTAACGCACGCACGAATGCAGCAAACGAAATGAACGCATAGATCACGCAAAACGCCTCCATATAGTGTGTGATTATGCTGCCTTATGATGGGTTGATGGTTGAGTGACTTTTGACATTCTCTTTCTTCCCACAAACATGTCTTCGCAGCTTCGCAAGTCGAACATCGCCGGCCGATCGGTGGTGTTTTCTTTCTCCACGCTGCTGTGCCAGCTGTGCCAGACCGGGTGGCGTTTAGTGCATTCGAATGTACGTTGAATCTGCCGGACCGAACGTCATCTTCCCCAAAAACGGAGCTTCCTAGACATTGGTGAACCTCCTTTGACCGTGCACGTAATTCGCTGGACGCAGTCGCGATATTTGCGAATGGTTCGATGGTGAGCGGTTAGGATCGAGCGATCCCGAAACGAACTAAGGGGGAAAAAATCAACACACTCTCACACGAGGCACCTCCAAACAACATGATTATTAATATATGTAAAATTACGTTTCAAGCGCAACGTAACAGCTGGAACGTGGTCTATCAGTTTTTGTTTCTACGTGAGATTAGTGATGTTGGAGTTTTTTTTTTTTGGGTGGTTCGATCTTCAAGCAAAACTGGAACCGTAGCAAGCGCAAAGCATTGAAGATGATCCTCACGCGGACAAACTCCAGGAAGCGAATGGGTTGCGAATTTCGTGTGATGAAGAAATCAAACGCACGCTAAAGTATGTTTCGTTTTTGGGTTGTTTTTTCGTTGAGCTTCCATCAAGTAATATCTAGATTTTTTACTCCATGTTACGCAGTCCAGTCGATACCAGTTGATAAAAACATGTAGGCAGAAGTATAGTGATGCTGTTATAAGCAGACTAGCCGATCACTTTACGCCTAGTCATCGCTTCATTATGAATGGACCTAATTAGGCGCTGTAGGAGCTATGGATGTGTTTGAGGCTAAAAGTCGCTTCGATCCTGCAATTTATGCGCCGATAGTTCCAAACGTAAATGAAATTGAAAGTGCACACTAAAGATGGCAGCTGGCAGTTTACTTTCGGAAAAGTAGTGTCGCTTGTTAAAAGATTTAAATGCATTTTAAATGTCCAGGTAACGAAAAGTGCATCAATGAAGGTCGTCAAAAAGACCAATCAACATTACGATGAGATGAAAAGCAACTCTAAGCTGATAAAAACTTTATTGCCTTTATACATTTCTACCAACAAAAAAAAACCACAATCAATCGTTTGATGATGTAGATTATTTTATACACTTTTTTCGTCCCAGCATTTCTGTCGATCAGCAATGAAATTACTTTTTGTGTATTCATTTTTAGCTCATCTTAAATCCTGAGAGCTTTTGTTTCCATCACTGGTGATGGATTTCAGCTAACCGGACCGTTTACATCATCGAACGATGGCAAACCTTGGTACAGATGTGTGGATGCTGACCATCTTGAATGCATCTTGAAGCTAAAGTTGCTTCAATTGCTCTTCTTTTTTTCTTTTCCTCAGTTCCATTTTGTTTCGACAAATGGCTCTGCGTTGCTGCTACTGTTGCTCGATTTTATTCCTACCATTCAGCCACCTTTAGTGCACAGCGGTTTTTTTTTCGCTATTTCGTTTTGCTTAAAACAAAACGCTATTCCCTTCCGCGATCAACACCTTCATGCCTGACCAGATCATCCAGGCCCCTTCTCACACGCTTTATCTTTCGCTGATAGTAAAAAAAGGGCCAAGAGAAGCAAACGAAAAAAAAGTTACCGTTTCGCGCCATTATTTCACGAGCACGGGTCAGCCACTCAGGAAGGGGTTGACCGATTGCACATAGCTCCGTGCCAATGAAAAAAAGTGCATTGTTTTCCCAGTGCAAATGCCCGTGTAATGGCACGAGCGCAAAGGGAACGGTGGCGATCGTTTCCATCCGATTGCGCGGGTTGGCGTTGTTGTTGTTTTTTTTCTGTTTTGCTTTGTTTTTGAGATTGTGGTTTTCTTCTGGCGGTGCATGTACCCTACCCAATCTCGTGAACCTGTGAATTAGACAAATCACACACTTTACACACGGTTCGCTTGGGAATGGCAGTTTGGGGCGACCGTAACCGAACCGCGTTTGGCATGAACGTCATGGGTGGTTCGGGTGACAGCGCGGACAGCAGCCGTGGCAGATTGTTACAGTTCCGTGGTTGACGAAAAGCAGAAAAACATCGACGTAGCGATATGACGAAATGGAATGATTAATAATGGGCCTGTTGGAAAACTCAATTACTTAGCGTATTAACTCTTAATTTGCAGTTTTTGTTGGCCGGGGGTTTGTTTCTACTTTATATACCATTGAAACATAAGAGTCGGAACTAGGCTGATCGATAGCTGACCAAGTATTTGATTATAACCCAAAGGTTCATTACAAGTTGATCTAATTTATGTTTTATTTTCTAGATTTCCCAACACTAACACTTACATTTGTTCGAAAAAACTTCAAAACCATCCTTTCCTTGCGTCACATCCATCAATTGAAGTCGTGTTAGTGCTAACGAAGCTTCAAATTCACACTACTTCCCATGGTTGGCTCCATCAACTCGATTACGTTTTCCGGCCATTTTCAGTGCTACCTCGAATTCTCGTCTCTTTTCTTGGGAGAAAATAGACACAAATCGTACGCCGCAGTTTTGTGACGGTTTTGTGTGCTAATGTGTGCAGGCTGGATTAATTATTTCCTGGTTGGTGTTAAACCACATTCGGTGCATTCTTGAACCTGTGCTACCAGCAACTGTTACTGTAAATCAATGCGATTAGCGTGGAGTAGCGCTCTCCACTAATTAAACGCTCATTTCCATTCAATTCTCACGGCGCAAAACGATCGGTGTGATAGTGATGAACGTCAGCGGGATGAATACTCGGAACACTATTCGACTAGGAACAGGTCTGTCTGGTAGATGTTTCATTAAAATGCATCGATTATTCAACCACTTTTCCACCGTCCATATTGCTCAGGTTAAGCTCAAGGGTTGAAATGATCACTCCTATCATTCACTCACAAAATCAACAGGACACTCCCGCTCGGTTTTGTTGGGATCAATGAAAATTATTCGGGTACCTCCTCTTTTTCGCTTACCTTCGCAGAAAAAACAGCCTCCATAAGAAAGCAGCTGGTGGAGCGAGCTGAATGATAAGCAAATTTGCCTATTGAAGATACCTGATGATCAGCCCGCCCGTCAAGCGAAGGCAATAATAATGACTTTATTCAAAGCGTCCGATCGATCTGGCTGCTTGCATACACGAAGGGATCATGTCAAAATCAGTCAATTTGCACAAATCGTGTAACGTGTCTATCGCGCTATCGCAAAGCAAGATCGCGAACTGCGGCTTTTCGCGAGCCGAGACACGGCACGCCATCCACGCTGGTACATTGTAATGTGACGCTCTTTACGCACGATTCGCACTTGGGAACGGTGAAGTCTCCGTACAAGGGAAATAAACACTCACTCGCTGCCAGTTCCACCAGCAGCGAACCGTTCGACCAGTGTGTTGTTTGATTAATCTTCAGAAACGATCTTGTTGCCTATTTGTAGCCACCCTACCAGCTCGTTAGAGGGCTTTCTTTAATTTAAAAATGGACAATTTAGGAAAATATTGTTACACCAAACACATCCATACACACCATAGTGCCACTCCGTCCCGAACACTGGTCCTCTTCCTCCATTTCCCGCTGGCTTAATGGCACCCACCCCAGCTACTGGATGAGATCGTGAGATCGTAATTTACCAAACTGCTCCATCCTGGCCTTTAACGAGTTGCTTCCTTCTTCGCGGCACCTTCACCATTCGAAACCACTACCTGCGGTGTTGTGGTGTGTGTTGTGCCAAAAAAAAAAAAAACCACGCGGTTGCATAAAAATAAATGCGCCCGTGATGCGCCGATAGCATCCACTTCGATCTTGATCGCCTACCTTTATCGATGAGACCCTTGCCTATGGTTGCCGTGGGTTTGGGGAGGGATTCCGTTTGCTGCCTTCGTTTTTCCCTGTTGGCACGATCAAACGAGCCGGATGGGTCCGTCTGGAAGCTGGTGCTATTAAATGCCACTTTAGGCCAGCGTGTGCCACCAACGAAGCACCGCTGGCGATGTCTTTCAACCAACGGTGGGTTGGCAAATTCAATTGGAAGTTTGGTTTGATTGGGTTGATTGAAAGCGTGCTCAAAATTGTTTCCTCAATTCCAATGGTTTATCCCGCCCGCTGTTTAGTTTGGGAGCTTGTTTTTTTGTTAGATCACTTTGGGGGTATTATTTTTGGAGATCAGTCGAACACATTTAAAACATTAAATTGTAGAAGACCTGCTAATCCTTTTATGTTACGATGTTAAGAAATACGTGAAAAATGTTATGTTTTTAATAACTTAACTGCATTAAATTCTTAAACTATCTAGTCTTATTATGAATTCCTTTTATTTTTCCAACTTTAAGCACCTAACGAACGAAGAAGTAGACGATGTGTCTAAGAATGACAATGTGCAGTTTGCCGACAAATGTGTGGTCTGTGTCAATAAACTCTTCTTGCGATGATTGCAACGAGGTGCATTCTTTACTTAAACAAATACTTCACATCGTAAGAAACTTCCACACTGCACTGAGAACATCCTGTTTGTTCTCAGCTCGTCGACTTGATAAATACGTTTACATGTCTAGACGAAAAGTTCTCGAGGGATTGCTGACCTTTTGTAGAATATATGATGTCTGCCTTATGTTTATGTCTTATTCCTAGCTTCCATGCCTTACTGAAAGGTTAATAACCTAATTAGTGTCAAACAAACAATACCACTTTCAAAGAAGTGTAATTCACATGTTGTGGAACACCAGCATTCACCTGAAGCTAATGATTTGCAGCGATAAATTTGACCAAATTCCCACTCCACGGTTTGCCCCACGAATTGATTACCAAAAATATTGCATCCACCCCGATGCAACCATTTCTCGCTGGTCACGCACTCACTTTCGTTTGCCGCTCATAATTTTCACATCGACTTACCCCGCCAAAGAAAACGACTAACTAGACCTTAGCGCACTGTCTGGAGGCGTTACTGTGTCACGTTTCGGGCAGAAAGCCCACGACAACACGCAATAACGCGTCCAATTCCACACGGCGCGCAATTCACACGCCGTCTTATGTAAAATTATTCAACTGTCATTGTCGCTGTATTGGTTCGAAAACAAAATAACAACCAAAAAATCCCTTTACTGCATTTTCTTCGTCTTGTCTTTCCGAGACAGTTTCGTAGTTTCTGCGTGCAAATGAGCTCATTTAGTTCCAAACCGACGTGTAGTAATCTGTTTGAAGCATTAATTTTTCCTCCCTGTTTTCGCCCACGAGATGTTCTGCAGTGGTGAATGCCCATTTGTCCAGTTGTTATTGTTCCGTGGAAAATTGTTCTATTGCTGTGACGTTATAAAGGCTATGGCAGGCATGTGAGTCATATGTGCAGTCCCGGACATGGTCATTCCAGCGATACTGGCGCCGTAACCCACGAGCTGCTGGAGGCGTCCGTCCATAGCCAACCCACGTATGTGTCGGGATCGATTCCGTAAATGGATGCAACACCGACCGGCGTGCCGTACCGTGTTTGCACACGAGAGCCAAAGCCCTTGGCGCTCTAACAACCATCCGTGCAGTCCGATCTTCTGACCTTGCGTTGGATGACACTAAGCGCTCGCGCTCTCCCGCTGTCACCTTTTGAACACACGCAAACAAACTCATGGTGGTGGCGAGAAACGCGGGAAAAAGTTGTCACTTTACGATGCTAGTTCAAATTTATCTCAAACATTAACGCAAACAAGTTCCCGTACTTTAAAGCGACGATAAAATGGCAGTTTAAACGTGTGGCTCGTTATGAAGCGGAGCCATGTGGCTGTGATGTGGAGCTCAACCACCTCATAAGTCACCCCGTAAATTCTTTGGGCTGGCTTCATGCCTTGTGTCCAAGTGGATGAAAGTCGTTCGAACGTTACCCTATGAATCATGACCTCCGATATGGCCTTGGTGTGGCGTAGAGAAATTGTGAGCCTCCGACAACTGGTAATGATTCAACGAACAGAGCATAATGATCATACCTAGACGATCGCGATAGTGTCCAGTTAAGGGGAAATCACCCCATAAACCACACGATTCTACAAAACCCCGAAAGAAAATCCCATCATCATGACGATAATGTCTCACCGCGGGTCACATTCCATTCGTTTGACGCAAAAACTGTGCAACAACCGACGCACGGATGAGAACTACGGACGCAAAGTCGTCGATTGTAGCACCTCACTCTTTATGCCAGACACACTCATACATCGAGGGGGTGCACAGTCTTTGCATTTTTTTTGGTCAACAATCGATTGGTTGATCAGATCCGCACGTTGACATTGGTGGGCAAACGAACCAACCGGTTTCATCCCGACCGGCAACACATGAAACTGCATTCGAAGATAGATCTGTTACACCCGCCCTGAGGGCACCGTGGCGGGATCACCACCACGGAGAAAAGAAAGGTCTTGAAAGGTCTCGATGCGGTGTCATCGGTTTGGTCATCGGCTCTCCACCTGGGACAGCGCACACCAAAGCAACGTGAGGCAACGGATTCGGGACACGAACATTATGTTGCACTCTTCGCCGCATGTTGGCCAGGGGGGGGGGACCGTCACTGCTGCAATTCATTCACAAGATCAGGTCAGGGACTCGATTGTGCCGGCTCGTACCAAAGCGCAGAAGATAAAGGTGAAAAACTTGATTTTCAAGATATGTGTCCAGGCTTTCTTTATGGTGCGCGTTCAGACCGAATCTATGCGCGTGAGTGTGTGTGTTAGTGCGTGGTGATGCGTGCTCCGGAATCGGTCCAATATCATCCCAATCGGTACAAGGTGCAAAAGGTTAGAAAACACTAGAGATGATAACCATTAGAGACGGCCTGACTGCTGGCCCGGTTGTTCATACCATCAAAACGCATCACGGTGTGGTGCAATGAAGGGCGTTAACGGTACGAACATAAGCATCATCAAATTTACAAACATTTTCGTAAGATTTGGTGGCTTTGGCGTTGAATATTCATGATGCAGTTAGTTCAAGTCGATCGTTTTCGGTTGATTGGCTCGCTCTGCTGCGTAGCTGCCCATACGCAAGCGCGTTTAAGCAAGATAACGTTTCCTCACCAGATAACGTTTATGATGGTTGCGAAAATGATGAACACCGGATGATTGACGTGTCGAACGAAATCATTTATATAAAACAGAGATCTTTTTACGTGGCTTTTCATTTGCATAGGAGTTAGTCTGTTTTCCATTGTTAAATCATTCCTGTTTCAGTCGAGATTGGTAGTAAAACAGACAAATGATGACTTTTCACACCTTTTCGGCCTTGATCAGCTAATCATAAATGCAGTTGCAACAGTTTTGCAACCGCAAGGTGACACCACGTGCCACACTAGCAACCTTCAAACGGATAAACCGCAAATGCGAGGGCTATAGATTCTACGAAGCAAGCGAACAGAGAGTGCGCACCGTACGTCTCCCGAAAACGGAACCGACCGTCCCATCGATCAATCAAACGATCGGCCACATTATGCAATCACAGTCACTACTCCACTCCGCAAGCATAATTTATGCTGTACGCCTACCGCCAAATGGCGATTGATTTCCGATCTGACATTCAAGATTTCAACGCCGATACCGATCAACAATTGCGGCAAAAATGCGTCTTGCGTTCTTGCCGACGACTTTCGCCCTCCCGATGTGTGCGGTTGACGGGTGGCGGATCACACAATGCCAAATAGCAGTTATGTGCGCGACACGGCCACCAAGGCCACACACCAACCATCGCATCGGTGGAAGGGCATCGAAACGGAGCATAAATTATTCTATCGCTGACATTTCCGTCCAACAAACTCCTCCAGCAGCACCACTGCGTGACTACGGTGTCTCCGGTTCCGGAGCTAGGCTCGATTTGCTATCGCTAAATCATCATTTCGGATAGAAATGATTGAGAAAGCAGTCTAAAAACGATTGCTCCCTCCATGGAAATGTCACCCCATCGAATAAGATTGGTTGGCCTATATGGAATGTCCGACAGTTAACTTACCTGTGACGAGTCATCCTGCGCCAACGTTAGTCCCAGGAACGTCAGCAGTGCGAAGGACGCGCACGTACGCAATCTCCGTTGCGTTCCCATCGTGTCTCCAAGGATTTGTCTGCTGCTGGTGAGCAACTTCTAGCTTCGAGCAGACGTATTTTGCCGTATTGTTCACTGCACTACGCGATCACAGATGATCACACACATACACAACCACTCATTCACCACAGTCGGTTCCGACCGTACCACAGCTATTCAGGTCAACTGTTGCAAAAATGATTCAGAATATTGCACTCAAGTCATCACTTTCGACACGGAATGTTGTCACGTTGTCGAGCGCTGGCCGATGTTGGACGAAGCCGATGCCGGATGCTGCACGGAGCGGCGAGTTCCTGTTTCGGATATAAAAAAGGAATTTAGAACCCATCTGCACACAACCTCCTCCTCCCCAAAAAAGGATCTTCTCCCATTTAAGCTCGATTACACCACGCTGACATTTAGCTTTGTCGTCGTGCCAAAGCTATCGAGCACGCATCGCGATCGTGATTGTGCGTGAGAGCTTCGCGATCAGTTTGCTATCTGTGGCTTCAACGGTGCACAGCATTCAGCAGCATCTTCTTTATTTTCAGCTTTAAAGGTAGCTACTCTCTCGCTATTATTTGCGACTACGCGAAGGTCACGCCGCCAGAGACGTACTGCAAAGTGGCAAGATCAACCGGATCATCATCGGGCACCGGGGGAAAAAAAATCCTCCGCTCAATTTCATCGCTCGCAAATCATAGTATTTAGTGGGAGAAAAAAAACAAGGGTAACGAAGGAAGGGTGCGACGATTAACAGTGGCTAAGTGCCGCCGTTACTTCCAACCGTGTTTACGCAATCACAACCGGCCGAAGGATAATGATAGTGCCTGCTTTGATCGGAACAGAATTGTGATCGTTCGGGTGGATTTTGTTGGAAGTTGTTTCGATCGAACTGCTTCGGAGTTGGTTGCTTCTCCGTGGTGAAAGCGAGAAGAACCTGTTCTAATGGGATTATCACATCGTTTGCTACGTCCTGACGCCTTTAAATCACTCAATCACCCTTGGCCACGCGGATTACGGTGTGACAGACACGGTAAAGAGTGGAAGTGCAAGTTTCCCAAATCGGATCAGACGGTTTCGTTCTTTTCGTGTACTCCGCAACATAACAACCTTGTGTGTGGTGTCTTAAACCAAACAACACTCCATAACGCAATGCAAACGAATATTATTGTACATCCAATCCAACATCCTATTTCGGTGGGCAATTCCTCCATTACACAACTGTATCAGGCCTGACATCTCACATCCATTCGGGGCACGGAAATTATACCCAAGGGCAGCACATTGTCGAGCAGTGGACGGAAAGGCGATCGCTTCCACACGCATGTCGAAACCTCCACGGGTTTAAACTATCTTTAAACGCCTATTTGCGTACCGATAAATGGCTGCTGCCTGCAGCACGACGGTGCGCAGAGCAAAGAGGCAGAAAGAAAACAAAACGCAACGATTTGGAAATGGAAATGTACTTCGCGTCGGCTAAACAATCCTCCCGTCACGAAACGGTTCATCATTCGGCCGTTTCTATGGCCACCGAAGGACATCTTCGTGTGGGCAAGGGCATGACGAAAGCACTAGCAACACCCGAAACCAGATACATCTCGCATCTCGCTGCTGGCTGCTCAATCTCCCCCAAAACAATTGTGGCCGCTAGATCGATGTGTACTGTAGACCGGCGCATACACCACGCAGCACGCATTGCGCGATAATTAATCTTCAGTTAACCGCCCTACTCGATCCACGGGGGGGTCGACCGGGGTTAGTCTCGGCTGCAACCGAAACCGCTCCATTCGCAAGCAGCAACACCGCAACTAGCCCTTCTGCCGCGATGAAATCAGATATCGCTGAACGGTGGAATTAGTGGATGGCCCTAGGCGAACTTTGCGTCGTTTCTCGCGAGTTCCATGGTGGCAGATGCCACCTTGCGATAGCAGTCCAACCCCACCGACCCGGCGGACCTTCACACGGAAGTGGTACGTACTAGAATGGAAGGTACCGAAAATCCATCCACCATCTCGCACCGAACGGCGCATCACGTTGACATTTGCCAGCGATCGGAAGGTCGGAAGCTGTGCATCGTTCTGATTGGAGATCTTGCCGATCTTAATGATTTCCTTCTACTTATGATCCCACGCAACCGGCCGTCACTATCATTGCGCACTATCATTAGCTTTTAATTGATTTCAATTCTGCTTAACGAGCTACCGGTGTGGCGACCATTCTAGAAGGATTAAGTGGCGGTCTGCCGACCACCAAGGATTGCACCACTCGGTAACGAGTCTCGAAGTTTGTTTGATCTTTGTCTACCTTCGCACGCACCCCGGTCATGGTTTGAAGTTCACGCATCGTAACGCAGAAGTTACGAACAACCCCAGCGAATGAACACCGGATGACCGAACTGGCCGGTAATGCAAACAAGTAACGCACTAATGACGCTCTCGCTCCATCATTACTTCACGAGTAATTCTTGTCGCCTTCGCCGTACGCCTGCATGCAAATCTTTTTCCACAATAAAGGATTTCCTCCGAGCTAATGTACCTCATCGCATACTGCGAGTTGATAGAAAAAAGGGATCGTCTCAAGTTTGCTTTCACTGGCGCGATTCAAGTGCAGCGAACATGACATCTTCATGCTATACGGCTGCTCTTTACATGCCTCATTTACATGCTGCATCTGCGGGATGCATTAATCGAGTAATGAGATTGTAAGATAAAGAGGATGTGCCGTGCCGTGTGGCAACCGGTTGGCAATCGGGTGGTATTGATCAAGGTTACCGAAGGTGCTGTTGTAATGTAAGTTCAATTAACAGAATTATTTCTTTGTGAGCATTGAGACCCTCTGTGGAGGGTTCAGCTTTCTACTACTTGAGGTAGCCATTTTTTTTTGCACTCTAATGCAACAGTCAATTTCTGCACAAAATTTGCCATTCGTGTTTCATATGACATACGCGTTAAAAGCTAATAATTAGCGCATAGTGTAGCACGAAATAAAAAAGCGTTTGGACTCTAAATATGTTACCCTATCCCTTCGGCTTCGTTCATTGAACGATCGAACGATTTGCCGATGCTTCGATATTTGTGTAAAAGCCACCTGTCACACTCAATAAAGCTGTAGAAGGAATAGATGTCAACGAGCAACTTCATGCTGATGATTACTTCGTTGCTTTATGACTTTAGAGGACGCATCAAGCGCATCGCAGCTATAGGTCTCCTAGGTCTTCTAGCAGAATCCGTGAAGAGTGATGAATCCATTAACCATTAACCTATGGCTTGTTACAATTTTGTACCCATTTTAAGGAAACGAAAGAGAAGCAATCCTTCTCGCGAAGGAACACCTGCTTCTGTACGTCTGAAGGTTGCATATTTGTCACAGCTTTTTACACGTAACAAGAGTAGACGAGTGGATCATCGACCACAAGTGATCTTTAAAGCATGGCGTTTACAGCGTGTGACGTTTTCTTGGGAGTTGCGTCTCGTTACACTTTTTTGCACCCTGCAATATGAAAGTATATTTTCTCGCTGTCAATATTTTTACATGCAGACCATCGGAATTGGAAACCATTACTTCGCTCGTCTACAATGTCCGATCGAGTTCCCAGAGGGCACGGTTGCGTAATGGGCGACCCAAATTGCGTAATTGGGCATGCAGTTTTATCTGCATTGCGGCTTGTGTTTATTTTAACCATGTTTATTTTTAATCCATACACACCCTCCATTGTCGGCAAGCTTTCCGATGCGCTAAAGGCGGTAACCGATGGGTGAAACAAGGTCACTCAATAAAATCAAATCAAACACTACTGCACAACAGTAGTTACTTTTACTTCACTGGCGGTGTGAGGTAATGTACTTGTTTGGTTTGATCTTGAGCTATAAACACCCCTCACGTAGAATGATAAAGTACCTCACGTTCATTACGCGTAAGAACTTCATCGATCATGGGATCATCATTATCTCACCACGGGAACTTTGGAACTAAAAGCATCGGAAATGAGTTTGTTTTTTTGTTCAATTCTCCCTATCGGAAGGAATGCCATAGTTGTCATGCAAAATGGGCGTATTTGCTGAAGCCGTAAGCCAAAAAGTGTTCCAATCCGTGAATCATCGATCGGGCCACACCTGAAGCCCGTTTGACCTTGGGGAATGGATGGAAATTTATTGATAAATAATATAGCAAAACATCTTTTACATTAATCACGTGGCACACGAACCCTGCGACCCGCTGAGTGGTGTGTCGTAGGCGTTGGCGGGTTGGTAGGAATGGCGGACCAAATCGGCAAAAAACACCAGCCAGCTGGATCTCCTCGTCGCCCAAGGAGGTGCCATAAATTGCTGTTAAATTATGATGATTTAACCGATGCCGATAACTTGCAATATGTCAAACGCCAAAACAACTCCGTACCGCTTCACGGAGGCGTTGGGAGGCGGGTGATCGCAACCTGTCTGATCGTATGTTTAGACGAACGCACAGTATCTTCTGTGCATGGAAGGTTAACTTCTGATTGCGATCACTGCAAATGTGACACTTCTCCATAATGAACTTCTTCACTGACAAAGAATACCTTCCGAAGGTATTGAATTTGGTTCAAAAACCGGATAGCTCATAATACATTTTTACATCTTCCACAAACACATTTATCAGCAACAGTTCAACGGTACTCCATAAACACCAAATGTCCAACCGATTGCCTATTGCCCAATTTACAAACAGTTGGACCTTCATGTTGGATTCTGTCTGCCCCGTTAGGTACCCGCCTCGAACAACGCCACCACCCAATGGGGTGGTGTAACGATATGCTGGTTGACAGATCGTTGCCGCAACTACCCAACAAGCGTCTTGCACGTTTTCAATCGAACAAAGCGGCAGTACACGAAGCGATGGTAGCGATCCATCTGCACCTACAATGCATTAGCCGCGCACTTTAGTAGCTTCGTCAAATCGACACCCAATCCCCCCACACATACACCAGCTCGCTCTTTTCACACGCCTTAATCTAGCACGTAGACATCTCTCGCTTTTTTTCGTTTTGCTTGCTGGCTGCCGTAGAAGTCAAACCATGCACTGGCACCGGTGCACTATTTTCTCTTAAATATCACGCTCGTAATCCATCTTCAGTTCCAAACGGTGCCCGGGTCTCGGTCACTAATCGATTCGTTCATTCCTGTTACTTTTTCCACCGCGCTTAAAACCACACCACACACTTGGCGCTTAGGTAGTATCATGCAACGTGTTCCCACGCCGCACAGAACGATGCACTTACACGAACGATGCGACTTGTCCGGTAGGGATGTGCGCACGGAACAGACAATGTACCGGTGCTGTCTAGTGCGACTGCTTTGGGGCGAGATTTGAATCGTACTGATGAAGCTGTCGTTCACCGCCGGGTTTACCTGGTCGAACTTCGTCACTAGGCTTCGGTACGGGTCGCACTATTTGGAGGTGGAACGGTCGTTCGCTGACGATCGTGGGATGAGTGAAGCGAATGCTTTTGCTAGGCGCTCACATCATGCACATGTTCTTGGAAGAATGCTCGCGTGAAGTGACTATTTTTTAAGCTTAGCAAAATAAAGTCGATGGAACGATCTGCCCCTCATAAAAATAAAAATATTGAAAAATTTTTGGGAGGATAAAATTCTAAATTGGGACGTTTCTACAAAGCCCTAGCAAAAATAAGCTGTTAGTTCATTTTATTTTTAGTAGAAGAATTCTAAAAACCCACATTGTAGAAAGTACATTCAGGCTTCCGGTTTCATGAAATTCCGTTCATAACAGCAAACAAACCGCTTTACAACCCCTAAATCGTGTACTACGAAGCACTCACAGCTGTGAGTTCCGTCGAGCTTTTCATCCCCATTCCGAAAGCTTTCAAGTTTCCCCTTCCGTTTGGTGCCGTACCAAGCCGCTCGCGGATAGCGGTGAGTGGCCGGATCAAAACGCATGCCGTACCCTTCAGCGGCATCTCTCACGGTGCCCGGGGTTCGGTTGTTTGTTTTGATTTTCTCGCTTGATTTGCTCCGCGTGACTGGCTAAGGAAATGCGCCGCCGTTCAACATTCCGCGACCATGTGCGACCACGTTAGGTGGGTGCCCCGGCCGGTAGCTGCACCGGTCGTGTAAAGTCATTCGCGCTGCCAAGGCTTCTAATAAACCGTCTGACATTAAGGTAATGAGAGATGGTGCACGGGCGTTCTTGATGCCCGCAGGGTGTCGGGATGGGAGAAACATAATTAACACCCGTACATCCGAGGCCGCTCGCCGACGACATGAAGACGTCCTTTGGACGGGGGTTTGGTAGATGGGCAACGACAATCGCTTTATCGTCCTTGGTTGCGGTGCGTTTTTGGAGGAAGATGTAACAACGGTTGGTTTCCCCGTTATCACTACATTGTTTGTTCTTAAATTTCTTAAATGCAAACGGCGCGAAGTTACGGCTGACATTAAACATGTTTGTCTCTTTGTTCAAGAACACCTTGTGACGCAATCGTTCGATAGTACAGAATGTCTTTTCAACGACTTCTATTGCATTGTGATGTATTGAAACTTGGATAAACTATAACGTTAGAAGCAATTTTCAAACAACCGATGATTTGCCACTAATAGAGCAACAAAACTGATCAACTCGTTTATGAATTTTTACCTACGTCAAAAAGGCAAAACCAGTGTTGTGGACGACTTACTACCAAATTTTAGTCATTTAACGATCGTAAAAAAATGTGATTGTTCTTTATCGAATATAAAGCTCAGGACTATGTCCACTGGTTTCAAGAAACATATCATCTCAATGCTCAAACACCTGGAACTATATTTTGTTTTACTTTAATCAAATATTTATTATTCGTCCACATTAAAAAAAAATAATATAGTAAAAAGTATAACTATTCCACTAATTCATATTCGCATGAATTTCAGAACAAAACGAGACCTTTCGAGGTATAGACGGTGATCCACTAAACCAATCTAAACGGCAATCTGTGTTCCAGATGTGATTCCACATAATCTTCCCGGAAAGCCAAAATACCCATCTGGAACGGCGCCCATTACACAAGTTTGTATAAATTAATGTTAATTTATTATCGATCGAAGTGTTTCAACCTAACCTAGCAAACCGCAGCACTACCGGCATCCTTCCCAAACAGTGCCACCAACCAGCCAGTTCGATGTGATAATCGCCTAGCATCCGGTCAAACTCATGGGCTCTCGCCCATTACGACACGGCCATCGGCGAGTCGCGAAACCGCGTGAAAGTCTTCTGCATCGTCCCAACCCAACCGCACCATGGAGCGCCCGTAAAGATCAATCGTCGGCGTGCTGGTGTGCGATCAGATCGGCTGCCTTTTCCGCCACCATATACACGGCCGCCATCGGATGCGCGGAAACCGGTTCCGGGATGATACTCGCGTCGACAATGCGCAAATTCTCCACACCGTACACCCGCAGGTCGGGGCCAACGACCGCATCGTCGTCCGTCGGTGGCCCCATTTTGCAGCTGGACGTGAAGTGGGTCAACGAGAACGACACGGTACGCACGGCACAGCGCCAGTAGTCGTCGGAGTCGCGCTCGTGCTGCACACAGTTGGGAAGTGGCGCGGCCCACACGGTCGCTCCGTAGCGACGCATCTCCTCCGTCTCGAGGACACGCTGCACCTCACGTATACCCTCGAGCACCACGTCCACGTCCAGTTCCTCGGCCAGATAGTTCGGATCGACGACGGGTGCATCGGCAGGTTTGGCACTACGCAGCCGCACCGTGCCCCGGGACAGCGGATGTAGGTTCTGCACGATGATCGTGAAGTGGTTTTGCGTCTCGAGCGGTCGATAAACAGCCTCGTAGATGTCGTCTCGCATCCGCACACTGTTCTTCGCCGTGGTACCCTTGTCCACCGCGAACGAGCTGATCAGGTTGGTCAACTCGAGCGTTGGTCCCCGGCGGCCGGCAAGGGTTAGATTCGGGTAGGTGACGAGTTCTACTGCCGCCGGAACGGTGAGTACGCCCTTGCCTTTGAGATACTCGTAGAAGTTCTCGAACGTTGGTATGTCACCGGGTGCGAAGAATCCGGTACCGTTCATCACGATTTGCAACCCGGAAAACCCAAGATGGTCGTAGAGTGTGCCACCGACGGGAAGATCTTCGATCACCGGTATGCCGAGCGATTCCAGATGCTCCCGGGGTCCCACACCCGACAGCATCAACAGCTGGGGAGTAAGTATAGCGCCACTGGACAAGATCACCTCCTTGCGTGCGCGAACTTCAAACTGCTGACCGTTTCTGGTGAATCGAACTCCTTCGGTCACTTTTGTCGTTGGATCGATCAAAATCTTCGTGACCAATGCACCGGTGAGCGTTTTTAAGTTCGTCCGCTTCTTCTGGACCGGTTGCAGGTAGGCATTGTAGGCGGATAGCCGCTGGCCCTTCGTCATCGTCGCTTGTACGGGCGATATTCCAAACTGAGTACGACCGTTGTAGTCCACCAGCTGATATCCGGCCTCCTTCGCAGCTTCCAGGTAGATGCGCGCGTGCTCCGACCGGTAGGTGGATCTTTCTACGCGCAGAGGACCGCCCGCGGCACGAAACTTACCGTCCGCCTTTTCGCCGATCGATTTTTCAAACTTGCGGAAGTATGGCAGCACTTCATCGTACGACCATCCATCGTTTCCGGCCGCTGCCCACCGATCGTAGTCGTCGCGGTTGCCGCGGGAAAAGATGAGCCCATTGATTAGCGTGCTACCACCGATTCCCTTGCCGATGTCTACCGGGCAACGGCCGTCGATCGTTCCTGCAGAAGAGACAAACAGATCGTACAACACCGAACGGGCGACGGTAGTTTGCATTGTGATACAAACCCCAGCAAGCATGGCGCTGCCGTTCGCTTAAGAACTTCCAGTTATAGGCATCGGACAGCACGGCCAGTTGGAACCCGATCGGGATGTTAAACAGCTTCGTACCATACTGGCCGGCCTCCAGCAGCAGCACCTTCCAGTTACGGTTCTCCGACAACCGGGTGGCCAGCACCATTCCGGCTGTTCCACCACCGACCACGATGAAATCATACTCGTCCGAATCGAGCACTTCGTTGTCTGCGCGGTGAAGAAATAAAACAAAGCAACAATCGAAAAACACCATCAACACACGTGGCTTACACCCAACGGCGACCTACATTCCGTCCCGTACCTTCCGTCGCGTTGCGCGTCTTCGATCTGCTGAGCAGTTTGTTAAACTTGTCCAACCACGAACCACCGCCAGCAGAACCCAGCTGGCCACTGCCGTGCTGCACGAGACAACCGGCCCACAGCACCAGCAACACCGAACCCATCAACCATCGCACATTCACGGCCATCCTAACGCACGCAACGATCGACACCGACTAACACCGAAGGCCACAGCCGAGACCTGTTCTCGTCCCATAATCCTGGATGAAGCACGCATCCGCACGGCTTCTTTCACTTCGTTCTCTTGCTTTCTCCGGCGGGTGCCCTTCAACACACTACGGCCCGAACCGCGGCGAAGAAAACAGGTATTTCTTCCGTTAGCGTTTGTTTTCGTTTTCGGTACGTAGTGACCTTATTTTGTTCTGCAATGTGTAAGGATCACCGCCGGTTCCGGGGAAACGGAAGAGAATTTAACACTGCCCGTCAGTTACTTTAACGTCACTTGAAGCGTGCTGCCAAAAATTACACTTCGATAGTGATTTAAAATGAAAAAAAAAATGTCAAGTACGCAATTGACCCACATTTTAACGTCGCCGTTGGCTGACTGCGGTTTTCGCTTCTGCTGCTTCATCTGTTACCATCTGTCGCATTCTCGCTGCCTCGACGAGTGTTGATACGTGTATTCGCTTTCTTTGCGTTTTATCGTGTTACTTTCTTCTTTGTTTAGTTTGCTGTTTCGATCATTCGCACCTTGTTTTCTTCATTTGTTGCACGAGTTTACATTTGTTTGAATCATGTTCTCGCTTCTTTTTGTTTATATCATTGCAACAGGTTGTCCGCGATTTTTCATCTTTATATCATTTGGTTTCTTATTTATTATTTTACTGTATTATAGCACTTTATTTTATTTTCACAATTAGTTTACCGAGTTTTTCTTAAATCTCCATACTTGTGTAATAAGTCATCCGTAAACGTAACATAACGCTACATACCTTTTACTCAGTGATTTCCAACATCAACACTGCAGCGAGCAATGAAAAGCCGTCAAGGTCGCAACAGACTATTTTGGTGATATTTGATCACGCTGATCAATCCTAATCTACCCAAGGTCGGCACTAGATCAGTGCTCATAATGGAAAAGATATTTTGATTGAAAAATTGCCCGATTGGGGAGGCTCTGACATATAGCCCTTAGATTAGATTGCGCGTGTTTTTTTTTGCGCCATCAACCGATAGGATCTTACTCCACCGTGAACTATCGATGGACTCGGTGAGCGTGAAATAGGAAAACTCACTAGCGATCACTTTCCACGGGCACCGTGCAACCTTTTGCAGCCCTTTTTGAGGGTCATGAAACACTCCCGCTGGTGGTGCAATGGTAAGCGAAGAAGTGTGAAGCAATCGAGCATCCCATAATCCTCGGCGTTTTTGCATAATGTCAAACGCATAATGGAATTGACCTGATTTTGGCACCGGGCGAGTAGGCTCCGTTCACTTTTCCACCCACGGAATATAATATTTTGCCTCGCGAGGGTTCAGTTTTCCCAGCCGGTTGAGCAAACGATCACTTCCCAGCCCATGCGCTGGTTCCGCGCGTGCGCAGTCTCTTCCTATCGCGGGGCGTTAGTTGAAACAATGGACGGTTTATGCAAACGCGCGTTTGCTCATATATATTTAGACGAAAGAGATTATTTTATTTGCGCTATAATTCATGTATATGTCCACCCATTTGCAACCCAAACCGGTGACTGTGAATATGTGAAGAAAGCTGGCGTACAACATTACATTGCTGCTGCAAATCTTTGCCCTCACCAAAATCAATTCACCCGACAACGTGCGGTCAGCGTTGCGAATTCGCCTGAAATGGGTTAAACCGAACACTGCCGAGTGAGTAGCGTCATGGTGCATCAGTATCGTATCGCCGTACCGTGAAAGCCTTCTTTGCGGACTCACCTGCGGTCGAAAGGTTACGTTTCCCATCTGCAGTGCCGCGGTTGTTCCACTGCAAACCCCTTTTGGGTGATGCTGTCGGGCGTGCAGAAGCCGCATCAGAATCTGCCTTCAACTCTGCAATCACGAACTGTGCCTGAGGGTGTCTGGCGGTGCGGTCTTCCAAGGTACCGGATGAGTACCGAGCCACTCGGGAGTGATGGATTTTGTCATCGTGACGTGTGCTACCATTCCTGTGGTTTTATCGTTGATGGCAAGAGCGTAGATTGAAAGGGTTCAAGCATCCGATAGGACGGTTAAAACGTGATTCCCATATTGGGCATGTTGTGAAAATGTGGGACGAAGCAAATATGGGCCAAATGCTCACAACCGTCTACTGGATTTTATTCTTTTAGTTTTAACTTTAATTTATGATGATGATACTGCTTCGATTTGGATGCGATTGTTTCAAAACTATACGTATATTTAAATGCTTTGGTTATAGGAACTCATTTCCAATCACTTATTTAATTACTTAACTAACTTCGCTTTAGTAAATTTCCACAATATCGGCATTAGTTAGTCAATTGTTTGAACTCATCATATAAATGATATGATTAAAGTTATTTTTAGCAATTTTTTTTGTAAAAACAGTATTACCATTTCAATAACAGTGCCTTACTTTTTCACGAAAATTTGTCTTTATCTTCTTCATGGCACCAAAACCCACCAAGTCTTGGTCTGTCATTTTAATTTCGTTGCTATTGTTAATTATTTGCTACAGTCTCACTTTAAGAAACAAAAATCTTTGTTTAATACTAATGACAAACCTAAGCCCAAGAGGATGATTTCAAAATGGCCATCAAACCACTACTAAATTCATACGTAAACTGATTTTTCTGCACTGAAACCACTACATAAAAAAAATTTCTCGTTGCTGAACATTCGTAATCGAATTAATACGGAAAATAACTCACACACATTTACGTAACTCTGCACTGTCCAGAAACGGTCGAAAACAATAGCTTATGACACCGAGTGTGAAATGGTTTAGGATGAGGATTTCTTTTTGTTTTGCTAAAAGATGGCACCCAAAGCTTCATTTGCAATGCAGCTAGATTATTTTTTTTTTCGTAAAGCGGATGATCGTTAATCCAAGTCGTATTTCGCCGACCCACTGGCAACGCTTGGCGGAAAAAATGGGTTCGATTCGACGTAGCTTTACCCAACCGACAGATGATGCATCTCGGTCTGGGTAAACGTTATATTGCACGTTGTGCAACTTACACCAACCCTAGTTCCAGGAGAAAAATGGACTTTTATCGCGCGTGGTGATAGAATAGAGCCCGTGGGCTTGTCCCGCGCTCGATGGCTCGCCTCCCATTTTAACGCGCTCCACCGAACGAAGTTCGCGATTTCTCTTAAGCCCGGGAAGGCCGGTGTCTTGTTGTATCGCATCCAACGAATCGGCTCTGCTGGCTAGCAGCTTTTCCTCCGGTTCTAGCAACGATTCCACAAACAGTTCCCAGGCACGCGCATGTGAGCATATGCCGATCACATAATCCGACCGACAGCCGGGCTGATGAGTGCCTCCGTTCGCGTAAAAGTCGGCCGTCCCGATCGGATGCAGAAACCCGAGCATTCCCCCGTTAGTGTGTATCACCTCCACGTACATTGCGTCCTGATGGGCAATGCGATGGTCCTGCTGTCGGATCGAGAACAGTGGCAGGGCCGGATCGAGGGCGATGATTGTGTGCAGCTGCCCGTTTTGTATCTGCTTACCGGCAATGCCGGCAATGTGCGCTCCAAGGCTGTGACCGATGATGTACACATTTTCCATAACCAGTCCCATATGCTGCTGCAGTTCGTCGAGCAGTTGCCCCAAGGATTGCCCAACCACAGGAACACATCCAACTGCTCGAACGTAATTCCATTGCATTGAACATGAGTCCCAATCCACCACGATCACGTTATAGTCCCAACGGAGCAGGTACGTATCGCGGATGCTCTGCGCAATTGGTGAGTTTTTGTCATTCTGCCACCCATGCACGATGATTCTTGTTGGGTGAGCAGGATTAAAGTTAGAACTTAACAGTGAATCCACATTTTGGAGCTCCAAACGGTGGCCTTCGTCACTGGTGTCACGTCGCGTATACAAAAGAAACCCGATATTCATTGCCGGTAAGGATGATCGATGCTGTTGCATCATAGCACCGACTGAGTGTCGATGGGTCCAAATCCATTCGTCAGCCGGCGTTGGAATGCGTACCCAGTCTACTGTGTCATCCAGCTTATGCTCCAAGGGGTATGGCACTAGAGATGAATTACGTACCACGCACTGAACACTTATTCCTGCCAGGAGCAGTACCAAGCCAGAATAGGAAAAATCCACCATAATGATCACTGAAGAACGGAACGTTACTGTCAGTAACCACTGAATGTTCGTTTCCACCGTACCTATCGTTCGTGTTTGAAATCAATTCGAACCAGGAACTCACTTTATTTATCTGTTCCGTCTAGCGAACACTGGCCCATGTCCGATAACACAACACAGCAGACCATGAAATTTGCCCAGTAAAGTCAGTTCTTTCACAGTGGCGCGTCACTGAACCAACCTCAAGGTGACTGGGGTTGTTATCAGACAAGATATTGATTAGACAAGCGAAAACGATTCGTTTCAATGATTGAGTGCGATCCAACTCATTCAGCGTCGTGAACTGAATGCGAGCGGAAGTAATTTGCATGTATAACTAGCAACCAAAGCTACCAAAACAAGTTCGTTGGTTTGCATGTGCTGTCAGCACATTGAAACGTCGGCACGTTCCAAAGCGCACGGGACGGTACGGCGAACAATTGCTGAAGGCGCACGGATAGCCCACAAAGATGGGAAAGAATCAAACGATTTTGATTTGTAGTGGTTGCTACTACTTTATTACGTACATTGGATTAATACTGCGTTATCGATGATGGCAAAATACGATAATTGTTATCGATTGTTTCTGTAACCATTGACTTTAGATATTTGATATTGTGTAGAGGAATTTATCATAAAATATTGGACTATGAGTGCTTTATTTTAAGTCCTCGTATGATTAAATGGAGATTTCTGGTTTGAGCTTCACCAGTAGGAACGATACCCGTTTGAACATTGGATTCGGAGTGAGATTTACGATAAGAATTTAATGTGGGTTCCCGTGGCGTATCTAACGGTGGGCGGAGTAGGCAGCGGCCTAGGGCCTCGGCGTGTGGAGGGCCCTGAAAAAAGCTGTTTAGTAGGAAAAAAACTGTATGAATTGACCTAGAAATGTGTCAGAAAAGCGTTTCCTTAACCCTCTCTGCATGCTAGAGGGGCTCCGAAGTGTACCCCTTCGTTCAACAGTTATGAAATATGTCCAGGTCAGCCCGTTAAGGATGTTATCGGGCAGCCCGTTAAGGATGTTATCGGGCAGCCCGTTAAGGATGTTATCGGGCAGCCCGTTAAGGATGTTATCGGGCAGCCCGTTAAGGATGTTATCGGGCAGCCCGTTAAGGATGTTATCGGGCAGCCCGTTAAGGATGTTATCGGGCAGTCCGTTAAGGATGTTATCGGGCAGTCCGTTAAGGATGTTATCGGGCAGCCCGTTAAGGATGTTATCGGACAGCCCGTTAAGGATGTTATCGAGCGACCCCATCTAACCACGCTTTTAGCTTCGTCTCACTTGATGGGCATCGCACCAACCCCCTCCCCCTCCCCCAAACTGTAATTTCTGAAATTAAATCATGACCACCCTCCCGGGCTAATTAGGGACCCCAACTATCATTCCGCCCAGGGACTCCAAGGGGTTTAATGCACCACTGGTGGGTTCAGCTGGACTTACTCTTCATTAGATGTTTGAATTGGTCCATGATTCAGAGTTTGGGATTCACGATGCAGTTAAGGAATTTGTTTGAGATGATGTGTGAATCTTATTCTCACCCTGTCGTTCTGAATGTTACGTGTTCCGTGTTAAAGAATGTAATGAATTCACACTCAAAACTCAACGACATATTTGATGGTTATCGTTCTTGGCTACCCATGAATCATACATTTTTTCAATCATTCGGGTATTTTTGAGCGGTATTACTCACTCATTACAGAAAAGCACTCCATCTTTAAAGTAGATCACGATCATTGATTAGAAGATACGAATCTCGCGATGTGTAGTGTCTGCTCGGGTCAATGTATTGTACACATCAGATGACGAATGACCTCCACAAACACACCTAAGCCTGGTGCATGGCCATGTATTTGGTGCACGTTTCCATGCTGTCTGGTGAGCGAGCGAACGATTACATTCTGTTCCCGGCTCACGCAACAATCCGCTCCAGGCGCCATTCTATCGGACCCTAACAGACACACTAGCACGCCCAACCTATCACGTACAGGCGTCAAACAACCTGTCGCTTGATCAAATGGTAAATGCAGGGAATTCTTTCCTGTATCAATCATACCAATTATATGTTGATCATATTTTAGATAGCGTGCTGCGATCTAAACACCACCGACTGTACCAACCCACCCGAACTGGGAAACCCATACACCCAGTGTGCGCAATTAGTTAATGTTTCGCATCGTTTCTTCGCTCACCATCTTAAACCAAACATGCGTCCGTCGTACCGCTTCGCGAAGTCAGGTACATGCCGATGGAGTTGTAGTAAAAAATGCCGCCATTTGGATGTCGCCGCCACTTTTAGCACTGTGAAACAGATTTAATTATCATATAATAGCGTCTCATTCACGGGTGATCTTCATATTTGGTGGACCGTTTTTGGGGAAGTTAAAGATCGTCCCTGGGAGGTCCATGATGAGCGAACGTTGGTGGCCGAGGATCATGTGAACCAACACAACAATGGTATTGGTAAACTATTGACCAATGGCTACACTGGTGGTTGTATAAGTAGCCACAACAATGCTTGTAGTGGTGATAACGGGAATGTCGAGTGGACAAGCTGAGGAAAAATTACATGATCTATTTAGCAGGTCTCGAGTTGCAATTTCAGTTCATCATCTTGCTGCTGCTGGGGTAAAGACAACAGGCGACATTGTTGACGTAGTAGACGGAATTCCGTGATGTTTGGGTTTTTTCATAAAATTACCACCCTTGATCGTTACCACTACACGGGAAGATTGGCTGGCGGTTGAGATTACACCAGTGTTCCAACATCGATCCAGCGCCCGAGCCAGTTATGATTTATAGCTCTGCAAGTGTGGCGCTGACATTGCAGAAGAACTCTGAACTGCTCTCGAGGTAGACCACTGGTGCTGCCCGGGAGTAACTGCTACCAGCTGTATCAAGGTCAACCGTCTTGGCACTAAGACTAAACGGAATTAAAAGAGGGCTCATTTAAAGTCAGCCCACTCCGAAACGACGACAGGCGCCACACGGGTGACGCTCCTATCCAGAGAGTTCCATCAGCGATCGTCAGTTTTGATCGACAGTGTGATCGCGACAGGTGCAAAAGTGACAAGTGACAGTGCTTCTTATCGGTGCCGCAGAAAATAAATTAATCACTGAGAGGTAGACATTGCTCAGTGATGCAGCTACTAGCGAGCGTATGTGCGCTGCTGTTCATGTGGGATCGTGTACTCGGTGAAAATGCCTTTATCGATAGTGCCCCAGAAGGATACTACGAGCGCAAATCGTTAGTTGGTAATGTTCTGGACATAAATGGGTGTGTGTGTGTGTGAAGTGAATAAGTTGTGATTTTGTGCCATCCGGTTCATTCCAGATTGCCCCAGTCGGTTCTACAGTGAAGATGTATCCAGCGCTCTAGGGTTCTTCATTTTTGGAGGTCGTCGAGCTTTTCTGAAGGAGTTCCCTCACATGGTAGGTGGTTTGATAGGCGTGCAACCGGTAGTTGAACCCGAAACAGGTTATCCTAATCAACAAAGTCATTGTGCGTTGCATTGCGCAACTCGTCAGCAGGGAGTTCGTGTGCGAAGATCGTTCCGTTGCGCTGGAAAAAGTGATTGCCTTGAAGCATTCCGCTAACAGTGACTAAGCGATAGAATTAATTTTCATTGACATTCTTACTGCCCCCAAGGTTGTGAGCATCGGATTGCGTAACGGAAAAAGGAACCGTGTAGGCCACGCTATCATTTTTTGTAATTGGTGGAATTTTGCGAAGATTTGTAACTCAAGAATAAATCCTTCAACCTTACAGGCAGCGATCGGTTGGACGGACAAGAAAGCATCGCCCCCGGAGGTAGTGTACAAATGTGGTGGTTCGTTGATTGCTCCAAAGCATGTTCTAACAGCAGCACATTGCAAAATGGATGATGATAAGTATGTACACGCAAGCACGCTTTTAGAACCGGTTGCAGGTAGTATGCAGCTTCGGCTAATGTTTCGTCCTGCGTATTGCAGAATTCCACCCGATACGGTACGACTTGGTGATACGAATTTGGCCACCGTGGAAGACGACGATACTGCACAGCAATTTAACATCGTTAGCTTTACCGTGCATGAGAAGTTTAAGAAGTATCGCAAGTACTACGACATCGCGCTGATCGAGCTTGATCGGGAGGTTAGCTTTAACACCGCCGTATGTCCAATTTGTCTGTGGCCTCTGGATAATCTGAACGAGTACAGTGCAAGTTTGCGAGCAGTTGGATTTGGATATACGACCTACAGTAAGTGATGCCTTTTTCTCTACCAAATACATCTCTCGCAACCGCTTTCTTATCATTCCGTTGCATTGCATTCTTTTCCAGCATCCGGTATGAGTCCAACGTTGCAGAAAGTGTCACTGAATCACTACGATTCCGACTCCTGTAACAATGAGTTACCGAAGGATGCTCGGTTACGGTACGGTCTGACTTCCGATCAGTTCTGCACCAAAACTCCCCACAAGGATGCCTGTCTGGGAGATTCCGGTGGACCGCTGCAGATCGACCTGTCCGATGTGACCCGTACGATCCCATACCTTACGGGCGTTGTATCGTTCGGGACGGGATGCTGGGATGGGTCGCTGGGTGTGTATACGAAGGTATCGAGCTACATCGATTGGATTCGTGAGCGAGTGAACGTGACGACCGACCCGATTGAGTGTGCCAGAAACACGGAGTGTCTACCGGCGCGACCGTTTTCCGACAGTCGACTAAGTCCGCAAAACAATTCGCCATTCTTTAAGGTATTTTTAGACAGTTAGAAAAGTTGATCCGCAAATATTTGCAACGTTTTCGTCTTGCCAACAGGTTAATCTTCGCAAAACTGATAAAAGTTCCTTTCATCAATGCACCGGAGCGCTAATCGATTACCGGCATGTTATAACGTCGGCCACCTGCGCGATACGCAACAACCGGCAGCCATCGTTTATCGAGGCAAACAACGAGCTGGTAGAAATAGTCGACATTGTTGTGCATCCGAAGTTTGTGGCCGGTAAAAACTATCACAACCTGGCGGTGCTTACGCTGGGGAAGTTTTACAACCCGAACAAAATCTACCAAATTATTGCACCGGGTTGCATCTGGAAGGAGGACCGCATTACCGATCCGATCGTGTTCTTTTCCGGCTACGGTCCGGAGGTAAAGAACCAGCCGGAAGATGTTGCGAAGAATGTGTCCCTGAAGGTGCTGGTGGCGCTGGTCACCGAAAATGGACGCTGTGAGGCAAACGATGCGTGGAAGGTAAACAGCACGCTGTGGAGCGGTTTCAACAGTGACTTTCTTTGCACGTACAATCCGATCGATCTCGTGCCGGGGATCTGTAAGGTGCGGTTGTGTGAATGAGGTGCCCGTTGTGGAAGGGTTTTTTTTTATATTGAGTTTCATTTATTCTAGCTTGAACCTGGCGGTGCCGTATCAAACTTCCGCCGTGACAATATCGTACCGTATGTGTACGCTATCAACACAATGGATGAAGAAGAATGTGGCGGAGCTCAGAATCTGTTCGTTGCGACACGACTTGCACCGTTCTACGACTGGATAGAGTCCATTATTTTGAAACATTTGCCCGAAAACGATCCCCTTCTGACGTGTAAGTGTATAGTTTGTTGGGTTCATTGGATGTGTAAGCTTATTGTCGGCTATTGATTCCATATTCTAGCTATTCGTTTCGGTGCAGACGACGGTGATGAGAGTCCTAGCAGTATGAACAGTTCTACCTTGAGCAATATCCAACAGTTCATACATCAAAATCGCATAGGTACTGGGAAAAGAGTTGGGCTTTTTTTTGCACAAGAACGTCTACATACTAACTTAACAACAGTACCGGTTCTTCTTACAGACGTTATAACAAATCACCTAAAACCCTACGGCAGCGACTTGATGACTAACAGACCTTTGACGACCAAAGTGAATGGTAAGTATGCGTTAACAAAAAAAACCTAGCGAAACTGATTGTGCTACATGTTGCTTTCGTTTGTGTTGCATCTGTACTTAACAGTTTATCATCAATCATTGAACAATACGCCTGAAACGTACGAAGTGTACGGACCTCATTTTAGTCATTCCCAGAAGCTTGGTAACATTGAACACCGAATGCTCCCGTGTGCTTCCGCCTTGTTCATGCTGTTCTATTGACTTCCTTACAGTGCAACCATTCCGGCCAGCGCCTTACAAGCAACCAGTAATTCATGTACCACCAAATACAATCCACCATAATGACATACACATCGAACTGGTCCCTTCCGTGGAATTGCCGTCGACACATCACATTGTCCATGGACAGGCAAACAATCTTCCCGGCGCGTACTCACCGTACGCCGGACACCAGCCATTCCAAACACCAGCACCGTACGGGCATATTCCTCCGCAACGGACTGTTTATCAACGCAATAGTTCACCTACGACCCTGGTCGATCACAACCAGCTCGTATCGGTTATTCGTTCGATCGAACTGTACGAGAACGCACTGTGTACTCTGCCGACCGGGGCTACCGGCAAGTGTCTGCACTATACGCGCTGTCCTTCGATGTACTGGAATAGCCAAACTGTCGACGTATTTCTACGCCTAAACTTGATTCCTTTCTGCAATCGCGAGCGGCAAACAGTCTGCTGTCAGGTATGAACGAACAAACCAGCTACGACTAGGTGTGTAAACTCGCGCCTGCAAACACACACACACACACAGTCGTAATAAAATGTATTTATTGTAAAGTGTAATGTAAACATCCAACAAGCGTTGTTTGCTTTTTTTAATGAGCGCTGCACTGGACGACAATTATACCCTGCTGATTGGTCACCCCCAATACACAGCGTCCCGTTGCGTTCGCAACACTCCGATAAATGATTCCCTTTCACTATAGCCTGTTTGCAACATTAACCCAGTGAGTATTTTCTTCGTCTGCTCGATCGACATTCGTGAGCTGGCAATATCACGTCCAATCGCTACACGGCCCGAACCGGTGGGAGCAGATTGCTGTCGATTATTGGCTTTTGATTACGCTCGTAAATTAAATAATCACCAAGCAGAAGCTCACCCAACGTTCGTCTTCGGGACGCGTTGTAGGTTGCCTCGTCACAATTGTAACATTGCGCAAGAGGGCACGGGTACTGGTTGATTATATTCATGTTTCTCTCATTTTCCAGCCAAATCCAGAGGGTTTCCCAATCGTTTTCAGTTCTACAGAAAGGCACGTTCTTTGAAGGCAATCGTGTGGAGTGGTATCAATAGGTGGCACAGGATGCTTCCTATTCGTTCAATGCTCACCATTAAACCATTCGATGTTTTTTACGACTTTTATACCAATTATCTTGCTGGTGAACAAAATTCTTAACTTCAAAATCCTTCTGGATTTTCCCCCCCTCGAATTCTAACACCGTGCAGTAGCAAATCGAGTAAATCACTCACTTTCCATCCCAACTGTGTAGCCAACGATCGTCACCATCTCGTGTACGATCGTTTGTTGCTTTTTTTTCTTAACTCACCTCAAATAATACCCAGCAATGAACCGATTTTCGCACGTAAATCATACAAATTCAGCAGTCCTTCAGCGTACCAGTTCATAGACACCGGGGCCAATTTATTCCATCTCATGGTCCATCATCGGTCCATTCATTCATTCGCTCACGGGACCATGGTGACCCTTCAATGATGCGGCATTATGACCCGATTTTGGTTGTTTTTTTTTGCCCCGAACCAAACGCAGGCCCGACTGCCAAACAATACGTGAATAGATCGTTTCAGTATGCAGCACACGTAATCATCCTGTGTAAACAAACATCAATCTGCAAAATACTTCGGTCGGAGTTGATTGAAGGTATGCATCACTACTGGTCACGGCGGTCAGCAACATCTGCTGATCGAGTTGGTCGCCGGTTTGCATGCTAGCGTGAGTGTGCATGTGTTCATTGAACTCGATTCAGAAACGAGCATCGATGGGTTTACTCCAGTTTTGCACGGATGATTACCGTAAGTAGTCGTTTTCCCACAGTGATTGAGTGCGAGGTCGTTTGAGATATTAGAAAAAAAATGTATGTGTGGTGTGGTGGAGAGAGATCAGATACAAGCAGAGTTCTCAATTCCTCAATAAAATTGATCACCATAAGACATGCAGACGCTTCAAGGACCTTCTAGTCCTGGATGAATTCGAATCCTTGATTATTTAGGCGAAGGACGCGAGAGTGGCATGTGGCAAAAAATAATAAACCTGGGACAAAATGTAGCTTTTTTTGCTAGCTTACCAACATATTAAGCTAAAGAGACGACCCCATGACAGGAAGTTGTTCTTCAATGCGTTTCTTCAACTGACACAGCATGCATACATTAAATCGTCTAAATACAAACACATGCTAACCGTTTCTTTCCCCCTCTCTCGCGTGTGTGCATGTGTGGCGATCAACTTTGGTGGTACAGTTCGACCTTTACCGACCGGCCTTCGGCTGTCCAACACACCTTAAGATGATGGCGCCTACGACAACCACAGCCGCCTAGGACGTACACTCCCGACCAACTAACGATGTGCAAGCTGTGCATGGTATCCGCTTACCCTACGGTAGCAACGCCGCGTAATTGCATTTTGCATCTAAATGCACCCAGTAGTGCATCGTCGCGATCACTAAACGATCCGTTCGCTTCGGTAATACTGCATGAGCGCATCACCATGCCGAGGGGTACATTCTTTCGTTCTACAACATTTCTAGTTGGTAATTTGCAGCAGCAGCAGCAGATATCGATCTTGGTATGCCGTGGAGTTGCGGACTGCCGCTTGCAAACATTCAAATCCAAAGCAATTACTCAGCTAATGTGGAATGGTATGAAATAATAAGCAAAACATACGTCCATTTGCCATTTACGAATCTTCAATGATCGGGGAATTGAACGTGCTTGCGCATATGGGTGGATGTTTCCTGATTTTGTTTAATTTCCCTAACACAAACGAACCGTTCAACCAACCTACCAAACCAAAGAAAAAAAAATCGATCTCGAACGACATGAAATTGGACACCAGCTCAAACTGGCGGCCGATATTCAGCATCAACAAACATCAAACACCCGCGTCTAGACGCGGTTGAAAACGCCCTAACTCCTTACTTTCGCGCCCGTTTACGTCCATGTGTACGCAAATATGGCACCAAGTCCCACTCATTTCACGTTCGCGAATGGTGATTAATTAACGGATTGTGGTTGTAATAAAGATTAATCGTATGGCGTGTGAGCGGGTGTGTGTCCCCCGATGGATCGGCAACTAGCGGAGTGGTGTTGGCGGCCGTTGGGAAAGGTCACGTTGATTAGCACCGTTTATGGGCTAATCATTTTTCGTTCGGCACCCGCAATAGGTTGCGTTGCGTTCTGGCAGCAGCCAGCACGTGTTCCCAACCGTGAGTGACTCACGACACTGGAATCACATTACGTAAACAGGCCAAATTTTATGACTATGTAAAGTAGATCAATCGCACTAATCGTATGAAGGAATTAACCAAATCCGTCGTGTTTGCTTAAAATGGTAAAAGAGCAACTTAATCTTCAGCGATTGAACGAATGCTTACAGTTTGTTTAGGCTTGAAGGCTCTGCTAAGAAGAAGCATTAGGGTTCGGCAGGAAGATGGCAAAACAAACATGAAACTCACCATTTCTGTAGGATTTTATCTTAACCGATGGAGACTTCAACGATAGGAGAGAGAGGAAAGGTTCTTTAGTCTAACTAACGAAGATTTCAACGATGGTGAAGTGATGAGTGCCAAATCACCGGAAATATATTGAAATGTAATATCGTTTAATAATCTGTTTTACTTCTACGAAAAAAAACACAAGCCTAAATTCCCCAACTGGGACAAGTATTTGGTACTACGGTTCATTAATATGACCTATTAAGTTCGCTCGCTCAGCTGCCCAAAGTGAACTTTGTAAGGTTCGTTTGTTGTCAATCTCTGAACGAGATCAATGGAATCCCCAAAAAAAAATTAACCGCCCTTTACCACATTGAACGCTGAACAAATTGTCACAATTAATCTTGCCTCAAAACGGTTTCAGACACGTAAAGAATGTACTGCCAACCGGTACAGTGATCATGCATTGTTCCATAAGTATGCGTAACCTAGTTTTAATCAGCACACTGACACGTTTTCACTCGGCAAACAATCCAGCAAACAATTTGTTCCGTTCGCTACAAAGCGGTATGCGAATTGAGCTGTCGCTGAACTGAAATGTGCTTTTCGCGTGCAAAACATTCGTCCCTTCAAAGGACGCACAGACCACGAAAAGGCATTGCATTGCGCGGAAAAAAAAAGGTTCAGCAGGTCGAGCAGGTAACCTTCCTGAGGCGATGTTACATTAAGCTGTCCGCTTGACATCGATCATGGCTTGATCATTGTGTGCGCTTTCGTTTGGCGGCGGCCGCATCCGAAGTGCATCATTGTCCGGCCAGAATTTGTACGCTTCAGGTTCAAACGTGCCGCTTCCGTGGCCTGTCCTGGCAGCTGTCAGAACTCAATCAACGAGATGCGAATGCACGGTCCAATATTACCAGCTATGTGGGGCAAACATTGTTGAACTAACAGCTCATCATTTTCTCCCGATAGTGAAGCCTTAATCACGACCGAATCATCACCGCCTTGAAGCACGGCATTCGATTATTACATTACAAACGGTTCGTTTCGAAAGTGATTCCGACGATGAGAAGGAATGGATGAACTTTAAGCATAAAGCCACTTATTTACATTGCTCTCAGCACACTTTGCCAGTGCAACATCCCACTGCCAGGTGTCACGATTTTCCATACAAACGAACTCAAGACGAACTACCCCGAAACCCCCGAAGGTCAGAACGGCTGCTTGGTGCACTTGTCGAATCGAGCGCACAAAAGTTTACCCACCAGCAGCAAATCAAACAGACACATCCGGTCTGTCGGTTGGAGTAATTAGCGACGCCCCGTACCTTACCATTTCGAGTGGGAAAGTCAAGTTCATGCAACCGATGAGCCAGATCGCTCCAGTAATGTAATTAATATACATGATTTTATGTTCAATCGATCGCTGTTGGATTCGAGGCAATAAGCTACAGCACCCTCCAGCACTACTACCCCATAGTGATCGTTCATAGTGCTGGTTCATCGTCAGAGCTACGTCAGGGTCGCATTGCTGCTTCAAATAGTTTGACGGACAAAATAATCGGTTCATTATGATTTTCAAGAAGTTCACACACCTTCCACTGCCAAGCTACTTATTAGGACGGGTGATTTATGGCAGTTTATTTTGATACAGCCGTTTATCAAGGATATCACCGTGAACCACATTGTGAGCACAGTTCCGTTTAAGCCAAATTTCACCTTCGTCTTCGTTTTTCATTCGTTGAAGTCTTTGTCGATTAGAGGGAATTTCTTTAAAAAATCATCATTTATTGTCACTCAACTGGTGAAATATGTAGTCAAAATGTAAATTATCTGTGTTTTTTATGGTGTTTATTAATTTTTAAAAGATTTGCCAGTCAGTAGAATGATACTGAATGATCTAGTAAATATGGTCCTTGGGTATTGCACAAAGACGAGGACGCTAAAAGGGCAGTTTATGGAGTACAATCGTTTTGTGATCTATCCTATAAACTCTGTTTTCTTTCAAAATGTTTTAGATTTTAGAAAAAAATTTTTAAAGAACATTATTTTAATCATTGGTATGAAAACACCTCCACACATACGCATTCTTGATTGACATACACAATACTTGTACGGTTGAAGTAGGCTTTGGTGGCTACAAGCAACCTGTTGCTCATTTCTCCCGAATCATTTATAATCTCAGCAAACATATCGCAGGTACTTCATTCCTTTAGATACTTTGGAGGCTTTTGTTTCGGTTTGAAAATGATTCAGCTTTTAAATTTTATAGCTGGCATGAACAGCACGCTGGAGTCTAAGTACGAAGGTGGTGAACTCCTAGAACAAACTGCCACGGAACAAACAACGGTGGAACATTGTTTCGATAGTATGGATTCTTACTGTTCCCACTGTTGCAACTCGACGGAGTATTCGGTAAAATCGCTTCGTGAATTCTTCCTCTCGAACAATAATCATGAAGTAAAGGCGGAGGTGAAACCAACATCGGCAAAAATAGAGCGACTTCCGGAATGCAAGTGCAGAGAACACACAGCAGTGTAAGTATGACCCATCTTGAAATAATAATTAGTTAGCTTGTGCATTGATTACTAATTGCTGATGTTTCCACCGCAGGCACCAATTGCCGGAAAAGAAGCCATCAAACGAACGGGTAAGTGAGACGCGTTCCGTGCAAGAACTAAAACACCTGTTCGAGATGAAGATGAAATCACACGAACAAGCGTCCACCAATGGTTCGTTCGGTACATATTCGAGACCTGTCTCCGGCAAGACGGATGATCGACAGGACACCGTGTAAGTGAGACGGCGATTGATTGATACCGCTCTTAAATGTTGGCTCAATTCTTCTTATCCATCATTTTAAACAGCTCCCAGGACCCACCGCATCCGGAAGGACAAATTTTCATGTACAGCGAATCACCCGCCCTTAGCAAGCCATGCACACGGTGGAACATTACCAATGCAAATGTTGTAGAAATTCCGAACGGAATGCAAATTACCATTACCATGATGAAGGACAGCAAACATTGAGTGCCACCGGGATTTGACGGCGATAAATGGAATTCAAAATTCGGTTAAAAACTAAGTAAAATTTGACACTACAATATCAATAACTTACCAAACGCTCTTGTTTATTTATTGGTTATGCATTTAAGTTTATCTGCACTATTATTTTTTTTTTGGTTCAACACTATTGGCTCGTAAACAATCGGTTTTGTAAAAAAGTAGCGTTTACATAGTTTCGTATTTATTTTAAATTATTAAAACATTTAAACATTTCTATTAAACAAAATAATATCAAACACTTACTGCGGGACACTCTGGTTCACATTTCTAAAGCCTCTAAATGAGTTCGTTTCGTGAGCTTTCTTGGGTTTGACATCCCTGCTAAAAGGTATGCAATCGAAAAGCATAGTAAAAGCTTCCCATTGAGCTTTTATTTCGGAAAGATTTGGGTGCCAGAAAAATGAGTTAAATATAAATGGATCAAAAATGTTCGGAAAGTTTGTAAAATTGATTTCTTATACACAATTGCAATACAGGACCTACCTGTTTATGATAATTGTTTAATTCTTTTACCGATAATGATTGTGAAGGTATTGCAACTTCCATTATTGAAATTGAAAACAAATCAAAGCATGTATTGTATGTATTTTTTTAAATCCTTTCAGAAATTTCAGTCAGGTAAGTGCCCAAATAGCAACAACAAGATGTACAGAAATAATCCGAACAAAACAGAATTCTATAAAAGCACATAACAAACAAACGTGGGTTTGGAAATTTTATATTTATTCTATAGTGTTTTGTTTTATTAAAAATAAATAATTTATATACATTAGCTGCTACGCTTTAGCTACACGATACGATACTTCCTACAGTTAACAGTAAGACTTCAGGTCCACTTCAAGCGGACGGAATCGGTTTGCTAGTAAACAACCCTACAACAAGTGAACTGTTGTATCACGCGGTGTCGCTCGCTTACTCTCGCCGGAACGAGTGACCCACGCACATAAATTTCCCCTATGGCAACGGCAGCCAAGCTCAGAAGTTTGGATCATAGTCCCGATAGTACCGTCGCGAACTGTTGCTAAAGTGGTGACTGTTTGGTGGCGGTGGCGCGTGATGGTACGGCGGGTACATCGCCATCACCGGTGGCGGCGGTTCGTGCATCATAAACGCCGGATCGTGTAACCGATGGTGATGCCCGCTCGGCGGATAGTGTGACCCCTTCAGTCCATAATCATCGTAGAAGTAGTTCTCCGGATGTCGTTGCGATCGCCAGCTGTCGTAAATGTTGGAAGCGCTGCTACCGTGCATCGAGTTCGAGAATCGCTGGAATTGGAAGTGCGTTAGTATGAATTCCACCAGAGAAGTTTATGCGGTCTAGGGGCAATACCTTCGGCTTCACATCATGCATACGATCGTCCCATGCATCGTCGAGATTGTACAGATCCTCGGAACCAAAGTTTTCGATACCTCCCATATGGTTCTTGTTCAGCTCATTCAACATGTCAGCGGTGAGTGGCGTGGGTGCCTTCTTTTTGGCTGCTTTTTGGCGGTTGATTAGCTGCAAGGTAATAGAAGACGCAAGGTTAGACGAATCGGCATTCTCCCGCATGTCCATTTCATCGTCTTACCACAGTGACACCGAAAAGGATAACGAAGAGCAACGACGCCAAGCCGATCACAATCACAGCGATAGCCCACTGGGGCAGGAACAGATCATCCTCAATCGCCGGTCCAGCCGCCACTATTGGCTTCGGAATAACTGAAAGGGACGAGATGGAGTTAGAGACTGTGAACAACACCGCAAATCAAGCGGGCTTGAAACTCACCTGTGAAATCAGTATACACAGGATCGACCCTGAACTTTCCTAGCTGGAACACTTCCTTCACACGTTGTGCCGGTACTTGCAGATTTTCCCGCTGTACCTGCTCCTTCTCCACCTTGGGTTCCTCCTCCTCCCGCTCACCATCGTAATCGTCCGAGCTGGCCGTCGTAGTTGTCGTGGTCGGTGTCGTTGTTTCCGGCACCGGCACAAGCGCCTCGTGGAACATTTTCTTGATCTCGAGCGTGTTGACATCGCGCGTCAAATCCGTCAGCTCGACGAAGTAATCCACCAGCACGCTGCCCTTGTTGAAGCTGTCGATGCGTACCTTCTTGTACCATTTGCTTAAATTCTTCGCCTTGCTGTACACCTCGTTCAGTTCGGTTTCGACCTCACGGGCTAGCTTCTTCCACTCGGCCGTATTGTGATCGAGCAGCTCCGGTACCCACTTCACACCATCCACAATGCGTATCGTGCCGGCCAGATCACACTCCGAATGGCAGAGACCCGGTTCGGTTGGTCTAGTAGAAAGAGGAACAGAAGAACGCGCGAAACATTGGACGAAATTAATTATAAATTCAAGAATCAGAACAAATATCAATAAAAGTCAATGATCCGCAGCTGGGTGAAGCAAAGCGGCCACAGTGACCTTGGCGTGCGTGCGTCTTCAAGTGGTCGAAAATGCATCGCCACGCTCTCATAACCTCAAGAAATGCTAACAACTACACCCAAGCACACCGGAACGAGTCGGAGGGGGCCTCCACGGGTTGCAGTTCCAACTTACCTGGGTGTAGTGGTGGTGGTCGTGGTCGTCGTGGTAGTCGTCGTAGTCGTGCTAGTGCTGCTCGATGAAGCGAGCAGCTTTTCTAGCAGTTCCTGCTGTTTCTGCTGCTCCAGCAGCTTCTCAATCGAGAGCGGTGTCGTGGAGGGAGTTGGCCAACCGGTGAACTCGGTTGTCGCTCGCGTTGGCGGTCCCTTCCGGATGTGAATCTCCGGCACACCTGGACCTTCCGCGTGCAGAGGTTTGGCCGTCGTAGCACGGGCCGCTCCACCGGGCAGGGGTTTCTTCACACCCGGCCGGCTCGGGAACACCACCTTGAAGCCATTGCCGGCCGTCGCCGTTGCTACCGTTCCGGCCGACGGTTCCTCGCTTTTGCTAGCATTGAAGCCCGGCGGCAGCAGTGCCGACACATCCTTGAACTGGATCTTTTTCAACAAACTGCTCGGATCGATCACTTCTGCTGCGGGTTTTTCATCGTCTTCGGCCGGTGGTTTGTAGCCAGGAGGAAGCAGCTTGCTGACGTCCTCGCTGAACACCAACTTCGGTCGTTCGGACGTACTGTCCACGGCGGACTCTTTCGGAAGTTTGTAACCGGGAGGTAAAAATTTGCTTATATCGTCCTTGATCGTGACCGGTGACGGTGTGGTGGGTTTCTTCGTGGTCTTGAACGTTTTGTAACCCGGTGGCAGGAACTTGCTTACATCGTCCTCCACGGAAACAGCAATTGGCTTCGCTGCGGCGGTTGTAGACTCCGGCCTGCTCTCCGGACCCGCCGGCTTATATCCAGGCGGCAGGAATGCACTCACATCAACCTTTTGCGCCTTCTTCAGCAGATCCAGAGCTGGATTGGCTTTTTCGTTAACCTTCACCTTGCTGATGAGTTCCTTTAGATTGTTCGTGCTCTTAATGTCCTCCTCCGTTCGGTTCAGCTTGTAGTCCTTCGGCAGTAGGGAGCTTAGCTCCTGTATCGGCACATTGCTCTTGTACGATCGGCTAATGTTTGCACTGCGGAACCGATTGCCCAACTCTGCCTTTGCCGTCTCCTCCAGCGGGGCATCCTTCGCCGCCGGTACCGTTTCGCCCGGTGGGTTGGGTTTTTTCAACTTAAAACCCGCCTTGGCCTTGTAATCCGGTGGCAAGAGAGCCGAGATGTCATCAATCGTTTCGAACTTGATCTTCTTCACCAAGCTGTCCGTTGTCGTGGTGGGCTTAGCGGTGGTGGCCGTCACCCCGGGCCGTGGTTTCTTCGTCGTCGTTGCACGGGCATTCGGTTGGAACTTTCGGATCACCACCGGAGGCAGTGCCGTCGAGTTGGTCGATGCCTTCTGATCTTCTGCGGTGGGATCCTTCAGCACCGGGAACTTGCCGGCAAACAACCCACTGGACAGTTCCGACTGTACACGGTCCAGCTTATCGATAATGCTTTCGGTGGACTGGGACAGTAGCGTCTTCTCCGTCGTAGCGACAGATTCCACCTCATCCGTCACAGCAATGACCGGTTCCTGAGGAGCGATGGTTGTGACTCCATCCACTTCCTCCCCAATGCCGCTAGCCGTGGTCACATCTAAGTCGTCATTTTCATTGCTTCCCTTCGATTCTAGCTCCGCCAGCGGTTGCTTCTTCTCCTCCTGTTCAACCTGCGGGAATGGCAGGAATCTTGCCCCCGAAACACTGCGACTCGTCTGCACGGATGCCACCACAACCCAACTTTCCGTGGTGGCATTGGTAGCAGCATCGGCTTCGCTCGAGCTCGCCACACGTTCGGTCGTTGAAAGACTGGATTCCGTCGTGGATTCTGTTCGGGTTGTAGGTGCCGCCGTTGATGCAGTACCTTCAGGTAATGTTTCTTTCGTTCCACCAGCAGCGGTAGGCAGGCTTCCGATTGTTTTCTCATCGCGTACATCCTCGTCCGAAAACTGTAACATATCGGCAGTATCATCGGACTGGTTCGCTATAGCAGACGGTGGTACCGCCACCGTCTTGGCCGTTGGACGCACAGTGGTCGTGACAGATTCTTCGTCCTCATACACATACTCATCGTCGTACAGCTTCTCCTGCTGCTCTGCACCCAGCTCAGCCGTACTGTTGATCTCTCGCTGCAAACCTTCCGGTTCTTCGTCCTCCTCTTCGAACGTTTCTTCCGAGCCGCCGTTTGGAAGGTAGAAGTTGTCCGTCAGTATCACCGTATGGTCCTCAACACCGACCGAATCTCCTGGAGCCGTCTCAGAATCCCGCACCGTATCGTAATACTCGTTCTCGCTGATGTTGTTCAAACGCCCATCAGGATCTTCGTGTACAGGTTTCCCTGTCCCAACGGGTGACGCAGCAGTAGCGCCAACGTTTGGAGTGAGTGCCGTACCGGAGGGAACCTTTTGTTCTGGCGATTCGCCGGTACTAAGCCCGATGGAGTTGTTCTTCGCTACAGCCGTTGGTTGGAAATCGTTGATTTCCTGTTGCTTTGCATCGCCGAACCCGGTCGACTCCTTGGACTCTTCGTAGTCATCGTAGTCGTATATGACCTCGGCCGATTTGGCCGATCCGTTGTGCGTGATGTTGATGCTCGGGATGATCGGTTTGGCCGGCTGGTGGATAAAGCGTGACAGTATTGGTACCTTTGCCGTGGTCGTTGTGGTGGTCGTAGTGGTAGTGGTTGCCTTCAGCTTGCTGGCGCTTGAGAAGGATCCACGCGTAGCAATGGCGGCATTCGCTGTGGGCACACGTTTTGCCTCGAACGTTTGTCGGAAGGGATTCGGAGCGGGTGTTCTGTAAAAGGGAGATGGATGGAAAATTAGAAAAACGAACTCTTTATGTTTTTGTACTCAGTTTTCGTTTTGTTTAACTCGCATTTATTCTTCGCTGAAGCTGATATCCAATTTAGCGGGAAATATGTCGGATGCTATCTGGGACCCAGCATCAAAGTATGCATTGAAAATTCCTACTTGCACAAACTAGCCATTTAATTACAGCCTACTACGACCATGTCTGATGTTGGGTGATTTTCCTTCAATGGGTATGCAAAACGATACGAAACAGGTGATAGAACTCTTCAGCAAGATAGTTTTACAAACGGGCAACAGTACGTTTAGTTTTAATTTGCCACCCTTGTGCTGGAGAACGTTATCATCATTTAGCGCAAGGAATGCTGCAGCCTTGTAGGGCCTGCTTATCTCAGACGATGATAGCTTGCCTGCAGCCAAATGGGCCGCTTCTTCGATCGCTTCTACCTATATGGTGATCTTCTTTTTTTCTCGCTAAGAACCATTCTCCAACCACATCTCTGCATGTCGCTTACCTGCCACTGAAGCGATTCCGCACGGCAACACTGTCCACCGTGGTAGTTCTCTCCGTTGCCGCCTCAGTCGTCGTCGTCGTGGTCGGGATCGATCGATAGCGATTCGGACGTGCAGTGGTACGACCGTTCTGCGTGCTTCCACTGCTTCCAAAGCGCCCATTCGTGGTACCGTTCTGGGCAGCGGTACCAGCCGACGAACCCGTCTGCGATCGACTGCCACCAGCCGACGGTGCACTATCGGTCGGTTTCGATCTAGAACTCGCGAAGCTGTTCCGCGTACCGCCGGACACTGACGATGGGCTGCGTGGTAGCTGCTGCCGTTGCTGGGACGCCGCCTGATAGGCCGTAGCGCGAGTCGGTGGCTGCTGCTGATCGTCGGCCGCGAATGGTCGGGCACGGTTCGAGATGTACGATAGCTGACGATCGCGCACGGATGCCGACTCGGCCGATGGGGCGGATGGGGCCGGTGCTGGCGGTGGTGGACGCTGTAAAGTAGAACCAAACAAAAATAACCGGAACGTTAGCGCACAATCGCATCAGGCATCGGAGAATCGGGGTCTTTTGGTACGGTTCCTGTACGTTCCGTGCTAACAGCCGCATCGTGGAAGTTGTTTTGAAGAGGAAATATGAACCCCGTACGTGCTTCGTGGTCGCATTCTTAACAGTCACACACACTTAAAAGTGTTTAACCAAGAACCCTTTCGTACCAAAGGAGTTTTTCATGACTCCAAACTCAAACTCCACCGCATCATGTGCAGCGGGAGGCTTGCTTGACATTGTGCCGGAAAAATCGTGATAATCACCTAACCGTAAAAAAGGCTCATAAAGATTGTCCCATTGTCCACCGTGCTGCTCAGGCCCCGTTGCTCCGATTGGCCTCGTTAGCGGAGCAGTCGTAACGATTTGACCGTGAGCTTACACCACCGCTAATCCACCGCAAGAATGGTCCACATTCTCACGCGAGCGATCACTATCGAATCGGGATTCGATACCGTTGCCCGCTGACGTCATTGGTGTTGGGTGTGAACCGTGGCACACTAGCGCGCAATGGGCTGCTTCGCATTCGCTGAACGGAAAAGAACGGACCGTCCGTAAAAAATATTTGACAGTCCTAAACATTGTCCTTCAGTTGTACAACGATTGTTACGGTTTCATTCATCGCAAATGCTCTCGAATTATTTGGACATTGTTTTTGAACAGTGCCGTCCCAGGGTTGTTCGGCCGCCCGGCCCCGGGCCATTTATGTCGTGCGCGTTGTGCACTCGTCGACCAAAATTGTTCGAGGGAAGTGATTTCCGACGCCAATCACGCCAACACCCCAAACATGGACGCCTGCCGTTCATTTCGTACGGGAGGAGCGTTGGTCTGTTGGTCCAGGGCTTTTTGGCACTCCCTTCGAACCAGTTTCGATGCACACGAGTGTCGCATTGCGTGCCGCTGTCGGGGGCACACTCCTTTCGCTTTTTTTTCGGGAGGTTAAGTGCTGTTTTACTGTGATGTCCTTCATGCTACCACGAGAGAACACTCACATCAATCAGCAATCATAAGCTCGTATATGCTCGCATGCCAACGGGAGCGTATATCAGTTGAGCAGAACTACGCCAACATCGCAAGAAGTTCATTGGGACCAACTTGCTTAATTCGACAGCGGACTAACCGCGCTCAAAAACCTTATGCTTTCATTCGCTTCCGCCGGCTCCATTCCCGTTACCATGTGCCACGCGTTGTCGTACCGGTGGTCATTGCGTGTTGCGTAACGTAACTGCACAAAGACTTTTGTCGGTTCCAAGTAAAGTCGTGTAGATTACCTTTCCCCTTAGCGAGGGTCGTCCACTTTCCAATGCAGTTCACGATCGTGACCGTACGATTTATGGCGCGTAGGAGCTACAGATCGACAAATTGAACGGTGATCACAATTATCTATTCCACTAATTTGCGGTTGCTGCTATGTTTATTTCATTTAGACGAATTCCTCAGCATAGGCGGAGCGATTGGGCGGAAATGGTTCAAACACCAGAAAACGGAATGCTTTATAAGCTGCCCACAGTGGAAGATTTATTGGGGCTTTAACTCAATCAAAACTAAACCAATCGAATGCGGGCCCTGCTGTTTTACTAGAATGGGCAAGAACCATCCACGTCCATGTAAATTGAAAGATCATTCGCGATTATTACAAAAACAAACGATCGCGGCTCGTGCGACATTTTATGGGTTTACTTCTTGTCTACCGAAGTGTGCTGTAGTGCAATAAACACATCCACCTTACGGTCCCTTCTATTTGTTCCTCCAGTTCGCATCAGCTGTGTTACGCTGAGTCATACCTTGCTCACTCAAGACCGAGGCAACCGACAGAACAAAGTATCCTTCTTGGAGAATGGCGAACTGGCGAGGGGATGTACTTTTCCTTCACGGAGTACCGCGCGCGGTTATTGCGTCCAAGTCGACGAACTGCCACAAATGGACAAAACCAATAAAAAGCTCTTGCCCTGCCGCCTTGCTGATATTTCCCGGTGGGGCAATAAACTGGCTGTGGCATTCTGGTCACTTTGTGTCGCGCCCACGATCACCGCAGACTACGGTGGTTCCAGGGCTTAACCGCACAGAACGCTAAGAGAGCTTTTTTTTTTTTGGTCAAGATGTCAAAATTATTAACGATCGCTACGTCCAGCCGATGGCGAGATATTGTTGGCCCTCGAGGAGCTCCCTTGCTTTGCATATTGTTCAGCTCAGCTAGGAAGCAGCGCACAATTCTTGCGAGGTATAATTAACTGACGTACGCACTCCCGGGGGTCAATATGCCCAACATTCCTGCTCGGGATACGAAGGCGTCGTATTTTTCTTTACTCCTTAGCTCACTCCTCCAATTGACACGGCACAGCAATTGTTGACGCAACTTTTCGTGCGCGATGATTAAGACTCCGCCAACTGTTCACGTAATCGACCCGAGAACTTGGCCACATCCTGGCGCAACGGACGGTTCATTACGAGCCGAAACAACGCGCTGTCAACGGGCGAAAGTAGGCCAGCTAACAGGAATCTCGTGCAGTGTATTATGGCTTCCAATTTGGAGCAAATTCTTTCAATCAAGCAGTACCGAAGGCGCGGCTACAACCGAAAAAGGGACTACTCGAAACGCTTCTACTTGCATTTCGACACGTAGAGCGGTGTAGTGAACGCTCTTACCGAAAAAAACGCTACTAATACAAACCGAGAGTTGAACTTCTTTTTTCGTAAACGAACGCGAGCTAAACTGTCGAAATATTCCACAGTGTCGGGATGACATTGATAGACGGATTTCAACGCGGCACGTCTCTCGGGCGGGAACGTCTACATCTAGTTACTATGCAAAGCAAGTGGTTCGCATTACATTCTTCTCACAAGTCTTTCACTCGTTGCTCTGTGCTCTGTGATCGTGCTGAAAGCTAAAGAGCCCTTGTGTAACTCCGACACAAGATGCCGACGTGAGGGAGTAACGATCAGTTGGCAAAAGCCGTGGGAATTTTACCTTTCGGGTAAAAGAAAGCATCAACGAGCACATTAACATTCTTAAAGTTTGGCATCATTCCAAGGTGCTTTCTTCGCCGTGATGCAACAAAGAATCGTACATGAGAACGTAAATTGATCAAGGCGGACGTGATCATAATCCTTGAAGGTTGCGTTTGATTTACAGACGCCAGTTGGCAACTTTCTTTACCAATCCGATTGAACAACCTTCGGCACACCTTCAGCATATTGGTGTTTGGCAGGGTGAAACCCGTGCGCAGGTGAAACGACTTGATAAAACACGATCGATATCGAGGCCCGTGAACCCATCGATGAACTCATCGCAACGGCAAAAAGGAAGCTCCTGGGAGAGAGAAAACAACTCCTCGAACATACGCCCATTGCCCAATCAGCTTATGGTACATGGAAGCTTGGAAAGTTAAGCCACCGAATTTACACTGTACGGACACAAATTTGGCAACGTAAGCGCTAAAGCACGGCGAGGAAGTTAGCGGTGAACTAACCCGTCCCGGTTCAATGAAGGCCAGCCGGGTAGACGAAAACCTATCGATTTGGCAACAGACCCTATATAGGGTTCCACTTCGATGGAACTGAAGTTGTGCTTGTTTGAGCCGTAATCGGGTGGTCCAAATGTTGGTACTGAACTGTTGTTCGTTCCTTCCTTTTACAAGCGCACAGGGAGTAAGACGCAAGATTCGTAACCTCGTTTCGCGACTTGTCAATAGTTATGAATACACCGGTGCAATAGTTTTCGTTCGTGATGTCGGACTAGGTTATGTTGTCTTCATGATCGTACTGCGATGGAAATGGTATACTTTTCATGCTGTAAATTTTAAGTAGATTAGAGATATTACAACACAAACATACAATGAACAGACTATCCTACACTATACACACACACACTATATTCACACATTTGCCCATCATCCCAGTGCCTGGATTTTGTCCCAAAAACCCGGTGCAAACATTACATTCTTCCGAAAAAATCCCAACAAACATGCCGACAGCGGCCTACCAACACTTACCTGGGGCGTTTCGGTGGTGGACAGCTCCGGGAACCCGCCAGACGAGCTGCTGAACGGACTTTTACGCTGCGAACTGGCCGCTTGCTGACGGTTCGTAGCCGGGAAGCTCCGACTGGCCGTGAGTCCATTGGAGAAGAAGTCACTCCTCGGTGGACTGCGCGAGTACTGGAAGCCGGCGTTCGAGGACGGCGTTGCGGAAAAGGGTCGTGGTGATATTTCGAAAATATCCGAACTCCGTGGGGTCTATACATTGAATCACAGGGTAGGGGAACCGTGGAGCCCGTGGAGAGAAGGAGAGTTTTCAGGAATGCAGGAATACGGAACAGGACAGGTGATGGTGAAAAGTGGTTGAATCCGCAGGAAATGTTTATGAAATAGGATCAAAGGGATATATAGCACACGGAAACAAATCAAACACAACAGCGATATATGGAAGAGAGAAACAACACACAGCACAAATGAGGAGATTGGAAAACAGTCTAACACTACATAGGGTTTGGTAAGAGAATTACAAAATATTACAAAGAAGTAGGAAAAAAACACGCAAAATACTAAAACAAACAAGCTAATTAATAGAGCCAAAAACATTTCCATGCAAAAGAATTTACAAAAGTTACATTAATTTGTATTGTTTTTCCCGTTACGACACTCACACGCAGTAGCTCTTCGTTTAGATTGTGCTTTTGTTTCGAGTAATTTTCAATTTTAAAAGAGAAGTTCGTGTTCACAAAATAAAACGCCAAGGATTTCCCCTAACCGACCTAATCAATCACACCACTACACTCGTTTTGACGTATGGAACAGTTAGTCATCGAAGTAGTCCGCGAGTTTAAAACAACAACTTCAAGGGGCCTCACACTCAAGCGGACCGGTGCGTAGGCCAACAATCGAATCAGGCCACCTGCAGGGACACCTATATGGCAAGCATGGCACCGTTCTGTGTCCACGGTGGCGGTCACCAAACCGACCGATATGTACCACTGGACGGACCTCCTACATGTGCGGAATATCAATCAACTGCGTGTGTAATATTCTCTGCTCGGGGACGGAGCTGCATGACCTACTTTGTGTGAACCGAAACCAATAAATGTACGCATTTTTTTCCAACAGGCTAGTTTCACTCACTATTTGTGCAACGAATTCGATTAATCCTGTCCCATCGGGTTGTGCGGGATTGGGGCGTTAATTACTTTCTAACCCTTTCTAATGCCATTAAACCATGGTGGGCCAAATCGCTTGCAAAGCACCCCCAATCGAATGCAAAAAGGCTGTGGAAAAGTGGCAAGAAAATGCCCTAAGAAAAGAAGGGTTCTGCGCAATAGAAGTATGCGTCTCACCACCACTCAGCAGCTCATTGAGCGCGAAACAATGCAGCCATTATGCTTGGATGGGTGTGAATTGAAGGGAAAGAAAGATCGCCAATCGCAGATATGGTTCGTGCATTTGGCGTCACCAGCGTCACCTTTCGGTAAGAACCAACCGATCCCAGGGCAGGCGTATGGAAAGATGCAGCTCGCACGATGGTCTATAATGTAACCACACGCTGGGAAACGAGCAGCGAATACGTTGAATGAGGCTCGTTTACAAACGGAGAAGATAATGAAGATGATGAATAGATGAGGCTGATGGTTGATCACTATCGACGGATAGCGTTGGTTGGGAAATTTGACTTCAACTCGCCAGTCACAGATTTTCGCAGAGCACGAGTGAGCGCGAGCGGGAGGTTGTGTGTGAAGCTCTTTAACGTTAATGGCGATTAGGTAAGGGAACGTGCATCCCAAAAAAACACCTTAGCAAAAGCTAACAAAAAAGACGCTAATAGACACATTTATTCAAATTCGCAGTGCAACTTAATCAAAGATCAAGACGCGCTCATTAGAATGGCTTTGTTTGGCAATAAATCCACACGTCTGCACATTCTCCGTGGCGTTCTTGTCCCACCTTTTAACGATACCATTGCCAATTAACTTTAATCAGTAACTGTTAACATACCTAAACTTAATTGATTGGACCTAACGTACAGATCATTACGAGGTTTATTTGATCCAATCTGCAACTCTTCCTGGTGAGGCATCGAATAAACTGCGGCCGCCGATCACCAACACCGAGCGTGTTTGTTTCGTCTAGCGAACAGCCGACTGCAGATGGATGCATTCCATCATACTGACGCTATGCAATTATTCCTAACCTTACCGGAATGCGTATGCAAAATAATTGAAGCTCCCCACACGCGGACGAGCGCGCGTGGAGGTTGGACGTCGTTTCGAAAGGCGCCAACTTGAGTGATTGCATTGCGTCCCGGGGTTGGGAAAATGCTGGACAAACCCCGTAGGGTGCGTCCTAATTGTGCATACGGAGCAAAACGAATCGTTTGCGAAAGCAAACGAAGCTAAGTGTTGGTCGATTCGATACGAACCGATTCCTTCTAATTGACGTAGTAGATACTCAAGGAGTCCTGGAGTTGGTCCGTGTCTGATTTGGATCATCCATCGCGAACGACCCAAACGGTGTTCTTTTGCAGCGTGTTTTTTAACCCTTTTGTCAACGGGATCGTGTCCTTGGGTTGCTGTAAATTCTTGATCACACAGCTCACGCTGACGTGACGTGCGAAAACACTAAACTGCGTAAAGTGCGTCTGGTCAATTGCGGTCGAAGATCGATCCTATTTCAGATCGTTTGCGCTTAGCGTTCATCGGAAGCGCACCGTACCGGACCGGATTGGACCGTCAAAAGCTCGCTGTCCTTGAAATGGCCATCGACAAACGTATCCAACTGCCGGGGTTGTGCCTTTCCAGCGGTGTACCCACCGCTCGGTGAATGTCGCATTGACTTGCTCTGCTCGTTTAAGCGGCACCCAGTGCATTGCTGTACGGAAGGGTGGAGATCGGCACGACACACCCCACCCGAAAGCACAACCGTACGATCGCACCGTTAAAAGCAAAATCTGTCGGCTGGAGCCGGACGTTGGGACAACAAGTTGTCGGCATCCAAAACCCACATGCACAACAGTGTGCGGCAGTAGCCGCGACCACTGCCCTCACATCCGCCTCGGAATGATTTTAATCGTTCGAAGTTCGTGGGCTGGCGTAAGTGCCGGTGTGCGGCAGGGCAGGGCAAACCGAGCAATAAAAAGCGGTTGCGTACTTCTGGGGCATGAAATATGTTTCGCCGACACCTATGCTGCCGGGCTGAGTGTCGGTGTGGTGGTTGGGCCTCAAGGACGCAAAGCCCCGATTGCAGTTCAGTTAGTGAACCCAACCCGCAAGAGGTGCCCATTTTCTCAGCATCGTTCGTTAATGGGAGCTTTTTTTATCCTCTCTTCTTATTGTCATCACATTGTCCCCCATAAAGCGGCACCAAATTGCGCACCACCAGTTTATAGCGATATATATTTTTTTTTGTGTGTGACTGATTTTGCCTGATTGTTTGGTCTTCAAAAAGGCAGGAAAAGACGGAATTATGTTTCCCGTTTTATTTGTATCTTTGCCACCGTCACTGGACCAGGGACAAACAGTTTAGCATCGTACAGTTGAATAGTGTCCAACGAGCCTTAATAAATATGAATAAGATAAAGGGAAAAAGAGCACAAAACCTTAATTGAAAAATTCAATTGCAGCAGGGTGCCGATTAAATTGGTTCGTTACATTATCATGCCAATCACGGCAGGGGTTTCACTGCATACACTGCATTGATTCAGGTCAAGCACGTTTGTAACAGGTCTAATAATGTAATTTATCTCAAATAGTTTCCATTCCTCGATAATGTACTGTATTAAATAGAACGGTTCAAAATCTTAAATTTGTTCAGTACAAAAATGTATCTCTGGTGTCTATTTCAAGGCTTAAAGTTGGCTGATCTTTAAAATCATTTCTTCTGAATTTTATTCTCAATCCATCAAATCAACCGGTTTGAAGCTTTAGATCTGTTTACAAAGACAAAAATGAACCACAAATAAGGATCACTTAATAGACGACAAACCCCGCAGGAAGTCTCTAATCTACCCGGGATTGTTCTTTGCCAGATTGATTGCTTTTGTTTCCTAAACTCTATCGTTAGTTGGCAGATTACGTCCAAAAGGTCCATTAAAGCCGGTTGGTGTGTTGCTAAATGACAACAGCTTCCAGCTCCGGTTGGTGATCGTCGCATGCCTTCCGAACGGCGTACCCAACCCCAAAAAAGGCTCTAAGGCGACTGGAACATTCCGGCCGAGCCCGTACTAGCCAATCGACCAAGATCCAAGACCCCTTCCAAGTTCTCGCAGACTAGCGACGGTGCTGTTGGGCACCTAATTGTACTACCCAACCAGCGAGAGAGGCTTGGTCCCCGCGGCTTGGCGCAAGCGTTTCCAAGCTCGAATTTCATAATCTAGATCGCATTCCTGCATTCGGATGCCGTCAGCGGGTGCGAGAACAAGCGAAACTACAGAGCAACCAGGCAAGAATCTGGGCCCCGCTGGGTGGGAGCAACACCGTGCACTTCATTACTGGGAGGGTGAGCGGCACCCAGGTCTTGATCGATTCGACTGCACGGGTTGCGCCTGTCGCTTGTCGGAAATGGCACGATCTTGTTTGGTAAGTAATAAATTAATCTCGGCACCGTGGCACGAAGCGTGCGAGTGAGAGCTCCAACCACCGCGATACTGCGCACGAACTAGAGGCGTAGACGCACAGAAAAACGGCTGTTTTTCCCTTCCTTCTTTACCCCAACTCCACCTCATACACAACACGAAACATATTCTTTCACCAGCGGCGTACGGTTCGTTCTGCTTTTTATGCAAATCATGCCCAACAATCATCTGATCGAGCGGATCGGTTGTATGAAATCGATCCGAAACCGGGGAGGGTAATATTTCAATCAAAGGAAGAATGTTTTCACCATCAAAGCCCGACACCAGAGGCCCAGGGCCGTAAATTGCGTTGTCGATGGCGTTCTTTATGCCATTTCAACGGCACCTCACCCGAAGGGTCAAGTCCACTCGAGACATATGCAAAAAAGGGCACGATCAACAATAGGTGTGAAAATCTTACCATGGGTTGCTACGGTTGATTGAAGACTGAATGTTTGGACCAGTGTATGCAAAAAAAAAAGACATGTGCAAAACCTTGGAAGCACACATCAAGGTTTGAAAGGATTTTTAAGCAATCGAGCAACAGAAGCATCGAACAACTTTAGAAGAAAGACAATATATTAGTCTACACATGAAAGAAGCACGATCGAGAAGTTATTTGTGTGCTCCCTAGTAATTCGTTTTAAAGACGCGAATTTACGATTAGTATTCCAATGCATCTGGTGACGCTGGTATGATAATCTAAAACAATTTACTTTTACTTTCCAAACAGCGCGACGATTGTAGATGTGTGGCAAAAAATGCAACATTTTCGATGTTAATATAAAACTCACCGAACTCACGCTGATTAATTGCTTAAAGTGCTTTGAAAACTCAATGCTCCATTTATCAACCTTCCCTTATCACTATTCAACATTCGAATTATCCAAACCAAAGATCATCGCAGGCACTACCGTTGAGTTTATGGTAAATTTTAGAAATGTAGTCTAACATCTCTGCCAACCAGCAGCATCACATTGGAAATCACTGGCATGTGTTTGCGAGATGTCTATGTATGTGCCGCGGCATCAACCAGCTGGTGCATTTTCACCATCTTCAATCCAATATCGCACGTGAGCGTGAAACTGCTGCTGCTAATGGCACTGACCGGAAAAACGGCCCAGCATCGACGGGTGTGAAGCATTAGAAATTGCAACCTGCAGATGCCCATCAATCAAGGACCGCCACACACCATGCCGCGAAAGACAGCGGTGGCAGCCCGTGGCACGGCAGGAAATAATGATACAAAGATCCGAGTAGCGAGTGCGCGAGAGTGAAACGATACGCGACTTCACCGATCAGCGCCACCATTTCGATCAAGCGTCAATTACGCAGGCGAAGAAAGTTCATTGAATCGTCGGAGCGAAATGGCACTACATTTTTCCCTTCACTTGGTCGGTTGCACAGCTTCCCGCCTCAAATCAAATGCACATTTCACATTTGCCTGGTCCCTGGCAAACCCGCCCCCCGGCCTTCCTCCGTGCATTAGAAGCGAAAATGAAGCACACCGTGAAACGGACGTGTTGTAGCTTGCTGTTTTTTTTTGCCTTGGCCGCACTGGAAAAAGTTCGCCCGATCGGCATACATTGGAGATAATTGAGCCCCACCGGTCATACCAGCGAGATCCGGTGCATAGAAGCGTAAAAAAAAGTAAACAGCCCACCAGTTCCTTATCGCGTGCGCGGAAGACGCAGTAACAAAAACCTTAGCCATAGCTAAACAGCGGCACGCTTCGGTCTTCCGGCGCAGCAGCGAAACAGTGACGACTGTGGCGGTGCATTCGCTGTAGAAAGGTGAGCAAGAAATTGGCGCCAGAAACACCGGGGAAGTCTCTCGGTGCGCTTTCCGCTTTCTGCCGGTGGAAAATTGGCCTCCAAACATTGGCTTAACTGTCCGACCAGGGTGGCAAATTTCCATTTCGAAAGGAGCTACGAGGTGGGTGTGTAAGACGAAATGAAACTTTAAACACATTTCCATACGAACCAATTTTTTTTCATGCGACCACAGTTGCAATAACAGTGGCAAAATTTGTTTGCGAACGCACTGGACTGTGTGGAAGAGGTACGTAAAAAAGGTTTTTCACTTTTCACACAAGAAAGGAAAAATTATCTTTACGCTCTTCAAGGATAAAAAGGTTGGCGGAATAGTCCACAACAAATGATTGGCCTTGGAACAAAACAACACACTTTGCATCAACGCACTTTGTTGTTTAGACGAATCCACTTTCCGTAGGTTCAAGAAAAGAACTGGGCGAAGGAATGCCTCTTTAGCAAACAATCACCCAATCATATGAACCTCCGCAAAGCAAATATTACTTGCAAATGCGAACTCAACGCCGCCAGAGTCCAATCGACCGAAACCGACTTAATTGCTTTGCCAGCGGGCCAAGAACCTCTTTGTCTTAGGATACATTCCAACGGCTTGGATTTAACCACCAAACGTAATTAACTGTTTGGCAAGCGAAAAGAGCCGTACATTAAATTAGCATACGCTGTTCTTGAAGCACGAACGGAGCTGCCTAAATCCTCAAAACCCAACAATCCACTGAAGAACGCGTCAAGAACATTTGCTGCCAGAACCTTTTGCAGATGGAGAAGGTTGGGGAGCTACTTTGGTGATCTGACGCATAGATAACGGTATCCGTTGTAAGGAATGTGGTAGTTTATTGTTAACGAACGTCTGTTCATTCGCTGCGTTCGTACTTCACACCGGTAACGATCGTACGAGCGAACCTATCGCATCACGATCGTCTACGGTAATCTAATGCTTACGGACGCTCACAAATCGTAAACAACTCTGATTACTCACCGGCCGGCCATGATGACTTGCAGAGGAGTCGGACCAGAAATCATCTGTTCCGTGCGGTTCACACACAGTCGGAGATTTCACTTTCATTCTCATAGAGTAATGGGAGGGCACGATCTTAGCGTCACATATAGCACCCATCTATTTGAGGAAATATGTTGGAAGAGATAGTTCGGAGCTAGGACGTAACTGTGCAGACTTCACGGCTCTGGTGACGATCGAGCAAAATGTCTCCTTGACGAGGTAGAAGAGACGGCGTCTTGATCATTGAAGAAACCACAATGCCCGCAGTGCAAGGTAATGGTTTGGACTAGGTGTTTTTTTGCACATCCACGAAAGAGAGACCTAACCCAGGCAGGATCTAATTGAACGTCAAAATGGAAATCATCAGCAGGCTTCATAGCAATAGGAAGACCACAAACACCACACCCTTAAGCCGGTTGCGGGCTTCGCGAAGGTCACAAACCACCGGTCAACCATTAGGAACGTAACATCCCTTTGTCGTTACTCCGTAAAAAAGCTTCCAGTAATGATGGTCGCTTTGAGAGTAATGATAAATCGTCGTCATATTGAGCTGGTAGACGAATGAATCGGATGCTTCAGCATCATCATCATCACCACCACCATCATCAGCAGCATCATCTCCATCGTTAATAGCAAAGTTTGCTACTTCAACCACATCAACCGCATACCGCCACAAAGGTTGATCTTCGGCGTTGCTTTACAGCAAAAGTTCAATGGCCACTCGCATCGGCAATTTTCCTATTCATCGACCTCGCGATGCCCCCTGCACCTTCGGCACTATCACGCGGTAGAAATGCACCTTAGCGCCTTTTCAATACGATGCGCTAGTGAAGCGATAGAAGAAGAAAAAATGGGCGACGCTCATGTCTGCCAGGGTGCGAACAATAGTGCCAGTGATTCCACCGCAAAATGTATATAAATGATTGCAAATTTATAAATTGAACATAAGGCTGATTTATCAATCCGATGATCAGATGCCTTGATTTGGTGGTACGCTTTAATAGAAAATCCATTAAAGCCTAAACGAAAGCGCATTTTGATATAATTTATTTCGTACGGGATTAGTAGCGACTTGAAATTCGAATACAATATGTTTATCTGATCGATTCAAGATGATGACCGAGTCGGAAAGTGATGCAGGCAGCTATCAATCAACGGTTCCATCAGCGTGGTCAAAACACGGCTATCACTGCAGAAGCATCTAAAAGTTGCTACCTCATAAGACACACAAGCGCAGACTGCATTACGTTCGAGTGAGTATCATCCTCACAAACGATATCTTCATCCGATGGTCTTAACATTGCTTTGCTCATAAGAAAAACGTTCCGACAGAATCGAAATCTCCGTGCCATCATTCCAATGGAAGCTCTAATGGTGATTCGTCAAGAAGTATCTTTCCATCATCCGTTCCGATGGGTACTTTTGGACGCGCACTAGCCAAAAAACACGCACCACGCGGACGGACGCACGAAAGCGAAACCAGCAAAAGGCTGCTAACGATAAGACCACCACGCTGCCCTCAAAAGCTCGCGAAGCATTTGGCTCGCACAACCGATGTCGATGACCGACCTTTGCAATTGTTCTCCTTTTTGCGATGTTTTGTTTTGGTGCGGGGGTTTGGTGCTGCTGGTACTGAAATTAGCCTCCAGCTCGAGGCTGATGCCATGGTGTGGTCGCCGATGACATTTGGCAAATTAACGAACCGAATTTAGGTGGATCATTAGCAAATCGTTCGGGATATTTTATGTCCCTACGGATACACGGCACACCGGATGATCGAAGATCGTGTGTTGAGGGAATAAAGCATACGAAGAGAGCTGGTGATAATCGTACAACCACCGGTTGACATTTCGAGAACAAATACGAACTTAGTCTGATCTCAATTATTATGTGATTTTCCAACATCCTTCTGAGTCATTTACTTTGTGTTCCTCGCCAGTTCTCGTTCCAAATAATTTAGTTTTTGAAACTAAATTTATAACGACTCTGGAGATAAAACGAGCAATCAAGAAGTCGTAAATTATCCTTCTGGCGAGCTCTTTATAGAACCGTAATCGTAAGATGTTGTGTGAAATGAGAGGAGAAGCAAATTAATTGAAAAACAAAATGACTCACGTTCGTGTCTTGCACAGGCGTTCAAGTCTTTCTGTTCCCACAGTTCAATAGAACGAAACATCTCTCAACCAAGGTGAATGGTATCGCACCAAAAATGGTAAGAGGTTAATGTCAAGCTTTTTGCTCATTTTTTTCGTATTTCTGCTTAAATCTATAACATTAATCGATTAATGGCACAAATTTCAACAGAAAAAATCTCAATCCACCCGTGAGGCCCTTCATCCATCGCTCGGCAATCGGTCAGCTGATGTCCCATACACGCCTTTTTTCCTTCTCCCCATGGCCGATAATATGAACCGAAAGATTATGACACCCTGCACAGGCCAACTCAGTGCACAGGCCAACTCAGTGCACAGACCGGTGATAAAATGCTTGAGTGCACCCTTTACAGTACGGCAACACTCGGCGTTTTGCAACAGTAAACGGGCCGTTGCAAGTTCATTGCATTTACCCCACTCCGGGAGGGGGGAGAGGCCCCCGTATTAGGAAATGTATGACAAGGTCGTCATCTTTCTTTCACTTTTTTTCGTCGCACAAACTCTGAACTGGTAAAGCCGAACGGAGCTACTTTTCCTTTAAATTGTGCGTAAGTACATGTGTGTGTGTGCGTGTGTCGTAACGGATATAAAAGTAATGGAAATGTTAACAATAAAAACGCTACTTCTACTGCTACAAAGCTACTAAAGCAACAACTATGAACACTACAGTGACGGGCAACCCTGACTACTTCACACAAGCGATACTCCCGGCGGTTTCGGAGTGAAAACCACTCAAACCCCTACCGAGCACTGAAGTACGCACTACAATTTGGGATGAATTTTTCCTGCTAAAAATATGACGGCCTCAATGACCTCAAGGTCGTGTCGTGAGGGGCCGGAAAAATGAAGGCGGCACTTACCGTGTAGGTGAACTGATAGTAGGACGGTGTTATGCCGCGCGTACCAGCAGCCCCATCGTTTGCACCGTTGCCCCGGTCCACGTTGTTGCTGTTGACGAACAGTGTCTGTTCCTGGTACGAGTCCGGCGGTGGCTGTTGGCGCTGCAATGCCGACGGGAAGAAACCGTTCCGTGGGTTCTCGAACGATGGCACAAACCGGCCCTGCGATTGTGCGAAGTAGAAGTTGTTGTCTGCAGCAGAAAAAAAACGAAAACATACAGCTTGTTAGCTTTGAAGGCTCGCTTGGGTGGGGGGTTTATTAATTTAAAGCACACCCCAATGGACGTTTGATTTACACACTTTGTGTGCTTTTGTTTGCTTCTTTCTTTTCCCTTCGGTTTTAATTTCTCTTGGTAATGTCGGTTTTATAGCATCATAACTTTTGTTAGACATAAAACTTAGGTTTACCGACAGCCAACCTATTGAGATACCGGTGCCGCAATGAGCGCAATAAACATTTCCCAGTTTTATTACTTTATGCAACAGTACCGGACAGTGTACGCGCTAGCTTTTGTGGTGTTATGCGCTACGCATAGTGCTAAGTACACTACCAAAATCAATCAAATGCAGTTAGAGGAGCGTTGTATTACGACAAAAAAACGTAAGTTGGTGGTGTTGATTATCATCTTGGGTAACTCTGTTCAGTATCAGATTATTTATTTATGTGTTTTTCAAACAGTTTATTATTATATTTAACAAAAAATAGTGTAATACAGGTTCATTACTAAGAAATAAAAATAACTTATAAATGTCAAGAGCGATTTAGTAATACTAACAGAAAAATAAAAAGACAAACCCTGTGCAACCCTGACAAACCCTTTCTGGGTGAAATTTAAAGCTAATAATAATAAAACAGCAAAAAGCGATTTGTCAATATAAATACAACATAACAATTATCACAAAGGCAACGGAATATGCTCACGCTCCACACTCGACTCCAAAACAACAACATCCCATTGGGAAACTCGTTTTCCCATCAATTCACCATCCCACTTTTAACGCCTCGATTCGGCACGGTGGGGCCAAGCCTCCCCAAAAACATCACTCGCCCCTTTTTAGCTTAACATCACACTTCGTAAGATCGCCTCTCGTTAATGCAGGTTTTAGATGATAGGATACGGTTTGGTGGTTCAATGTCATCGTTTTGCTATTCGTACGACCAAAGCCCAACGCTTGGCGGAGGAAACTTGCCAAAGCTTCCCCAAAGGTTTGTTTTTTTTTTGCTTCTGTAGGTGAAGTGGTCAACAATATTCCCAAAGTGCAGCCGAAGAAAACAATGATGCCAGCGCGCTGGAAAGGTGACGGCACCAAATTTGGCAATTGGCGGTGGGTTTTTGCATGCGCCAGCAGCATTGATGAGATGAGCCCTGATGAGGGTGTTCACGTAAAGAAAAAAAAACTCTTGCAGCGTGAGAGTTAACGTTGCTGTTGTGCTGTTTTTTTTCGATAGAATAATATAAAGCAAAGATGCAAGCGTTGCTGGAATGCAATGTTTATCGAAAAACATAATCAAGAAGCTTAAACTTAACGATGCCTTTTTGCAAGAAAAAAAAATAAAATGAATGAAGTACAGTGTGTGGCGTAGAGTAACGAATTTAAAAAATAATGAAGATATATTTTCAGAAATTCTCTCCACTCTCACAGTGTCTACAATCTACATTTTTTTCAATTAAACTAACGTCATTCAAGAAATTTCACTAAACACATAATAATTTACACTCTACTGCCGTACTCTGCCTGAAGTCCAATTGGAAATGTTTCCCGCTTCAACAAACGCAATAATCACAAATAAAACCCGCGCACTAGCGTCGGGTCAGGTGTTGATGCCTGGTGCTCTGCTATTCACAATTTAATGGTGCTTTTATTCACGTACACTGCCGGTGCTGCCTAACCGTAGAGAAACGATAATTCGCACCAAGCGACGAACCTCAATCCCGTTCCTTTTTCTGTCGTAATATTTCCCCCCCCCCCCCCCCCCCCTTTTTCCCCTTTGCTTCTTTCTCTTCCCACCATACGGCCATGGTGCAACCGTTGCCAAGTTTCGTATGCAACCGAACTGGGGTGCACATTCCACGATCTTTGGGACACCTTTGCACCAGCGGAATCACCACGCAGGGCAGAAATTGAGGGACACACACAAAAAAGTGCAAAGTAATGTCTATCCCCGCCACGGCAGCTTGTTAGCTGAACGGATCGGAAAAAGGGCGACTTGGCCGGGTGTATGTGTATCAAAACGCCTTCACTGTCTTGTCGTGTTCGGAAAAATCGCTACAAACGGCCGCCCGCTTTCATTGCAGGCAAGTTTCTTCCAGACACCACCCAGCAATACGCCGCCATCCGTTGCGTGGGGATCGAAGCCTGTCACTCGGGCGAACATTGAATTCCTACAATGTGCAGTTGACTCGCACATAAATATTTCGCTTCCGCAATGTTTCGCTTTTGCCTGTCAAGGAAGGTTCTGCATGAAGAAAATTAATTATCCATTCATGTTTCCAAGCCGGCATTCAACGCGTGGTTCTTAACCAGCGTATGATCACAGACACGATCAGTTATTCTAAGCGTGCCGCGCACATTCCTGGAAAAGCAACGCGTCTACCCTGCTCGCTTAACATGCCACGGTGGCATGTCACGTTCGATCTTATAGTGCAAAAGTTCATTCACACTTCACACTTTACCCCAGCGGGAGTGAAAAACGAACGAAAGATGAATCAAAATTCCCCTTACATTCGACACATTTGTAAAACCTGTGGGTCGCTCAAGATGAAATCCCCACCTCCCGGTCACAAATATTGGGGAGACTTCTTGACCCTACAGAACTTCCCCGAGTATGTTGGGGAGTATTGGTGTTCTTATGATCGCCATTGCTCAAGTTGTTATTTTACGAAAAAGCTACAAATTTCCCATGACTCATCTCGCTTCTCAATCGGGAGCAACCACTTCTCGGCGTGTTTTGCTGCTGCTTGAAGCTGTCATCTGCACAAAGGCGTCCGAGCAATGGTGCACGACGGCCGCAATGCGTGCGTACGTTCTCGGAGAGAAGACATAAAGTAAACCCCCTTCTGGCACGGTATGGCCCGCAGTAAGTTTCGCTTCTGGGCGATCGTTTACATGATGATTAAGGTCGGGGCTCACGCATTCTTCGGTACGCGATCGCAAGCGCTCAAAGTGCCCGATCGTTGGAGTTTCCGTGGGCGAACACGGAGAACGCATATCCCGGATGTGCTCACGGTGGGGGATGCTATATGTCGTCTTGCCAAGTACCTTGACCTTAATCTTGGACGAAAATAAAGGAACCATTCCCTTTCGGAAGCCGGACCGTTCTCGGCTCGGCCGCTCGTGGAATGGAGTGTGCAAAAGGAATAAATTACGTTTTTATCTCAAGTTATTTTTCGTTTGTTTCGAGAACCGTACCGTGCGAGAAGCTTTAAATGATCTCGTACCGCACGAGGTAGACGATGGAGTTCTAGAATGATGGGCAATTTGATGAATGGTTGCATTAAATGTAGGATGGTCATCTTTTTGAATCGTTTGCTGCTGGATATTGGAAGATGTACACGCAAAGGTGCTACCATAGCTCACAAGGTAGCATCTCTTCAAAGCACCAACTAATCCTTTGAGCGCATTAAGCCACTTCGGCAAATTGCCCTCGGGCCGTCCAAGGACCAACCCTTTGTTCTTAATAAACTGCACATTAGCACCAAATAACGTCAATCGACCGAAACTGTCAAGTACGAATCGATTTTCCACTCTTTTTTTCGAATCATTGGCCGGCATCCGTGGCCTATTGTTTCGTGCCGCAACCTTGCACGCTTTGAAGGAGATTTAGTTTCGGATGAAAATTACCGGTAGCAATGTTTCACGACCAGGGACAGAAAAATCTTACCCCAGGTTTGGGCCCAGCAGCAGGAAGCGGCACCGATCGACAACGGCAAAACCTTCGATCGTGAAACGCTCGCCGAAAGCAGATGCGCTCGGTGTGGAACTACAAAACGCGGGCCAGTTCCGGTAGCAATTATATGCCGGAATAATTAACCCGTTTGAGAAAATTTTGTGGTGAAAATTCAATTTTCAAGCAAAACCCAATTGGTTGGCAATGAAGCGCGCGGAGCGATTGAATTTGGGCGCAGATAAAGGTTACATTCGGTTGTTCGGCCGTGCGAACGGTGGTCATGTAATCGATTTGGAAGCACGATGCCGACGTTGGCCAAGTTGGTGGCCATTGGCTGAGCATTACCTTGACAGTGGAATGGTTCCTATTGCATTACGAACGTGCGATGGTTTAGAGAAAGAGATGCTTCAGATAAGTAGAGTGGTGAGTTGAGTTGTTGGATGTGCGGACATTTTACACACGGTGGGCTTAAAAGCTGAGAGGCCATACAGATGATTCTGAAGATGTCCAGGTGCACCATACATTCACTGGCGGTTTCCTTTCTCGGTCTCGGCTTTTTTTTGTCAAGGTTATGGCAAACAAATGCCATCAAATCTTCATCCAATAAAGTGCTGCAGCTTGTATTCCATTAAACTACACATTGTTAAGAGTAGAATGCACGATCGCATCGCGTACAAGGAGAGGTTAATTTTTCTTAGCCTGTTTCGATAAGCGATTCGTTGTACCGAAGAACCAAATGTCATAAATCTACATGCACCAAAGCCAGCTTGTACTCGTCTAATCCGCTATTAATTCTCGCACTGAAGCATCACCCATGTTATGTTTTTTTTTATTCTCCCCACTGCACGATCATAACCATAACCGATTACATGATCGTGGTATGAGTGGGTGTAGCTGGATGTAGCAGGCTCTGGCAGGACACACCCAAAGCAAGACACACTCCTGGATGAATCGAATTCCACCGGTACAAAGACGAGCCATCCGTTTTCCATCTGGCCAGTAAGAAGCCACCCGCAGTAAGCCTGCTAGTTTATCATAAATAATGCCAATAATAATAAATAAGCGTACAACTTTGCATGGAACATTGCGGCTCGAGTGCTCCACCGATGGATTCCGCTGGAGTTGGTGGTTGAGGCCAGCGCAGCATGTTAACACGCCACGGGCCGTGTCGATCGGAAGACGGATCGAGACAACAAAAAGCCGTAAATCGCCACGGGACATCGACATTGAACCTCTCCGGCCGGCTCTGATGCAATTATCGGTCCCTTCAAAGTGGAGCCCTCAACCTTATGTCCGGGCCTGGTATATACGAGCCCAGGATCGAAGATCAATCGGAACTGTGATTTGTCATTTTCTTTGCACCCTTCCGTTGACTTTCATTTTCATCCCCCGGTTTTGCTACTTGATAGAAAAATAAGCCTCCTCCAGCAGTGCACGGCCCGCGAGGCGGACAGCCATAGAAATTGCAATTTAATGTTGATTTTATTGTCCATCCACGCGCCACATTCCACAAGATGCATTTTCCGTCGATCGTCTCTCGGTTTGATAAACAATAATAGTACCCAGAGGAAAAATTAAATAAATACTTTCTTCTTACGTGATGGTTTTACTCTCTTCACACCATTTTCTTTCACTTTCTGCCTTTACTTCTGTTGTTGACTATTTTCACCTACCGGACTTAAAGCGTACGTTTTCGATTATCGAAATTTTCCGTTCCGTTTTTCTTCACCCATGTTACGTTCATTGGTCTTTTATTGTTTAGTTAGTGTAAGTGTATGTGTGTGTGTGTTTTTTTTGTTGTTTTGCTTCAATTGTTTTTGCGATCATCACTGTGGAGATTTCACAGGAAGTTCCACCAAATTCGACTTGCTTGATCAACAGATTTTCCTTATTTTCCCATTGTCCACTCTGGCGCACAATCGATCGCCAATGATTGGTTTTATTAGCCCCGAAACCCACCCTTCGCAATGCAGCAACAAACTGTTTTTCCAGCACTTTTCCTTCGTGCGGTTCCATTACCACATCCGTGTGGTGTTCGATTTTTGTCGAACACCGCACCGCACGACAGAGTATTATGAAACGGTTACGAAAGCACCGGCCGGGACCCATCCCTAAAGGGGGCCCACGCACAACGGGTGGAGAGGGGGTTTACTTTCTAAATTAGCCACCCCGTAGAAGGATGATGGTCCCGGTGTGACGCTTTATTTTCTTTCGGCCGCTTCTGCTCGATTTTATTGATCAACCAATTTATGGACGGCTGGCGGGTGAAGAAAGCGCCCAAGCCCAAGTATGAAAGCGTTTCGCCACCCACTAACTTCTAGCGAGCGAATGCCAAATTCGAATGTATATTCACCACCACAAGGGGTTTAGCCAGCAAAAACAACAACACGAAAAAGGCAACCGAATTGAGCTATGGGCACGTAAATTTTTGGTGTGGAATTTGGATTTGCCATTCTGGTGAAGGCCAAAAGCTGGCAAATTGGTTAGCGGATGGGCCACCCTGCAAGACGACCGTAACCGTCGCTTAGCTACACACGCGGCTAATTAATGCCCGTTCGGCGTTGTGCAATCGATGCCGATTCGCCGGTACAACCTGTCCGCCTGGGAATGGGCACAATTTAACAACAATAGGCCAAAAACCATACCAACGACCATAGACACCGGAGCGACGACAAGCTGCACCTGTCAAGCTTGCCTTCCTTGCTTGCGAGTTCGTTACCTTTGGGAAATTACATAAAGTGCACATGGAAACCCCCTGAAAAAACGGCGGCGAAAAGTAGCGGCAGAGAGGAGGAAAATTCGCACACACTGTAAAAAAGACGCCCAGTAAGATAAATGTGCGAAAATGTGTCCACCGTGCTTGACTGGGCACCAACCAAAAAAAACGCATAAAATAAATTTCTCAAAAGACAAAATCTCAAAACGTTTGTGCGTGAAAAGGTTCCCAATTTTAAGACTCCCCGAACGCTTCCTTTTGCATACATTCGTTTCATCTGTCTTTTGGCGGGTGGCCCTTTCTAACACACCCACCGCATTAAAGTACACCCAGCGCGAGGCGAAAAAAAGTGAATAAACAGCATGAGAAAATGGATAAATTGTGCACGGCGCGCTCAGCTGCACCGGGTCGGAAAATGGGTACCATTTTCACGCCCACCTTTCTCCCCTTCGCCCTGAATCAGTTCTACCCGCCGCCGAGAGGTTAGCATGGCTAAACGATTTAAATTTGGTGTAGCTCCATTGTGCATTGTCCAGCCCTTGCTCTTGCGGTGCACCGCGCACAGAAGCTGGTGGTCGAATTTCTGTACGTTGGTTCGTTCGATGCACATGAAACATAAGGGTGAGCTTTTTTTTTTTTGCTTCTTTCCAACAGCCACAACTAAAATGCTTCGAATCTTGTACGAAACCGTGTTGTAAGACTGTGCTGGAACTGCAACGGACACAGAACAAAAGCTTTAGTGGAAAAGGGTGAACCAAATAGTGCTACGATGTGTCCGGTTCAACTGCCAAGCGCCGCAGTCCTTCACGCTAGGCATTTGCGTGAAACGCATTTAGTTCCGAGCGCAAACTGCACGAGAACGCAAGGTGCAGTCCGTTGCACCGGGTTTTTGGTGAAGGTCAGAAGATAGGGACATTGAAATCAACACCTATTCGATTTCATTTAGATCAGGAAACTTGTCCTAGGATTGCTGTCCCGAAGGTATTGGCACATAAGAGCGGGAATTTATCGTTCAAAAATTATACTAAAAATCAAGAATCATTGTTAATAATATTGGCTTACTGTAAAGCTTGTCCTTGGGGTCGGTGGCCCGTTGGTGTAACGGTGCCAGGCTTCACACGACAGGAACGGCGCAAAATCGCATCCGGCCCAATTCCCCAAACGCAGGACTAATTATCTAGTATAGTCTAAACCTCTTGAGGCTATCTACCAAGCTACCAAGGCTACCAAGACTCTATAAGTTACATCTTTCAATAGACAAATTAATCCCACGTGAATTTTGCTTCTCAATGAAGACAGTTGAGACTCCATGTGTAGACTAATCATTTAAATTCAATATCTATGATTCACACAGTACAGTGAATTATGCAATCTAAGTTCTTGCATAAATTACTCCAACTGCACTTGCAGATGCACTTGAGGTAGTCATAGTGAAGGTTCACCTAATAATCCTTCACGTTTGTCAACGGTGTCACACAACCGGATGCATTTGAACTTGATAGTCCCGGGCGCTTCTTCGGCGTGAGACATTGTACGACAAATTGTTACAATCATGTGATTCATCGTCGCCTAATGCGCGATCGATGGTTCTACAAAAATTCCCAAACAAGGTGCTTCACGTGGAAAGGAAGAATGATGAACCAACGCGTGAATAAAAGAAGTCATTACTCATGCCACTGTCGGCACTCCTGCGTATAGAGGGCGGCAATCGAAGATCACCGTTCTCACCAAAGAAAAAAAGAACTACTCGAATGCAACACCGTTCATCAAATCATTCTAAACATTTGTCCATTTTTGGAGCTCCCGTACACTCCCAGAAATGGCGAATGAAGAATGGGGCTCTTAAGATTTTATCGTACAGCTGCACCGGGAAGCAACAGACTCCGCACACTTTAATGCCTCACTCGAACCTAACATTGGACCTTTTCACACCGTTTGCTACTACGCACGATTTGTTTCGTGATTGAAACCTGCACGCGAAAACAGCATCCGCCATTGCGCGACTTCTTGAAACATTGAAAACTCCCCATAGTAAAAAAAAAAACAGACGTGTAACCTTCGCTCGGAACGGAACAGGGTAGAACATTTTTCCCATCCCAAGCTGACCCCCGGGAGAACAATTCGCACCAAATCTGCACTAAACGACGCCACATTTAAATGCCTCATACACGCACACACACACACATAAACTCTCGCCTACTGAGATGCCTCGTTAAAGCTTATTAAAAATGAGCTCATGAATGGTGAGAGAGTTGCAGAGTTGTCGTGGGTTGGATCGTGCCTATCCACCGGCGATCAGCCACGCCACCAACGGCAACAAAAGACGCAGCCTCCGGCGGAAGTACTGGCCCGATGACGAAATTGTGATGACGGTCGGGGGGATCTACTACGTCGTGATTTCGCGGCTTTTCGGGCCAACCGTTTGGCACCTGAGATTTTCATTACGTTTCGGCAAATGGCATCATTGTTCGATGATGGATAGTCGTCTGTCGGCAAGATCGCACACTGACGACGTTTTGCGATGGTCAAGGGAACCATTTTTTTGAGGTGAACACGAGAGTTTGCCCAAAAAGCTAAAATAATTGCAGAACGATTCCCTGCTATAATGCACCTCCAGCGCTCTTGTGACGAAGATTGATTACACCGAACCGGAACACAGGGGTGGTAATGATACGCAACGGGATCAAAATTGCGGGACCTGTTACGAAAGCAAAATTTCTCCAACAACACACCCATACGATGGTGCGGAATGAAGTTTTGGTGAGAAGCAAAACAAAACCCACAATATGTTCCGAAATGTGTCCACCAGCTAGGGACGCTCCGTCTATCTCGCTGCATGTTTTTATAATCTTCCCTGAGGCTGTGAGATATTTCAAAAGCCCCGGAAAACGGCGACATCCATCCATCCAGGGAAGAAGGTGCGCCAATGTTGCATATTCATACACTGGGCTGGGAATAAAACGAGTCACTTCCGTCTTTGACGACGGTTCCCCAAAAAAAAAAAACCTGCGCCTATTATCAAACCGGTTCGCATAGGTCAAAGCGTGGACGGGAAGCAACAGTCTGCTGCTGGTAAAATGGGTTTTCGGCTGGAATTTCACTCTCCATCGCTAAGCGAAACCGTTGATTAAAGATCGTTATCGTGCGGGGGCATTTTGACTTAAATTAAACGATTGCCACGCCTACAGGCCAACATCAAAGACGTCCTAAAAAGACGTCTCAAAGTAGAACTGTAAATAGTTATCTACGGTCCCGCTCGAGGTAAATGGTAATTCCAAACATTGTAAACATCCATCACTTTCCTCCAACGCACCACACCGTCACCTGAGCATCAGGTTGCAAGATCACCACAGCGCTCCCAACTTCCGGGCAACAGGCGACGACATGCTAATGATGATACGGTAAAAATGTCATTCGTCTCAACGTCTAGCCCACCCTGCTAGACACACGCGCACCGTAGCAGGTAGATCCGCTCTCATCGATTATGCACAATCGCTTACGCAACGAGCGACGATCATCGCACCGGTACTGCTTCTGCATAATGAATTGTGACAGCAGAGGAAAGTGAACCCGCCTGTACACCACCCGGAGGCTGTAGAAGCTCAACCCCCTTCCCCGCGGACGTGTGCGTGTCAACTCTGCTGAACAAACTTTCGCTTTCCACGCAAAACTAGGGCCAGTTTGAGTGACCTTTTTTTGGCGAGCTTTGGACACTTCAAGATCACACAGCGAGTGGTCGTGATCATGTCAGAGGCTAAAGTGCGTACGGTGGATATTGGAAGTGGGTAATTCATCTTGCGATTGAAGCCGAACACGACTTCTCAAGTGTTATTTGGCTTCGTCACAGCTGGACGTTTAGAAAGCTTCCACCAGATTAACGACTCCCAAAGGATGGATGGACACACATTGGTTTGAGCGTTTTGCTTCGCAGGTGACATAAGAACAGTCAGGGTGTAGCTTTGCTGCTGAAGAAAAGTCAAATAAACAAACTCCCGTCCGTCGATGCCCCCGTGGCTCTGCATGCCCTCGGCCAGCGTGACTGAAAGCCAAACTTTAGTGTCGATTGTTTAGATAAACCTGCGCTGCCCGCACGCTCGCGATGCCCGCCGGCGATGATGATCTTCCTTAATTGGGTAAATATGGAATGCATAATTAAACGCTCGCGTACGTTTAATGCAGTGTCCGGTAGCGGAGATTCGGCTTTTGTCTACGCCAAAGGCCATTTTAATGTCCCATTTTTGGACGCCAGCAATGAAGAAGGTTATTATTTTAATACACTCATTGTTAAATTTGTCCGTCGAGTCGTGTCAGGGAGTCGACGATGCATTGCATGCACTTGCACCTGCCCGGGTGGTCTTGACGCGATTTTCATTCATTTACCACCCAGCAAATCATGGAATAGTGTATTGTCATGTGGGTTGTTTGTGAGAGTGGGGTTAATGAATTGAAGAGAATAATAATCGTTTCCCGGATTACTAATGGTGTTAGAGAGCTACATAAGCCAACAAACCACTACTGGCACGATCGGACCCCGTACGATCGATGATGACAGTGGATTCCAACCTCCCGGTGACGTATAATCATTGCTTTGTGAGTTTTCTCACAGACACATTCTTCCCGAACCGGATGTGGTTCGTATCGGTCGCACCTGACGACACAACCTGGCGAAACATGCAAAAGATCAAACAAATTCCACACTGACGAGCCTTCCAACTTCATCATTTCATATTTACATATTTACACATTCCATTCGCTCGTCACCATGGCGTCGGATGTGCTTACATGATTGAGCTTGTATTATGTTCCTCCATACCATTACAGACAAAAGACAATGTGAACTTTGGAATGCACGCGTCTTCTCCCGGGGTGCAACAGCTTTAGAGAAGGAAACACGTGTAACCCTTGCATGATCCAATGCGATGGAAAAAAGGGTATCTTCAGAAAATGTATTCATGAAAATGGCTTCACAATTAATTCGTTTACATTAATCTTCCATTCGATACACTAATCCCCCCACATCTGCACCGCCCCATCAGCTGCAACGATGCGTAGCCCGCTAAAGCGTTTAACCGATTGCGAAAACGGTACCAGTGTGACATACCCCGAAATTTCACAATCATTGCACGATTTTTAAATGGCTTCATGAAATTTCAACCATCCGCCGTAACGCGAAAGATTTGCCGCCATTTCAAAAGACTTCAACGCCCGACCAGAAGAGATTACTCTCGCAAAACGAAAGGTTTCGTTACGATTTCTTTCTCTTCCAGCTGCTCGGTGTGCAGTAAAGGCTAGGCAACTCTTTCAGCAACTACTAAATCCATAAAGAAGCATTTTTAAACGCCCCCTAATTTGTACCACACGTTCCGACATGCCCTTGTCCCGCGAATGTAACCAATATTTTGCTACGCATCCGTCACCGATTAATTTAATTTGTTGGGCCCAATTTTCCATTTCACTGCCCTGGACTGTATCGCAAACGAAAATCAATCCGTTGATCCAGCGCTCTAACCCGTAACCCGTCGTCGGAGGGCCTTGGGCAGGCGCATTTACACATTACGCCATTTAAATGGCTCCATTTGAATGATCTTTCACCTTCGCGTGTGCGTGATGCGAGATTACATCGGTAAGATTTTATTTCATCCAACCCACTGTGCACTATGATACCGTTTCCATCAGGCCACAACCATACCGCACTGATTAAAACGCACCGAGCCGACAGATTTCCCAATTGTCCCTTTCAGTTCTGCGTGCTGAACTGATTTCACTTTGCGCTGGAGTCATACCGGTTTCTTCTTGAATTTCACAGCACCTGTCTCTATCGTATACGGCATACGGCGAAGAGAAAAGAAGCAGAAACCGAACCAGATGCCCAATCATAATGGGCAATAATTGAATCGACTTCAATTTCACCGGAAAATCACCCCAAAATGGCACCCTCGCGCGTCCGTGGTTCGCGGTGGTGCTGTTTAATTCCGCCGATAGAAAATCGACAATTTCGTTTGGAGTTAAAAGTGAAATTGTAATTTCACCCATTGGCGGTTGGGGTGGTTTTCCCGCGGTACCGAGCTCGCGTACCAGGCGAAAGTCTCAATTGATGGCGATGTCGCCCGAAACGTCCCGTACCGTATCATTGCTCAATTTTGCGGTGAACTTTCCTCCCACCGCACTGAGTGGTCCGCATGACTTGTCGCGAAAGTGCACAACCTCTGCCTCGGTTCGGTCATGCACCGGAGGATCATTCATTGGCGCACGATCAATTACAGTCACCAATTAGCGGGGTTACAACTCACCCCGGATGGATGGGGTTTTTGGATTCATATCGAGCTGTATGAGGATGAAAAGGTCGAAAAAGATTCCTCAGATCGATATGAAGCTCGTGTGATATCGATAAACAGTACTCTACCTATATGGCTTACCCCTGTCTCTCTCTCTCTTAAGTAAGAAGAATTAATCAACAAATATTTTTTATGTAATAAACAATTAAAACTACTTAATTTTGCGCACGTCATCATGTTTGCACACGCCAAAAATAAATCTCATTATCAGTCATTAGTAGGCATAATATGCACATAAACCATCATTTTCACCTGTAGCTTGAATAATTATAAGCCCTTACATGATATACAGCTGCGTTTTTCTGCAAGCTTATCGGCGAAAAATAACTATCATAAATTTATGCATTAGAAATGTAAAATTTAATTTATGCTTCTGTAAATCTGCCAGTAGAAAGCAATAAACAGTCGATAAAATAATTCCTTTTCAGTAAATAAAATGACGGAATATGCACACACACACACATGCACACCCATCTTCCACACTCGCTAATGTAACTCGTCGCTGCACCATCGAAGGTGCTTTACCGAAAACCTTCATTTCGCCTTTCCATTGCAGCGGTGGCCCACTGTGTGTTGTCTAATATTAATTTTCCATTGCTTTTCAGTGCGTGCCGCCATTTACACGCTCCATTTACGTCACAATGTATGACGTACGGATGGTTGTATGCTAGTGAAAATTAGCAAACTGTGCAGCAGGGAAAGCTACAGTGTACGGATGATGTACTGCAGGGTGTGTGTATGTGTTTGAGCGGTTCCAAAAATGGACAGATTTGCCCGATTTTTGCTCTTCTTAATTCACCATTGCATCATGCTATGTCTCAAAGCGAAGGGTTGTTTGAATTGCTCAAAAGCATCTTCTTCTCCATCCACCCCAAAACGCATCGAGTGAGATGAATCGTTGCATCCATTCGTGACTAATCGTGGATGCTTTATCTCCGTCATCAATGTCCTTGGCTGTTGCTGGAAGCCGGACACTGTGGACTGTGGTTCAAACCCGTTGATTGACCCGATGGTAGTTATCCTTGAGGATCGTCCTTCATACAGGGCCGCGGTTGCTCAGCGCGAATTGATACAAATTTCACCTGTAATCATATCAAATTCCCACAGCTCCAGGGCTATGGTCTTGTGACATTGAAAAGGATGATGACCGCCCCACCGGTTGCCGGTAATGAAGCTTACGTATCAAAACGATGACGAAACAAGGAAGGAAATGAAATTAAGTCACACTGAAAAGCTTATGACGTGGAGCCGGTTCACGATGGTTCACGGTCAAGGCAAAACAAGAACAGTGACGTATGAGAAAAAAGCACATGAGTGTGGAATATTTGAAGCTGATGCATGATTTTACATCCAAAAAGGATTCTATTTCAAGCGTAGCGCATGACGCTTGTGTGATTCACACTGCCAAGAAATCAATAAAGACTAGTGTTTGATGAGTCTGATTCAGATTTATAAATCTTTAACCCGGATGAATGTCTCTTTATTTCTATTATAAAGATTTATGTATTTTTGGAGAATCATTTTTCCCTAATGATACACAAATCTCTGAAGAGTCTCTGAATATTCTAGGATTTCTAAGACTCTTTCCTCCGGACGATTGAGGACAATTTAAATATTTTTAACGATTTTTTAAGGCGTAATGTAACTAAATAATTATGTCGTGCGATTATTATGGAAATGATCAGCAGCAGATCACACGCACCAAACATTATGCAATCGAAAAAAAAAAAACATCCATTACAGGCAACAACGTCTGTTTGCTACATTTTTAATTGACTTCGCGTGCTGTATCGCAACCACAACGCCACAACCTTACACGTACTTGCAGCTTCCTTATCTGCATGCGTCAACTCTTCGACCTGTGGCCGTGCTGATCGCTCAATCAACCCAATACCAATACCCTTTCAACCGATCTTTCCAACCAAGAACGACCCACCAATTCTTCCTGACCTTTCCGTACGCGAGCGATCCCCATCATCGCCAACCGCCGCTTCCCAACCACCGATACACTGGTTTTGCATCCACCAAACCAACCACCTTAAGGCTGAAGGCTTTTGCGAGCCGTTCAGTTTCAACAACACCACCGCCACCGGAATGTCGAAGCTATGAAGGGTTTGTTTTTTGCTTCTCTTTGCGTCTAACGCGGTACTCCCGCTCCTTCGCTTCACACCGCACGTTCCAACCGCACCGTTAATGAGTGTGCCGAAATGTCAAAGTAAATGTCACGCTTCATAGGCGCGGACGTTGCGATTTAAGGTTGGAAGTGGTGGAAAATCAAACGAAATCATAACATCATCACCCACCGCCGACGGTACCATCGCTGAAAGGAGTGGTGAATTTTATATCGGCCTTTTATATGGCCGATCGTCTGTGGTCCGTACCCGGTTGTGGATCGAACGCGGAATTAAAAACAACCCCCCGAATGGCGGGCGAAAACACCGAAAGGTGGTAATCACCAATTTTACACCCGCGGGTATTTAGCAGCCGCGGTTTAGAAACTTCTCGGTTCAATGATCAGTAGGTAGATCACTTGAACGATCGATCAACAGGCAAAACGGAATCAGCAATCGGGTTTTAATCGAGACATATTTGCAAAACAAAACAAAAAGTCTGCCTCACAAATTTGCCATCTGGTCAACTCCGGTATGATCGCGTGTGTTATCTGAGTGTGTTATGCTAATCACATCATCCACTTCCACGCAAAGGTGGACTACGGAACCAGTTTTGATGGTGAGCACCAATCTTTAAAGGTAAACATGTCGCTGTCTAAAAGCTAGCGAGGAATTTGGACGATTATACAATCGCTCTTGTTTTGGCGATATTTTTGTGTCAACCTTTCTTCTCCCCTCCCTCCACTACCCCCTCCACTCGCCCCCTTCCATCTCATCGATCTTAGTTATGTGTGGGACCTGTTGTGTGCAGAAAAATATACTGCACCATATTCGCCACCTGAGGCGAACTCTTTATCACCCAACTTTTATTTAAACAATGGCGTATTGTTTGACATTTCATTAAAACATAATTAATTTGCGATATAATATTCCATTCCTCCACCTGTTCCTCTAATAATGGTTAAGCTCTTTTTTATAGTGCCGCTCCATTCTGGGTATAATTCGCATGGTAATATTCTTCAAGCAGCAAACACAGCACCATCTTTTATGCTTTGATCTCACGCTCATAAAATGGCCGTAAATTTGATCCTCGGTAATTCTATATCCCCCCGTAGCCATCGTAGTTAGGCTGTGCAGAATTTCTATTCACCATCCCTTGCTGCTCGGACCAGACACAACGGCAAAACCATTCAAACCACAGGCGGAATCGCAGTTGTCACATGAAGCCAACCCATTTCGCCACAAACGCTCTGACATTATCCAGTCCAGTAGCTTCGGTTCGAGTGTGGCAGCGGACAAGACGGACGGTACGCAGCCAAAGATGGTGTGCGTATCGGTGGGCAAGTTCTTGTGCAGAACTTGCCCCAGCTCACCCCAATTTGCAACGAGATAAGCGAGTGAAACTGCGAACACAAAAACTGGTCCAATCTGAAAGCGAATCTGCACAACTGTGGTGGCAACTTTTGCAACTCACCGCGTATGACTTGCGAGAGATACCAGCCGGTGGCAATCTATCAGTAGAATGCAGGCTAGGGCGAACACAAAAAAAACCCACCCAGCAAACGTCAACGTCGATCTAGTTGGAAGTTGGTCGTGAAGGAGGAAAATATACCTACGCCGAATATATGTAACAAGCGGCAAGCAATAACGAACAACCACAACAAAATAAACCCTCCCCACAAGACACAAAACACGTTCTCCCAATGTGGAAGACCTTGAGCGAACGTGGTGGCAGAATTGAAAGCAAATCTGGTGCTGTCTCGCTTCGGTCACTGGTGCGCCACCATGTAGGTGGGGAAGGTTCGTCGCTTGGAAGTTGGAAGTCTTTCGTACCCGCCAGCCGGCTATCGGTCCGGCCGGGGTTGGTTTTGCGATCTCTTGCATTGAGGTCGCCCCGGTGTAGTGCGCTCCACAGTCACACGTTCGCAAATAGCAACCAGTGCCTCAGATTCCATTCCATTTCCTACAATGTGGGTTCTAAGCTGTAGTTTGTATTGTTCTTGTTTTTTTGTATTCATTCACTTGTACTTTGAGATTGTTTCTGCATTAGAAGTTGGCTGGCATTACATATATTGAGCCATTGTCATTGGCTGCGAATGTGAACGCGTTCGGTTCAATTAGAAGCACCGCAGCTAGCCCGGGCCGAAAGACAGAATGTAATAATGGTTGGCCAAGTGTGGCGACAGAATGGCAGCTCGTTCATCCTTGCAGATCGATGAACAATTAATCATGGCGCTTTAATTGGACCGCATCATTACCCCTCACCACGAGTGCTCTTGTTTTGACTGGCAAGGATGCGTGAAGCTGGTGTTAATTTGATCGATCAGCAAGGCCGAGGTCGTTGTGCCGTGGGCAGTTTTTGTTGCTGCTGTGGTTGTGCACCAAGACAGCACTGTATTCTAGCACTTTCACTCGCTTTCAAATACTATTTGTAATGCGCAGAATGGAAACCTTGTCGAAATTAGCCATAATTTCGTTTCCTTAGCTTTTCAGGCTAATTTGGCTTCAAAGTTTCCAGCAGCAGCATGCACATGCATCCAAACTTGCCTCTTTGCACCGTACCAGCTGCGTGCTATTAATTTTCTAGAGCAACACAACGCGCGCATCGTTAATGTAATGACACGGCGATTTATTTCGGTTTCAAAAGAACAAATCTCACCTCTATTGACGGTCACCACACGCTGAATGATCGTCTCTGCTCAACCTTGGCAAACACCAATGGAAAACCCCACTCGTCGCCGCCAGTGTGAAGGAAAAATCAATTAAAGCAAGCACCACCTTCGGAGGTGGTCATCACGGGGAGATGATGCTGTAAGCAGTCCCCTCGATCATTGAGCAGCGAAAGAAAGCAAACAAAACACAAAAAGGCCGCGCTTGTTTTAATGAGTGTGATCGGATTTTTTTTACGCAACGAATGTGTACACCCAAAACAGTGTTGAATGTATGCTTGGAGCAAGCAATGCACGCCGGAAAGCTCAGATGCACATCAATTCGCTAGGGTCAAGCTTTAATTTCTGTAGGTAGGTGGTAAGATTAAAATGAAAAGTCAATATAGCTGCAGCAATAGCAGACAATTTAATGTTACTGTGGTCTTCCCAGATGTTGCTCCAGACATTCCAAAATCCAGACATTAAATGACCCAAAATAAATCTATGAAGGTAATGTGTATAGGTACACATCAGAAGGAAGATCAGATAAATCAGATCTCACGTATAGATCGTATCGCGGTAACTAAACAACTACTTGAAGGTTTCCGTACAGAGTCGCCCAATACTTGGGAAATGGTAAATATTGGAAGAGAAGAAACAAAGTTGGTTTCCCAAAGTGGGTAAAACACTCTTGAGTGTGGAGGAGTGAAAATCTAACGGTAAGTGTCAAGAACGACCAATACTTCTTCTAAATGTGGACCAATCCATCAAAATCTCGAGAGCAAGGAAGCGAAGTCTTCAACCCACGCGTTCCTGCTGAACCAAGTCCTCTGTTTGATTGCACTTTAAAATTTCTCCATCCTTATTGATTAAAAGTATTACACAGCCAAACTCTTCACAAATACAAATACCCACTGCACACCATTGTTCACCGTTTTTGAAAGCGGCTCAATTGCCAGCTAGTTCTGCCCACTTTACCGGACGACCGTAATAGTAGGACGGGGGAAAAAAACGCGAGAAGCTTCCAACGGTTCTCCTCGTTCAACCATGGCGCCATATTTGGCCGTTCGATTGTTGCGATCGAACTTCACTACGAACCAAGCCTTCCATTCTAGCTTCTAGCAGCTTTTCAGTACGAGCACATACAGCGAGCTCGTACGGTTTCACCGTCACCGCACAACGGCAGAGTGACCTCCACACCGGGGTGGCACAGGGTGAATGCAGTGCGATCGATACGCTCCCGCTCGAAGGTACGGCGGTTTGCAGCACCGTTTGAACACTGGCTCACTAAGGGCCGCACACGCTTGAGGAGTGGTATAGAATACAATGCACAGATTACAGCCCCAGATCTGGTAGGACGCTCACCGGCGAATCTTCTCCAACCGAGTGACAGCCACCCGTTGACACCGCCGATGCAAATACGTGAAAGATCATGTCGTGGATCGTGTGCACACACCACCATGTTGCGCGCAAATTGTGTCCCTGCTGTCATGCACTTGCAGCGTCAATGACGTTCCATTCTTATGCTGCCATCGCGACACCGTGCCACGATATCGATGGGAAAAGAATCGCCGGAATCTTGTCGTGCAAAAGCGGCTATTGCGAGCTTCTCGAGCGATCGATTACAAAACCGAGCAGGGATCGTCTGAGCGTAGAAGTTTACCCTTTTACTTTCCTTTCAAAAGAAACGATTCTACGCTCACATTTACGGTTCCACTGCTGCTGCCAACGCCATCACGCAGTGAGCTCGTTCACTGCACCACTAACCACCATTCCTAAGCACCGTGTGTAAAAACAGAGTTCCCAAAATTAAGTGAAAGAATAGCAATTAATGAACCTCACACATACACCATTTCAACTCGCAGCCAAAGCCAAAGCGTTTGGTTGCCGATGCACTAAGTTAATTGGTAATTCCAAGCCACTCCGAAGCATTCCCAAACTCCAGCATGTAAATTATGGAAAGCTGCAGAATTCCCAACGGCTCACGAGACGATTCATGGCGCTGCCACGTTCACGCGTGTGTCGTGTGGAATACTTTATTAAATCCGAAATTCACGCACCATGACGAGTGTGTGTGTGTGTGGGGGGAGGGGTAAGAGTAAAGGGCAAATGAGAAATTACCATACATTACCAGCGCGGTGTAAATAATGAAAGTGTATCTTTGAGCATAAGTACGGAGAGTAAATATTGTATCAATAGTACAACATCACGTCTTTTATATGTTGCCTCTATTTTTGCTCTATTTCTTCTTAATCACCTTGCACAAAAGCTCTACAGCCGTCGTAAATTAAACACTTCACTTGCCCTCTCGCAGGCAAAACAGTGTCATGGAAGGTAGGCTAGAAATTGTTATGCCTGCATGTCTCGCCGTTCGCGGGTGTAAGACACTGAACCATTGCATAATGTTTGCTCTTTCCACTGCACGAACAGCAGCGCTTTGAGCGCCAAGGCACAAAACTCTCACGATAATAACAGAACGAAACGCAAAAAAAATATATAAATACAAACACTGATGTGATTGAATCAAACCCCCAAACTGAGCGGAATTGTAAACTCGTGCTCGTTTGTTGGGGTGTTTTTAAGCAGTGCTTTACGTTTCCAAGCAAATTGTTGTCCGCTCACGACTCAGAACGGTATCGAAAGGTGTTTGCGATTGTTTATTTACTGAAAGCTATTATGACGAACTGTTTCACTGTCATAAAAGTAATGTGAAAACGAAAGACTTCAACCGCTCCACAAGTGACGAACCCTGTGATCTTTAATCTCACATATGTGCAGCAAACATTAACACTATTAAATCATTTCTTCAGACAAAAAACCTTCTTCGAACCGTGGGTCGAAACACACGGAAGAAGTTCCGGTACCGCTTCTTTCACCTTTCGTCTCGAATGATGCAACAGTAAACGAAAAACAATGTTTTGAAAACGATCGTCAGTTAGGACGCGGGCGTTTGCTCCTATGGCCGGAAAAAAACAGACCAAAACTCCCGCCTACCTCCGCCAGGGAGGAAAAACTTTACATCTTTCCATTATGGCAAAACGAAAATGCAGTACCAGTCCCGTAGATGTTACATTATGCCCTGCATAACGATTGGATGGTTTCGATTAGATCGGTTAATAGCGTTTCCTTGCTGGTCGTCCCATGGTCCGCCCCTATACCGCCTGTGTATGTGGAGTAGTTAGTTAATTAATTTCGACTTTTATTAGCCTGCTTTCAGGTGGGAAAGAAAGTGGATGTACGATATTAAACCGATCCATTTACGGATATTAGCTAACAATCAGGGACGGTCTTGGTAGTGGTTGTGACTGTCGGTGGGGGTTACAAGAATTCTTCAATGTAAGCCTTCAAAAACCTTCTTTTTCTCCCACAATGACCATGATATTGCACGTGTTTTACGTGATTTTATTGTATGTTTCAATTCAAAAGAACACGTTTCAATTCTATTTTTTGTTCGCAAATTTGTTTACTTCCACTACGCCATTAGAACATGTTCTACTAAATCTGTTGTGTTTTCTATAACAAATACCACATATACGTGACTCCTTTTAAACAATCTTCTCTTATATATCTGTCTAATTCATGTCTGTCCTATGAGAATAATACAGCTGTTGTGAATTGTTGTTTGCAGAGATGTATCCTCAATTGGTAGCAGTAAATATTTGTATATTTGTGAATTTGTGTAATAATAATACGCTTGAAAGGCGCACGTAGTCTACACTTTCTCTATGTCATAAACCCGGGGGGGAAACCACAAGTGGAAGCAATCGGTGAGATCATTTTACACACTTAACATCTATAACCCTCACCCCTCACTGGTCGATTACTTACTCTGTTGAGCGGCCGATCTTGGCAACACTAAGCCAAGATTGCACAAAACTGCCAACCAAACGATGGCGGACTTTGACACCTGTACCGCCTTACTACCGCCCATTTTGTGTCTGTTGCAGGACACCGCACAATCGAAATGATACTCCTCTGTTCTGGTTATGTTTCTGCACCGAAATCCGCAAACAGGAAACTTCAACACAAAACCCAATTCCCTGCACACTTTCGCTTTGTGCACGCAGGCTATCGCTCGGTTCTCGAATACGTTAAGGAAGGGAGCGTAATTTCGATCAATTAGATCGATCGATTGAAGATTGAATCATTTTCTCTACGCTCATTCGGCAAAACACTTCGCGCACCAAACACGCTCAAAGGCTGCCCTTCGGTAAGGCACCCAGCACCGAGCAGCGTTTTGTTTCGGAACTCGGTCGAAGCTTTTTGCGCTTTGTTTTCGCTCCGGTTTCAAATCTCCCCGCAAGCAACCACTTCACCGCACAGCCTGTTTTTCCTCTATTTTCTAAACGAATGCGAAACTTTTCTTTTCAAACGGAAAGTGTATCACTGCACATTTTCCTTTCGAATTGCACCACAACCGTCCCGTCTCTTTGGCGCACAACGTGATCACGATCGCTCAGTTATACAAAACAGCACTAACACTGTACACGCTGCTGTTTCTCTCCTCGCAGGGTTTTCTATCGATCGAACTTCTCTCAAACGATCTCTCAAACGTTTACTCCGGTTGACAATTTTGCATTCAATTTTCTTTCCTTTCTTTCTTCTTTCGTGCGTTTCTCTCGCTTCGCGTTGGTTCGACCGCTTCGGAGCTGCCGTGACACGGAGGGAAGATTGCACAATATCGATTTCTCCACGGCGATCGGCGTTAAGGGTACAGGTTTGTTAGACTCCCTCCTCTGTAGCGACCCTTTCCCCCCGAGCGACTCACTCGCGCACCGTTTGATTTAGCGCTTTGCAGCATGAACGAACTGCTCGGTTGCGACACACCGGTACACCCGATCCGTCCCTGCCCTGGACCAGCACGGTACCAGCACAACCGGAACTGGACGACGGCTTTCGGTCCACCCGCTGCTGTCGCTGCGACACTATTACGAATGCCCGGCACATAGACTTCAACGATCGTGCAGACGACGAAACGAACAAACCATCAAAAATATTCACTTCTGCGCGGCACACGAGGATTTACTTTTGGTGGGTCGAGGCGAAGAATTTACAAACGTTGAAGCACAGGGAGACACCAAAGACTAAATCTTTTTGCGGTGCGTTCGTTATGCGGTCGATGCTTGATTGTGCATGTCGTAGTTGCACAATGCACAGAGGCACCACAAAACTTATGCTGCTCCCAAGCCGCACTGTAAACACACACGATCGCACCGCACGGTGGAAATGGTGGGCCAGAAGGAAAGAGAAACCTCACCAGGAATTGCAGGCAGGGCTATAGCCTTCGCGTACGAAGTTGCCGTGCGTCTCGTACGGCAAACGGACTGCTTCCCGACGGTGTGAGCGAAACTTTGAAACTGAAACGTGTTTTTGCTCCGGCAACCCAACCGTGCAGCTGGTTCGCTGGTTTCTTGTGTCTTTCGGGGGCTTTTCAATCGTCTGTGGTGGGGATAGAGAGCGCGAGCTTAAGACACACGGCATCAACACGGTGTAAGCTTCTCGACGAGCGAGTAAAGAGAGGATCGAAGAAATTGAGCGATTTTTTATTAATTTAAAATAAAAAGTTTGATTGGTTAATTGAAAAGTTTTCGATAACATGTTTGGGAAGTATATCAAAAGTTCTGACAAAATTCTTGTTGAGGATGCGCAATTGGGTTACCTTTATTCTATATTTCTATTTACTGACTGAAATAATTGAATATTTTTATTTTTTTTTGTATGCTCCTCTAATGTTGGTTCACAATTTCTATAGATGTTATAGAAATATGTGACATATGGTATGTTTTACATTAATTTATCACTAACAAAATAACGGTTCAATTCGAATTTTCCACCTTGGTTACGTGCTGCCAACACAACCGTATGTAACCGTAACGCATAACGCCCTTCCTGCTTCAACGTTCATCTCGGCCATCTTGGTCACGGTGCGTTTATACCCGGGTTGAGTACTTCTCCATACATTTCGCTGAACTGTCCCACCTAGCCCGTACCGAACCAACGCAAACGGTTGTCTTTTCATTCTGTAACGGCGTCATGACGCTTGCGAAGTGAGTGTGAGCTTCGAAAAGTGGTATTTTTAGGTGTTCCAACGCGGCAAACGAGGACCCAACGTAGTGCAAAGTACTTCCCGTCACGCGGTGCTAGGTAGGCATGCTGAATTCCGGTGTTCGATGCGTATTCTCCATATCACTTGTGTTATATTGTTACTTGGCCGGATAATATTGTTTTGGAAACAACGCGCATCGCGCCGTTTTTTTGTTGTTTGGAAGCGCACTCTCCCGCTCATGAGATACTCGTAGCAGCTTGGTTAATCCAGGAGATTGAGACGACGGGTGTAGGTGTGTTCTGTGCGTGTGTGTGTGTGTGTGTAAGAGAAACTGGCATTGTTTTCCGCGGCAAAACTTATGCTGCACATATTACCAAGGCTTTGGGGGAAGGAAACAGAACGAAGCTAACAAACAACATTCCAGCGTGAGGCGCATTCCCTCCGTTTACCCTCCCGCTCTGTTCCCCCCCACCCTTTCAAACGCCGCCACTAATGTTTATCAGTGGTATATAGCTGCACCGCGGATAGTGATGCGTGTTGTATGAACATCATATCATTTCTAATCGCTAGTAGGCTATGAAAGAATTTGTTGCGTTTTTTTTGCTTGTTCGTATCTAGCAGTTACTGAAGTCCTAAAACGAAAGTGTGCACGTTATAACGCTCGGTCCTTTACCTGTCCCTTTGCTTTTATTTTTAGCCATACAAACGAAAAGTAGTGCGAAATCTTGAAATCGGCAATGGATAATCGTGGCCGTGGAAAGAGACTCTCGACTGTAGTGACAGCTGCAGCGAGCAGTAGCAGCAGCGCTAAAGAAACGAAACCAGTGTCCGCGAACAATGTGGAGAAGAAGAAACCGGGGCGAAAATCTCTCGCCGTCACGGCGGCCGCACGGAAGCGGTCGCCTTCGCCGGCAAAGCGTAAACCATCACCAGCACGGAGAGCATCACCGGCACGACGAGCTTCACCGGCACGCAAAGCATCACCGGCACGGAAAGCTTCCCCGGCCCGGAAAGCATCACCGGGCAGGAAACCGAAGGCCGCAACCGACAACGCTGCAACGTCCACCGTAACGAAAGCAACCGAACCGACAAAAGTATCGCCCGAAGAACCGAGGCGTTCGCAGCGAATTCGCGCTTCGGAGGAAAAGGTGGACACGGTGCTGCTATCCTTAAAAAAATCCCCCGTCGACAAGCGCCTGTCGGTGATCATTGACGATAGGGAAGTGAGTGGTATATTGGGCGGTAGAAACTCCCTCAGCAAAAGTATGACACCGAACGTAAGTCGCCGTTCGCATGGGATCACTCCGACCACTGGCACGGAACGTAGCCGGGCGACAGTGTCCCGTTCGATGAGTGCCCTGCAGGATTACTCAGATCACGAGGATGATGCTGACTTTCAGAGTTTCCGCCGAGCGAATGATAACGGCACCGGAGACAAGGCACGCTTCACGTCCCGACACATGCAGCAGCTCCAGGAGCAACAGGTTGAATTTGGTGGTGCTTTCGGTGCCGCTGCTCTGTTGCTTGTCTTACCGCTGTTCATGTTCGTCACGAATCACTTCTGTTCCGGTGCGCATCGCGACTGTCGGTTTGTGGTGCCGAACAGTTGGACCGAATTTAGTACACTGTCGACGTACGTAAACAAGGAGATCGCTATGCTGTACGGGCTGTTTGTGTTCGGTGTTGCCTTACTGACGGGCTTACCGATCGGCAAGCAGGTGACGCTCACGGACGAATCCTCCCAACAGACCACCCACATCTTCAACGGAATGTTAGTAGCGTTCGGCACAGCGCTGGCGGCTTTTGTGACGGAGTACTGCTACAAGTATCCGCTACTGTCCGTGCTCAGCCGTGGATACAATCAGCTGCTAGCGCTTAGCTTGCTCACAGCGTTGGTTGCCGCATTGTTCGCCTTCCTTAAATCACGTAAGGTTACAACATTCGAACTTAACCCGTACGGAAAAACTGGAAATTTCCTAGCAGACTATTTGGCCGGTCGTCAAATCGATCCGACCGTGCTGGGCGTGTTCAATCTGAAGCTCATCACCTACCACGCATCGATGGTACTCGCACTGCTCTTCAACTGTATCATCCTGTACCGTAATCTACATTTTGCCACTCTGCCCGAACAACTGGTCGATGCTCCACTGCAGGAAAAACTGCTCTACTCGCTGCAGAACCTTTCCTGTGAAACGGTTCCGGTGGCTGCCGCCGGTTTAACCGTACTGTATCTTCTGGATTGTCTTGCCTATGAACACCATTTGGCCGCTTCGTTCGAGCTGCAGCATGAAGGCTTCGGTGCGCTGTTGCTGCTACGTTACGCGATGTTCCCGTTCCTCGTGACCCTGCTGCCGAAGTACGTTGCTGCACACAAACTAACCAACGTTCCGCTGTGGGCTGTGGCAGTGTGCGTTGCTGTCGCACTGGTTGGACTGTTCGTGAAACGAGCCTCGATGCGGTTAAAGTATCTCTACCGTTTGAATCCACTGGGTGAAAAGGTTGCATGTAAGTATGGCGTACATCTTTTTCTTTCGATTCTTGATAGACTCAATTCTAATGTGAATTTTATTGTTCCACTACAGGTTTGGAAACGTATCCTACCTTCCAGGGGCGAAGACTGTTGGTTGCGAAGTGGTGGCGCTTGGTGCGTCAACCGAACTACGTCGGTGATCTGTTGCAGAATGTCGCACTGCTGCCTATGCTGTATTGGCGCTTTGCCTGGCCACCGTTGCTAGCGGTCCTGTTCACGGTGGTTTTGCTGGTGCATCGTGCCAAGCGATTGCATCGCCGCAACGCAGAAAAGTACGACTCTTCTTGGCTGCGTTACTGTCACACGGTTCCACATTTGCTTGTTCCCCGCGTTTACTAAACACCCATTTCACTTTTTGTGGTTTATGTGCAAATTCTAGCCCACCTCCGCCTGTCTCTCTCGCTGTCTTTAGTCTACTAATAGTAAACCGTTTCGACCCGTGGTTTATGTGTTTTAATTTGTTTCAATTGTAAAAATGCATTCTCTTTCCCCCCATTCCGCCCCAATTCGTTTGGACGGTTTTGCATCAGAGAAGTTTATTGGTTTTATGGTTAGGATATAGGATTTTTTTGTCTGTCATCATTATATGGTCCAAAATATTGTCGAACTTTCAATAATTTATGTTGTGAGCTTCTTTTTTGCAATAAAAAAACAACACAACCGAGTGTTAAATTAAACTAAATTAAAACACTCAACAAAATGTTAGGCAATTCACGATCGGTGCACCACGTACACAGGATAAGTTCTAACAGCGGCTAGCAACAAAACCTAGATATAAGGCGTAGCAAAGAGGCAAAGCTCTGCATTTTTTAGAAGAAAAAGTAAAGCTGAAATAAGAAATTCAACGGATAGACTCGTAAGCCATTGATGATAGAAGACGGGAATGTGAGCGCTCATTGTAATTCGAGAGATAGCAAACAGCATTGAAGAAAACAAAGGAAGCACTTTAACTAGCATTCTGTACAAAAAGAAAAAAATATAATAGTATGGCAAACGTTGTACAAACATTGTACAAGCTCCAGATATGCATCCCTAGAGTCTAGATCAATTAATATTGTCCCATTGCGCGACCCAGCTCTCTCTCCCTCTTCTTAAGTATGCTGTTAAGCCCTTCAGTGGAGCACACTAACATACAAACACGTTCTTGATGGGCGGTAAAGATTGCCCACCTGCATACAAACATACATCAACAAAAACGGAAGTACAACAGAAAAAAAACTTCTTACGTTTTTTTTTAATAAAGACACATTTTAAGTTAAATTGTAAGAAAAATATAAATATATCAGAGTGCGAATAACATCGTTAGTGGAATTGGTACGTTTTTCACACATCTGCTCAAAAATGTACAAACAAAAAACATACGTGAAGCGCTCACACGTGTTGACTTTTTGTCCATAGAATATTAGCTTGTGAAGTACTAGAGATTAATTAGATTGATTGATAAGGTATTACATTTTTAATAAAACACACAAAAAAACTCTAAAAAACGTGTTCATTTTTTTAAATATACTTTGTGAATAATTTACGCTAAACAGTCATTAGAATTATCAACATATTCTGAAGATATATGATCACGCCTCTTTACAGATTCGCAACTCTTCTGGGATCCGAAATTAAAAACATTTACAAATCTTCAATCGATTTTAAGATATTTTCGGATTTGTAACAGATGCACCCAATACTAGTTAAGATCACAAAACACTTTTAAACGCTAAATAAGTAAGTTGGTACACCCTTGGGGGGAACATTGTGTTAGTTATTTAACTCGTTATTATTTCATTCAGTCATTCGAGTGTAAAAACTGAAACATAGTAAATGGGCTTAGTGTTCAGAAATACTCCAAATTGGTAAAAATAATACAATATTGTGTACAGTAAAAACGGAATGTTCGTAAACCGAGCGCGCATATTGCAGGGGGGTTAAAAACGATTAATCTTAGCTCTTGAGTGGCACGCCCTACATTTTTAGGAATGGCGATGGCGTGTTGTAAACGTTTGTCGTGTGAGTATGCCTATATTTGCTTTGCTTATTGTCTCATTTCATCAATTGTCAGCGTGGTTTGGTTCCTTTTGTTCTTTGCTGATTCGCATATTCGGGCCAGTTAAGCGTCTGTCTGGTGAAACCTTCTAACGTACCATCCTTTCCTTTTCCTTTTGCTCATCCAAGCCTATCGCCGTTGTTCTTGGATGGTGCGGTACCGTTTGGGTTACCCTGTATCATTTTACCACCTTGTCCGCTCAATCCATATGAGGGCTTTTTACAGATAAATTCTCCGTAGATCAGTCGGCGAGGTGATCATACTGCACTGTGGGCATAACTTCTTTGCCCCAAGCGTGTGCAGCCAACATTCCTCACAGTACACGTGCCAACAGCATACCGACACGATGGGTTTGCGGAAATCGTCCATGCAGATGAGACACTTCGGTCGATTACGCACGTACCCTTCGTATTCGCGAATTTTGGCCTTTAAAGATTCGACGATGCGACTTTCCGTACCCGCGGCCGTTTCTACCTCTTTGTCCATCGGAGTGAGTAACGGTGGCGGTGGCTGGGGAGGTGGAACCGGTACGGTAGATTTGCTCGTACCCTCGCCGGGATTGTTCTCTGTCGGTGGTTTTACGGTTTGCGGATCGTTGGCAATCAGCAACTCTCGCAGAGCACTGCTACCGGGCGCATTTTGACCCGTTACAATTACATCCCGCTCCGAGTATTGTGGTGGTCCATATACCTGGCTTTCGTCACCGTCCACGTTCAGCTCGTCGTCCGTATCGTCGGCGTTTGTAATGCGTACACCGAGCCCACCGTGAGTACCCGCGGCCAACATACTCGTGGCCCGTACGCGCTTCTGTCCAGCCCACTCGTATACATCGAACGACTCACCCTCCACATCGATGCTGGCATCATCATCATCGTCATCCTCTTCACTAACGTTGTTCGTCGAGGTGGCTCCATTTCGTTGGGTTTCAGATTTTCTCAGGCACGCCTCCACGTGCAGCATGATATCGTCCAGGGTAACTTTGTTGCAAATGGGACACACATTATCCTCGGGTTTACGCTTTCTCGACTTTAGCTGAAAAACACAATAAAAAAAAAACGGGTAATAGCGACACGGATTTCATTGGACACTGGAAATGCTAATAAGCTGTACCTTTAACCTAGCCTGTCGATTGTTTTTTATCTTCTGATACGTTCCCCAGCACTCATCTGGACCGATAGAACTGGCGGTATTTTCTTCACCACTGTGACCATTTGATCGAGACGCGGACGAACTGCTGGCCCCGTGACTAGGTCCCTCTCCATTGCTGTAACTCGGCCCGGCTGTGTTTGTTCCATCGTCCACACCGCCGTACGGTAGATGTTTCTTCGGTTTCAATATGCGCTCCAGACGGTCTACTTCGATCGCAAAATGGTGATCTATTTCGTGCACACGCAACGTAATGCCACAGATTGGACAGCACATCGGACTGGTTCTGCCTTTACGCTGCCGGAAGCCTCGACCAGAATGTTCCGACTCTCCGACTTCCATGTTTGGCACACAAACACACACACGATCACTCGCTACTGTACCGAGCACCGGAACATACTGACCCGTACTGTTTTCCACTGGGAAGAAAATGAGACGCTACGAGCGGAAAGCGAAATGCGATATTCTTTTTCTCTGCCCTCCGATGCGTAACATCCAATTGTTTACATCGGCAAATCGGACATTTCGTCGATAAAATTTTATTTTCTTTTTTATTGCTTTCCGACGATTCCGCAAATGACAAACGTCATGTAGCCGTTAGCAGTGTTGGCAGCCTAATTTTCTTCCGATGAATGTATCAATCCTTTCCACCGATTCGCAAAACGTTAAATCGAGGCAATCACATATTTTCGTAGCGTTTCAATTGTGACAATGCTTATTGCGTAAATTACGCCCTCTTCTACATGCATTGGAACAATTTGTTTAGCAATAAAAAAAAACATCATCACCCTGTAATAAACGCGAAACATCTTCGAGTCTGGCAGCCCTGGCATCAAACCTCAACGTCTTTTTGCAAAATGACAGTTGCAAAGGAATTGGACGCAAAACAAATGCCTACCTGTGCTGTGATAAAAGTGCACAAAACCACCCTAAAATCCACCCGTTTATCTAGGAAACGTCTCTCACTACGACCCGGGCCCGGTAAAACACGACCACGTTTCATAATGAGCAAGAAGCCCACGGTGAAGCGTACCAACAGCCAACTATCGGTTGGACAAAATGCATCCTGCGCACCGATAAGCCGCTGTGAGGAACAGCTCGATGCAGCCATTTATCGGTGCCTGCACGCACTGACCAAGCGCCACCAGCCAACGGATGAGTTTAGGGCACAGTTTTGCCGTGGCGCATTTCTGAAATCGAACACCAAGGCCTTCATTCAAGTGATGCACTTCCTGTTCAACGTGTACGATGCGCGCGAGTTCCGCAAACGGTTCTACTGGCCAATCTATGACAAAGGGGCCGAAAATGCGTTTCGCACGTCGACGGTCGAGTACGTGAATCATTTAATCGAGCGTGGTAAACTGGTCGGCATGGAAAAGATTAAGGCGCACGTAGTCGTCCTACCGGGTGGGGCAAAGTTCATGAAATTTCTGCTCACCTTGATACGGTTCGTCCTGCAGGAGGAGTTGCGCAGAGCGAAGAGTTCCGGGGATGCTGAACCCATCACGAAGACGCGCATCGCTCAGATGATTGCATCGCACAAACGCTGGGTCGATGTTGGGGATCGCATTAGTTGCATCGTTCACGAGGACAATGCCGTACTGGCAGAGAAGACACGCAAAATAGATACGCTTATCGAAACTATCCTGCAGGGGAGCGATTTGGCGAAACAGATTAACTACGAAAAGCTGATGGAGATGTGGACCGTTTTGATAAACACTCAGTTCCGAGAGCAGCAAAAGATCCGCCAGCGTATGCAAACCATCGCCAAGGAGTTTGATCGTGTGATTAAAAAGATCGGTAGCAAACTGAAGGGAAACGAACTATCGCTCCCATTTACGCAGGATCAGCTGAAGGATTGTCTCGGCAACTATAGCTGCCAACCCGGCACGGAACTTCATCAGCTCACGCAGGAAGTTTTCGACGGCAACGGTAAGCTGAATCCGGTCCAGCTGTTGCACCTTTTCGAACACATTTTACCAAACGTTGAGCACTTTTTTGTTGGATTTTGTATGAAAAACCCCGAACTTATGAAGTACGAGCATAAGGAACTATCGAAGGTTACAGTCAAATGCGATGATTTACGCCAGCAGCTGGATGTGCTGCACCGGACCTTACCCATGCTGGAGGAATGTCTGGTGCGTGATCTTCCGGGGCTCCTGGATAAGGATAATTTCGCCATCAAGAACAAACTCTTCTGCACGCCACCGATCACGATGGATTTTGACGCACCAACGGATGATTTTCCCACGACCAGTGCCAACGGGAGAAGCAGCCATCGGTTAGCACTGCTAAACAAGGAAGACGTACATGCAATGAACGCTCGTATAAAGTTACTCTCGGTCAGTGCGTATCAGCCACGGAGTCCAAAACCAGCTCAGAAATATCTAAAGCCCATCCCGGATCAATTAAACCAACAGCAACAACCGAATTCGGTCGTCTTTGCGGTTCCACGAGTAACTCGCAAAGAAAAGCTAAATCCACTAACCATGCTTAACCGCATCAAGGCGCAAAGTCAAAAGCAGCAGAACGGTGCAGCCCGATCGAATGACTGTGCGCGAGTGAACAATACGATGAATATTTCCACGCTTAGCGAGATAACGCTGAGGCCAGAATTTTCATCCACGCTTCTGGGAACGCCGGAAAAGACGGGCCCTGGAACCGTGGGACGTACGCCGAACGAGGACGAGCTGGAGAAGAAACCAAGTTCGGCACAAACTTTACAACTCCCAGTACCAGCTCATCAACCGCAGGCGAAACGCGTGATGGATTCACCGAACGTACAGTCGAGCCCCCGACTGATGGCAATCTACGTCGAATCAAAAACTCCCAAATCGTCACTGTCGCCCAAAACGTTGTTCCGTGCACCCGTCACCAAAAGGACATCCACCAAGCGAAGCTCGTTGATCGAGAACGAAGCGACGGTGCACACTTCGCCCTCGGGAAGGTTGGAATCATTGCTGAAACATGACGAACTGCCCCCACGCTGTCCGTTGCCCTTGGCTTTAGAGACGGAGAAGGAAACCACTGCAAACCATGCGGATTCTGGAGACTTTTCCGATGAAAAAACGCTCAGTCCTGAGGTAAAAAAAGCGGTAATTTGTGTAATTAATAATGGCTTAAACATAATCGCTTGGTCTTTTATTTTATTTTTTTGCAGAACGGTGGTGTATTGGAGGATCTTTCGCGCACGCTGGTTGCGACCAGTATCGGTAGTCAAATAGATGATGGCGAAACTGGGCCGATCGTAGATCCTATCGATCAGTTACTGCATACAGGAGAGTTGGACGATGATAACTTGTTTAACGTTAGCGACGGAATAGTGACGGATTTTGAATGATTTGTTTGTGCTTTGTTGTTATTTCCCATCATGAACTTTATCTTTCCAGTGATTGAATAGTGCCGAATAGTTTGTGAAAGTTCCAGTAACGTTGATTATGAATCGGTTATCAAGGATATTGAGTATACATTTTCCAACAAGCACACTGAATTTGGAAAAAAAGGCTTTAATGTAACGATTGCGCTAACATATTACATTTTTATCTACATCACTCATACAGAGCAGGAATGAATAAGGAAGATGAATCTTTACTTTAAGAACAAATCACGTTAGACCAAATGTATTTCGCAATCATCTTCTAAAGCTCTCCGACAACAAATGATGGAACTGTGTGTCCTAAGTTCTAGTATTACAATCGGTAGATTTTATAGTACTGTTTAATGTAACCGCGTTCCTTCCGTCTATAAACCTGTCTCCAAATATATAATCGAACCGGAGTCATCATTCAAATCAATGTCGGTCTTATCGTTGTCTATCTCTTGGAGGTCAGATGGAATGCCCTCCAACATCTTTCATTTGCTCGATCCTTTGAAGTACAGATCCACGGTATATTGGTATAGACGAGAACTTCCAACACTTCGCCAAAATTCAAAAACAATAATGTATTTTTTTATCAAAATCATTTATTAAGTTATTTTATTCGCATCTTTACTCAGTCGATTTCATATTACAGCAACGTTTTCCCTCACAGAACGAAATTGAAAAAAAAAAAACATTCTACTTATCAACAAGATTGCTTAAAAACCTACCTAAACTGTGCAAACGGCTAGTGGCACTTTGCATTTATCGTGCATTTATTCGCGTCTTTTGCCACTAAAAATAGGCCAATGTCACCACCAACTACTAACTGGGCTTACAGGAACTTCCTCCTTATACAATACTACAGTACTACTCCCATGGAGTAAAACAAACAAACAAAAAAAGGATCGCGTGATGAACAGCAGTGTAATGGGTGTGTTATGGAAACTCTTTCCTAGCTCCTGCTATTTATCGATACTGAATCGACACACGAAATCTTCGGTACCAAGGAAAGGACGAATGGCTAACAAAAAGAATAAGCACACACACACTTACACAGGACGCTAACGCCTGGGAGTGTGAATAACGTAGAGGAAAAAAAAACGGAGACACTAGGACAAAACTGCAACTTGCTAGTTAAAACATCATTTCAGATCAATATAACACGATACACACAAATAACTTCAATGATGTTTTCTTATCGACGCTACCTAATGTGACCTATTACCATCAATCTGGTTACTTAGAAGAAGTTTCCTACCGAATAGAACTGGCCGGCTTCTCATTGAATTTTCCGCTTTCGACCTCCACTGCTGCTACTGCTTGCCGTTGTTTTCGCTGGAGCTGTGGCTTTTTCCTTGCCAGTGCTTGCATCACCCGGAACATCCGTGTCTACACCATTCGTCACCGTCGTTTGTTCGTCACCTTCGGGTACCGTACCCGCCATCGCTGCCGGTTCATCACCATTACTCGTTGCGGAATGTTTCGCTACACCATTTGCTGCCGACTCCGTCGTACTCGAAGGATCCGGTTTTGTCTTCTTGCTAGCGGCAGCAACCTTCGGGGACGCCTTCTCCGTTACGGTCTGCAACAATAAATACCGATTAAGTGGACAACGACCTTTTAAAGAACTACGATGTGCACGGAACGGATTATCCTTTGATCCTTTCTGTCTTAGTTTTAGTCGTTTAGGCGTCTTTTTTGACGACAAATTGACTGTCTGTCCGAGAAATGTGTCTATCAAAGGACAGTTAAATGTGAGGGAAAAACCATTAAAACTAAATTAATACTAAGTGCAGTGTGGCACCACGCGATAGAAATTGAAACTAAAAAGATCCTCCACTCCATCGGCTTTACGGCCGGAGTGTGTCAACTTCGGGATATAGTTTACAATCAAGTAGACGACCCAAAGATTTGTTTGGGCTAAAAACCTATCTTTAAAACATGCAGAGAGTACTTTCCCCCCTAAACGCTCATTGTACTTAATCAAGTCAACTGAATAGTTAAAACCAAAACAATAAACGAAGAATTAAATGCGTTTGCGCTAACTCTAATATTTACGATCACTTACCGGTGGTTCCTGGACAAGGAATAAACTGTGTTGTCCACCGCTGGACGCCTTCAGGATCACTTTACCCGCCGCCACCTGCTTGCTCACGATACGCACCGGTTTGGACTCATCCGTTTCCAATCCCGTGCCGAGCTGCAAGCTGGAACCCATACCCCACGCATACAGTTCGCCCTTGTCTGTGACGGCGAAAGATGTGCTTTCTCCGCAGCACACACTGACCACCTTCTTGTCGCCGAGAACTTCTACGGGGTGTAGCGTTTTCGCATCCTCTGCAACGTTATCTCCTAGCCCTAGCCGTCCGTACTCCTTCCGCCCGATCGCGTACACTTTGTGGTCCGTTTTTAATACCAATGTGTGATGTTGTCCGCCGGCAATCTGTAAAACTTCGCTGAAACTCGTCGGTTCCGGTACGAATACCGGTTTGACGACGTGCTCGCTTGGGTTCGGTATACCGAGCTGACAGTAGTTGTTCAATCCGAAAGCGAATATCCGACCGGTTTGGTAGTCTTTGTAGAAGGTGCAGTACGTCGTCGCCCAGATAGCATCGGCCACGATCATTTTGCCGCGCCGTGTCACTATACCCGGCTGCAAAAGCTGTGTTTTTCCGCGGCGAGATTCACCGGATGCCGCGCGGATTGAAACGCGACCGAGCTGACCCTGCTCCGCACAGCCCACCGTGTAGATGTGGCCCAGATCGGACAGCAGCACCAGATGGTCACAGCCGGATGCAATATCGACCCACCGGTTACCCGGTAACACTTCGATCGGTAACCGTTTATTGCCTTCGAGCGTAAGTCCCATGTTTCCGTGCGAATCCTTGTGGAATAGAAATTACACATTAGTAGCGATACTGGCACTCGTTTCCCGTGCCAATCTACCGATAACCTATTGCGAAAGGAAATGGTAAACAATTAGCACGGGGGAAACCCAACAGGACATCCCTGCTGCTGCGAGTTCATCATGTTTTATTTTCTCTCTCTCTCTCTCTCTCTCTCTCTCTCTGTCTCCCTCTCTCGAATATCATCCTCCACTCAATCGACGCGATCGTATTGGATATGGACTAAACCATGTTTGGCATTTGTGACGAGCTAGTGATAGATTAGTCTGAATTGAGTTCTACATGCAGAGAGATCAGATGGTAGGTTTACCACACTCACTCCCCGATAGCAGCTCGCATATTTGACTCAAATGGCCGGCAACCCGCTGTTTTCAATCAGTACGTAACAAGAAGGTAATGCTGTCTACCTCTAGGTGATAAGCAACATGTATCCACATTTAAAAGTGATTACCGTATGCTGCCTTTCGGCGATAGCGCAGCATATCCCCCGTCACAGCACCGCGTCATCGACAACTGATGCATTGCTGGTAGCGAACGCCCTTTTCAAAGAGCTGCCTTGCTGAGGCATATTCGCGTGCCTTATCTCAGACCTTCCCGAAGCAAACAAACCAGAGTAACCGGGTACTCGTACGGGTGCTCCAAGTGCGAGATTACCACTAGCTTGGAAAATGCGCCCCACACAGCAGTGAGGGATATCCGGGTAGCCGATCGCGATCATGTCGTGAAGGACGAAAACGAAAGAACCAACAGCAGCACTATTTTGCACCTTTCGATTAGGTAAAAGAAAGAACACACGAAAAAGAAACTAAAAGGAATAAAGAAAGACCGTTAATGACGAGGGGAGGATTTAAAGGTCTAGGCTACAGCCTTAACGACAAGGATGTTTCTCGATCTCTCTCTTTCCTTCGTGGTACACGCTACAGTGGCTGTGGGAACAATTAAGCGGGTAGAGCAAACAGAATGGTAAACTAATTTGGAACAGGAATAAGGAAACTTTAAATTTCCCCCTCGTCTTACAGGCGCATGGTTGGGCTGCCAGCTGGCGTCTCGCTGTTGCCCGTTTGGGTTTCTTGCACCCGAAAAAAACATTACCCGAAATAATAATAATAATAATAGTAACAATAACAGATGGGAATTGTTCGCCGCAGGTAATGTTGCTACACGGAGCATGGGAACTCTCGCACGGTGAAGAGAAGAGTTTGGCGGGAAACCGTTGGACGCTGTTTTGCAGCAGCAGCCTTTGGTATCAACCCTGGGGAAATGGGTGTTATTACGTATCAGTCTAAACGATCACAACTTACCCGGAATGAACCCCAGGCATATGCGCGACCATCGTTTAGCAGACAGGCGGAATGTGAATCGCCGGCAGAAATTTTCACGCACAGTCCAGGAAGATCGATCAGCTTGGGTTCAAACTCCGAGCCCTCCTCGGATGTGTCCCGGCCGAGTGCACCTTCGTCATTGCAACCGAACGAATACACCGTGCCGTGCCGCGTGAGGCACAGATTATGCATACCGCCCGCCGATATTTGTACCACATCCGAAAGGCCCTCAACGATGGCGGGCCGTGTCTTCTCCATGACGTCTTCGCCCATGCCCAGCTGACCCATCTCTCCCTGGCCGCAGGCTAGCACATTGCCCGATAGCTTCGGTAGCGTTGCTAATGGGATCTCGACTGAAAATAGAGCACAACAGGGCGATATCGAAACGCGTTAATGACGTTGCACGTATAATTGTCTGTCGTGAGGCTAATTTTAGAGCATTGCCGATGATAAGAGAACACTTACGCTTTCTTGTGCGTTGGATTTTGGATGCCGGACCTTCGCCATCGGCCGGTGTTTCTTTTCTCGGTCGACCACGTCCCATCGTTACACGGCTACAAGCAAACAACCGAACACACAATTTAGTTTTTAGAAACACTCATTTCCACGTATTTGGTGCAGTTAACCTCCGGCGCCAGCGCCACGCCGTTCTTCACGCTTTGCAAACCATTTTGAGGTTAGGTTCACATTTTCTGCTGCAATATCACACCACCTACTCACCGGTTTCACTCTTCGTCCGTAGATACAAACGACCCTTTCACCCAAAGGACACCGTTGCCAGTGAGGAACGAAATGAATGTAACTATTTTCCCGGCTGTCTCGCTGCTTTTGTGCATCTCCAGGTAAGCAGAGGAAAATTGTTCGTCCGTTCTGCTACCTACGACGCAGGAAAAGGATGAAACATACCAAGTAACAGTTTTGTGGTGGTATGCGGTCACCCATGCACCGAAACGCTACGTTTGACAAGCGCACGCTGTGGTAAAACGCTTAAATCCTATTTGAAAATAACGTTTCTTTCCGTACCCACACGCCAAGTGATTTACATCTAACGTGCAGTCGACATCAGTTGCTAAATGTTGTATAAAATAGAGTTTCTCTTCTCTTTGAGTTTTTCCCAATGAAATGTCCTAATTATAGAGCCTTTTCATTCAAACTGCATTTGGAATAAATCGAATTTACAAATGCTCCCTTCAAAAGGCTTTTTGGCAAAATAGGCTTTTTGATGTTGTTTGACATTTGCTCGTGCGTTTGAAACGTAAACAAACTGCAAAGTGCGTTATCCTGCGGTGATTGTTTTATCCGCCACTATTTCGGCCCGAATTTGTTTCCGCCTGGAGCTAGCATGAACGGTGCATCGAAACAAATAGATATTTCATCGGACACTCATCACATTCGTCAGCGATATTGTCAAAACCGTCCGCTATACCGTCGATCCCGCCAGTTAACTGCCGTCCGTGTGTATTCCGTAGCGAATGAATCGCGCCATCTACTGATTTTCGGTGTTCCGCAAATAAATTTGCTTCGTGAGCTACGGCAAGAGTTGGCCCGGTTCGGTGTACTGGAAACAATTTGCAACATTACCGACGTTTGGCAACGGGAGCATGAAGGTTCGAATGAGCTAATGCTCGAACCGTTTACGGATGTGTTTCACGTGTGCTTCGCAAAGCTAGAGAAAGCCCGGCAAGCTAAGAAATTACTGGATGCACGCAACTTTTACGGTGGGACATTGCACATTTCGTATGCGCCTGAACGGGAAAGCGTTGAAGAAGTTAGAGCCAAATTGAATCAGCGACGGTCGGAGGTCCGGTATCGATCAAAACTCGAAGCTAAACAACGAAAACCATCCCATGCTGGTGTTGGTGTCCATCAGCAAGAAGCTGTAAACGCAACTACTAAGAAGACTGCTAAGAAGACTCGATGAGTTTCCCACGGTCGATGATGGTAGTAGTGTTGATCTGTCAGGACATCCATCAAATTGCCGATCTGGTGGTAGTAGCTGTGCATCGAAAGTAGAGGTAGATCGTCGGTGATTGAAATAAGAATATGATCATACCCAAGGAGGTAAGTGGAATGGAATGGAACTTTCTACGCAACAATCATGACATACTGTGCTTGTTATCTATCAAATCAGGTGCAGTGTAGAACCTGCCTGCAGGTATTCTGCTGCGCCAAGTGCCGCCAAAAGCACGAAGATGGATACCATCAGGAGGACGCCATGTTACGCAAAATTTGCTACATTTGCAATGACAGGCCGTTCCCGCTACGGAAGGACACAAAAATCACACCGAACAATTTGCTCATTGTGCACATCCTGAAGGAACATCTGCCGCTGGAATGCAATCGATGTCGAAAGGTAAGGCTATGCATTAGAATTTAGTCTCTTACCTCTATAGGGACCTTCTCACAGATCCCCACTGATGGCTCAATATCTGCGTTGTTGCAGGTTTTCTATTCATTAGCCGATTTTCAGAACAAAAACAAAAACTGCTTCTTGTTTTGCGAAAATGCCCCGGAAACGGAAGGTGAATGTCATCTCGAAAGCACCAAAACCGCCTCCCCAGGTATCGCATTGGCTACAAGTGCTGATGAGAATAAGGAAAACATTAAAACCGACCAATTGGACGATCGTGTGGAGGCGGTGAAAATTCGCGCACGAAGAAAAAGCAGTCTTGTACCGGGTGATTTTGCCGAACCGGACAATAAAATCGACGAGGTGGACGAAGCGATGCTGACTCCGCTGACGAAGATAAATCTCCGCTGGAAGCGAAAAAGTCGACAAAGTTTCGAAAGTATGCTCTCGATGACGAACAACACATCGGTGGTGAATGCTTCCGGGATGCTACGGATGGACGGGCAGGGTGGAGCAGGATCGAAAAAGTTGGTTCGTACCACCTCAACACCCATGTACCAGTGGCAGCTGATGCCGACAGGGCCAAAGCAACCGAACGAATCATACTCGGCCACGTTGGGCCAGATGTCAAGCATTCACTGTAGCAGTGGCAGCGAAACGGACAGCCGTACGGAAGATCTCGGTTCATCACCCTTGGTACCGAACGAACTGGACAAGGTGCGGGCCATCATACGGAATCGATCGAAGGCGGTCGCGACACCTCTGCGACAGGTGATGTCGAAGAGTATACAGCGAGCCATTGCACAGCACACCGGAATGTACTCGAAGATGCTTCAACCGGGCACCCAGCGTAAGATGAGCTTCAACTCGACGATGAGCAGCGGTATGAATAGTATGATCGCGTCACCAGTAAAAGATCCGTTGGACCTACGTACTACACCGGCATTGAAGCGCACCAGCGGAGGAATCGCTGCTCGATCGATCCAGGCTCAGCGCATGGTACGATCAGGTGATCCGGGTCGGGAAACGGTTCAGCTCGCACCGCCTACTAGGGTCGGTGTACCAGACCATGCAAATTCCGCTCCAAACCAGAACTCAACCGAAAGCTCTGAATACTACGAAACGCATCGCGATGTGGAATCGTTGCTAGTGAATGCAATCGTAGATCGTAGCGATAATCCTCCGAATCTGCACTCTGCCGATAGCTACCCAGTCACACCGAAACCGAGCGGAACGGCACTGAAGAAAGTGATTTCATTCCAAGCGCTTCAGGAAATGGAAAAGCAAGAAAACGAACGCACTGCACAAAATGACTCGACCGACGACATTTGGGGCACACCGTGTGGTGGTATTCCGGCACGCAGTTACAGTTGTTCGGCCGTCGGGCTTGGCGACACGTTCAAAGCTTACGATGCATCGGTCGAAGACGCGGAAAACGATTCCGGTTCGGACGATGTGTTTTACCCGGTGCCGGTAAAGGGACGTCCCACAATACGGGAAGGCAAATGTTTCCGGGATGAATTACAGGCAAAGCACGAAAGTAAAGAAAAGTCGCAGGAATTGTCCAACAATGGTGGCAGTAAACTGTGGTCGATCGTATCGAACGTTATTCGTTTAGCATCGCGCAGTGATATACAGGAAGAGCATTCGCTTGATGGAGGCAGAACTAATACAGCTACCGCGACCAGCGGTGGTGGACTTATACAACGAGCGGCATCGTTTGCGGATTATCTGAAGCACCGATACACCCACCGATCGGATGGTGGTATTACCCGCACTTCATCCTCCGGTTCGGACGAATATCGCATTTCGCATGGTAAAAAGCGGCGCCGTGTAGCGTCCACCCAAACCCAACCGTACGTTCCGGCGATGGTTGCAGGGCCATTACCGGGTTCAAAGTTACAGTACAGTCCGGTTGCAAAACGGAAGCGCATCCAGAGCCGCCAGCCAATACATCGGTTGCGCAACACGAGCAGCGACAGTGCAGGCAGTGGAAGCGGCGGTCCCAACGGATGGTACGACCAAACGGCAGACCGCACAGGCCGTATGTAATTTCGTACATTATTAAGAGAAGACTACCATTAAGGGAAGATTGTTAAAATGGTGCCATTAGATGGAGAAGGACGAAAAAAAATATAATTTTTGAACTACGTAACACGTCCACTTTGCTTTAGTAGTTTTATTTTCATGTGAAATATGCAAAGTGACCCTAGTGGACGACTAGACAATACATTCGAAGAGTTGAGTAAGCTGCTAATGCGAATAAATAGAGATGTGAAGTCCGTAGGGACAATAAATGGTTTTGTCCACATGTACTCTCAGTACGGCTAGATTATAAAACGAAACGGAAGACATCAAAGGAGCTGCTGGGCGATCAACAGCTAACCGTTTAGATCAAGTGTGGCGGTGGTCCACAGGCAAGACTTTCCGATGAGCCAAGTGCCAGCGATGTAAGGATGGTACGTCTGCCCGGATGAACGCCAAGATTTTCCCAGTTAATCCACGACAGTCGCGCAGTTAAATCTGTCCAAACGATGAGAATGGCAATGTGATGTTAGAAGGTGATTGAAAGTAGATGTAAGCGTGCGACGATATCCTACCACTCGTGTTCCAGTGTGCCCGATCGGCTTTAATTTCCCCCCGGAGACACTTCTCCACGTACGTCAAGGGATCGTAGTCCGCCTCGAGGACCTCGCGAAGTAACGCTATGTAAGCGATCGCTAGTCGCAGCGTATCGATCTTGCTGAGCCGTTTCTCGTACGGAAATGTTGGCACGTGTACACGGAGCTCATCGAACGCCGAATTAATGCTGCTGTTGGAAGGCACAGTACAGGAACTCACATTAGAGGAATAGTCAAGGTACAAGGAGATGCTCCAACTCCCGGATACATACCCATTCGGTGCGGAACGCATCATACGTTTGCGCTCACGAACATTTGTCTGCTGACGCTGTATTTTGTACGGTGGCGGATTGTACGGGTGGTTCCCCATCGTCGTCGACAGGGATGGACTGGGCGGTGTCGATGAGTCCAGACATTCTGCCAACAGCGTGGGGAAAAAAACATGCTTAATAATTGAAAATATCTAATCGTCCGTTCATTCAAAGCCCTTTTCGCACAACACCGCACGAAGGTTCTTCCGGATCTTTTACGCTGGTGTTAACCCTATGCACGTGGTGGTATTTTAATTGCATTAAAGCCAAGCCTTTCAAGGTGAATGCAAAACAAAATTAACCCATAAAAGTGTAGCAGCTGCGTGTGTTTGTGGGACGCTGTGCATGACTTTGTACGATAGCGTCTCGATTCAGTGCACCGTATCATAAGAGGTTCCATTACGCATGCCTCAGATTCTTCTATGCGGAAGAAAGACTCATCACCACGTCAGGATACGGTCCATATTGTAACCTTCTTTCTAGATGATAACCTTCTTATAGGGTTCATTGGAAAGGTTAGGTCTGTATGTTTCAACTTTTCATCACATTGCACAATGGAATTTGCTATGTATCGAGCTTCTATCGATCTTTTATCAAGGATGATATAAATATCAGCGTGTTACATATCCTTGTAGGAGTCTCATTGAGGAGTCTTTGAGGAGGCCTTAATGAACATTACTTTTTTGATTGTCTATTTAATTCTGTAATTAACAGAACGAAGAATTGGATAAGTGAGTGGTGGCATCACACTGCAAACGACTGGGCCAATACAAAATATTATCCCAACCGTGTTCTTCCTTGCGGTCTAACACCAAGTATATTTAGTCCGGGAATGATAACACGCCAAGACTACTATCCTTCCAGGATTTGTACAGTGTCGAAAAGAAGATACGTTCTCTTCTTCCAGGATATGCCAAGTCTTCTCGCTTACCTGTGTGATGCAAATACTGATGCTGCATCTGCCGTATGCTGTTGGGGTTCAACCTCAAATTGGGCGCATTGTTGGTGTGGCTGCCGTGTCCGACACTGTTGCTACTGCCGCCTGCACCACCACCGCCGTTTCCGGGTGCCGCGTTTAGCTGATGATGCTGTGCGTATACGCACGATGGCAGATCGGCCATCAGCTCATCATCGAAGCTGTGGAATCCGATACCACTGTACGACGAACCAGTCGGAGCGTTGTACGCAAGCACATCCATTGCAGCAGTAGAAATAGAAAATCGAGTTGACCAGTTTAAGCACCGCAAGGTTCAGGTTCTATTATACTATCCAGATAGGAAGACGGGACACAAAACCACACAAACACACAGAGGCACACAATCCAACCCAGTGGACAAAGATCAATATTCAACAACTCCGCGGGTGTCACGATGTAAATGGTGCTCGTGGCGTTTTGGCGTGCTCTGGGAAGGATGGAAATGGTAGCAACAGAAGCAAGGATCACGGCAATAACCTCAATGGTGGTGACGAGGAAGAATCCGGCAACTGAGAGCGACAAATTTTATCCATCGTTCGATGAGAAACACTGCACACTTTGAAGGACACCGCACTTTTGATTCCTCAACACTATTGCCGGTTGGTACTGTCACTCCGACGGTGGAACGGAACTACAACGGATATCCTGCAACTGCTAGACTCTTATATAGGTTCCAAAGGATGCTGTCCCGGGATACATCCCTCTGTACGCCGGGGTGCGCATGTCCTTTGTGCGTTACTCCTCCCATCGTGACAAAGGGGAAAAGCAGATCGAAAAACGCAATGGCCGCCGGCATATATATCAGGATGGAATGAACCGGCTAGCATTTTGTTTGGAAATTAAAGCGTTAAGGTTAAATTTTGATAACGTGTTTTAAAGTTTTTTTATTCGACTGTTTTTAATTGTTTTGTTTAATTGATTGATTGTTTAATACTATACGATGAAAGTAGTGTGGATTGTGGTGTTTAATTAATTAATTAAATTTATTCATTCAAGCTGTTCTGGTGGCGAAAAAAAACTTTGTCAATATTTCTCCTGCATCGACATCTCGCTCATGAAACGTTTACTATTGATCAAACAATTTCTATAACAGTGGGGGCATTTTTGTGTCTGGCAAGAACCATTTTGATCGGTATTGATATTGATCGGCAAAGGAGAATGAGACCGGTACCACAATGTGACAAGACGAGAAACAAGCAGTTTCTTTCAAGGAAGTATCTTTCCTTTAAAAGTTATGCACACATTTTTGGAGCACATGTCACTTGAACACCTTTTGAATGGCTTCTGGAGACAGAAGGTTGGTTCTATCTTTTGCAATAAAAACATTTTCCTTGGCAGCTGTAACACCACAACTTGCTCAGAGAATTCAACAGAATTCTTCGGGAGCTCCTTTAGTAGCTCCTGAGGGTGATTGTTTTTGATTGCCAATACTTAACTAGCTGTAGCAGCAATCATAGCAAGCTATGGATAGCTTTTTTTTATTAATTTAAATAAAGTTAATTAAACTAAAAAAGGGCCATAACCATTGACAAAAGAACATCTCGTTATATGAGATTTTGCTCGTTGAAAGAGGTATTTGCGTATCAATTAAATGCGACCAACTCGTTACTCATTATGTGGGGTTTTGACTGTATAAAGTAAAATAAGACTTCGAAGCTGCTTAGCGGTGACGATGCCGTTACTAATAAGCGCACGATGTAAAATTCCCCCATTGCTCGAGAATTCCCTTTCTAAATACAAAATACATTCGCTAATTGTAGCATTATTGATGACGAATCTCCGTTTAAGAATTCAATTCCAATCATTAATCCAATCCAGGGAAGGATCGACGACTCGAATATCCGTTAGATCGCGGGGGATTCCCACCCCCCAAAAGAACCGGTGGCGGCGTCGTCAAGCCTTCTTGAAGACGAGAATATCGAGCTTTCACGGTCGCACTACCGGCACACATGCACATGTAACCGATGTAACCGAAGCTCGTTCGGTCGGGGTGGAAGCGCTAGCTTAGCGTGCGTGCGGTTTGGCCCGCGCACCGTCCGTCACTCGTGACGTCAGAGTAAAGCTGGTTTAAAAGCGTTCGGGCCCTCGGATCGCACGTTCAGTCGATCGGCGTACGTTTGTCTGCCACCTACCAGAAGCGTGGAGGCCTGCTCGATAGTGAGGCTCGTTTGCTGCAGGTGCTTTAGCGGTGCTTCACTGCCTTGGTTCGTAGTCCGTCGTGGTGTGGTGGAGACGACTAGAGGAAAGACGAAGTGACGAGATCGCCGCCCAAAAAGGTGGAAAAGTGGAAAACGTGCACGTGTGGAATGTGAAGAAAGGAAAAGTGCCACAGTGTGTACGCGTGAAAGTTCTTCCACTGGAGCCACCTTCCAAGGGTGTTCTTCCATCGGTGTGTGTAGTGCTTGGCAGATAAAACGCCTCCCCCCCCCCCCCCTCCCGGCCCCCATCTCGTGATAACGGTGTCGTCTAATTTAGATCTATTTGTGTTTGTATCAAGCGGTTAGTTTGTTTGCTTGATAAGTGACAAGTTTTGTCGTAGCCGACAGTTGTGAGGGCTTTTGTTTTACGTCGACGTCATCCTGTCGTGAAACGTGAGGAAGCTGGCAGGAGCCTGAGGAGAATCGTTCTCACAAGCCGTTTTTTTTCTGCAGAACGGTTGATAACGATCGATCAACAGTTAAACGTAAGTGTTTAAAGTGTGTTTAAATGTTCTTTTGCTGTAATTTGTGAGGGTGGAAGAAGAAGTGCTCCGTGTGTTTGGATACGTGCTGTTTAGATAACATACAGCAGCTATATTGAACAAAAGTATTTTGTGTGGCCATGCGTCGTTGAGAGTTTGTTTTTTGTGAAGTGTTTTCACGTGTCACATAGTACTAACAAATGGGGATTTGGTACCATAAGAGTTAAAATGTTGTTATCTAAATAATAATCAAAACTAAGTGGGGAAAATTTAAAACTAAATGGTAAACAAATTCACGTTTTACATCTCGTCTATATACACCTTTCCTATCCGTTTATTCAGTGTTCGATTCTCACATAATTCCATTCATTTTGTTGCTCCAAAAAGAAGCTTCTTTGAAGATTGGCTTCCTCATAAATATGTATCTTCGCTAGCCGCCACAGTAGAACCGGAAAGATGGAACCCGAATGGCCGTTGTTTAAATCTCGATCACAACCATTCCGTACCATTCCCATCAACAGCCGGTTACTGCTAACCACAACACCGTAACCGTAACGGCAAGGCAAGTTCACGGTGGCATATTTAATGGATTAATAAAAGCACACCCGGATCTCCACCGCAGGACGGAAGTTGTGCGCAAATTTGGTGAATTGTGGCAAACGATGTTTTATTTCCGTGCATCAGGAAGTGATGAGCGGCTTGTTCTGTTGCTTTTGATGTTAAGATTTACTTTCGCTTTTTGTGCTAACTTTAGCTAAACACTTTCAGGCAATTTATTAAAGTTTGGACTAACTCTCAAACCGAAAATTGGCACATAACGGAAACTAGTTGCCAAGCTGTAACTTGAATCTCGTTTGATCGATCGATCGATCGTTCGTCTATGCTTCTTCTCTACTTTGCGTCCACATTCGAAAACTTATGCTTACAGGCAACGCAAACAAAACCGTCCGGTAGATGTGTTCCGATCAAAATCAATAACAGCAAGCTGAACAAAGTGTCAGCCACAATGTGTCGTAATGTGAACTAATTTGGTTGAAGTTGGAAAGTGAGAGTGAGGGGTTTGCCTATTAACGATTATCCGCGGATGAAGGTTGATAGTGCAACACAGTGTTTCGGGACACTGGAAGGTCGTCCATTGTGTCGGGCCAAAGAACGAAACACTGTTTTGAGTCAAGTGTAACATGTTTATTATCATTCAAATGTTTATCTGCAGTGAAAAAAAAAAGATGCAGCATCATCAGATCTGAAAGATACAGCAGCTGATGCATAGAAGCATACCGCAATGGCTCAATCAAACGTCCAAAAGATGGGACGATGTGGTGGGCAATTGGGCAACTTTCAATGATAACAGCTTCGGTCACTAAAAGTGGAACCTTAATGGACTAGCGGTAAACATGCTCATTACACCTTTCAAGGTTCCGAAAACGTTGTAAACCCGCTAAAAACTATCCAGCGGAACTGGAACTCAATTACCGGCCTTTTTTTTTAGCATGAAATAAAGTAATGGTTCCAGTTTTTTTTTGGGTGAAATAAGTTTAAGTGGATAACTTACCAGGAGCAGCCGTCCTTCTGTAATTACGCATCCAGGTATTGGATGAAATCTGGCTTGGAGCATGAGAGCGTGTGGCATCGCATTTACGCTGGTCCAGCTGCTGCCCTACTGGCCGACTAGGTCAAGTACCCGGAGAAGGCTAAGCTTCGTTTAAGCATCGTTATGTAATCGTGGGTAATTGTATGTCAAATAGCACGAGCCCAATGTGTGGATGCTGACACCTGAATGGTGTAAAATGGTTTGCAATAGATGATGATGGTGATAGATCGTGCTCGGAAGTGTTCGATTGCTAACCGTCGAAGGTTAGCCAGAGTGACATCCAACGAGTAGCGTCCATAAGATAAGTTAACATTATCCTAAGATAACCTAAAACGATAATTACTCTTGACGTAAGAAGATGTTAAACAACCTCAAAATGATCGTTAACAAAGGAATTCAGCTTAGAAATTGCTAAAAGTAGTCTTGTGTACACCGGAACAAATAATCCCCTATCACACCCTTATCCAACACACCACCGAATTCCTCTCCAAGAATTCGTCCTTATGATCTCTTCTTACGCAAAAGGAAGGATAACGACGGCTAACTTTATCGGACGTACTTGCAATCTCACCCTCATTTTTATCACCGCCTTCGCTGCGATCTTCGTTTATCGCTCTAGCGTTGTAGGGCTGTTGTTAAACAATAAAATTTCCCTATCTTCTTGGGCAGAGCATTGCTATCAGTCTGGCCATGTGTTAATGAATCTCATTTCAGCGTGGACGAACACATCAGAAGATGAATAAGCACATTTACTGGGTTGAGTTACCTGCCCCAGTGTTCACCTTCCAGCGACACTGCGAAAGTAAAAACGTTCTTCACACGCTCGCATAGCTTCACACGCTGTGGCACGATCATCGTGATAACAGACGAGCAACGCATCGCGTCGAATGTGTTGTGTGGGGTTTTATGCAAAACGGGGTTTTTAACATTGATTTCTTCATCTGATTAGCGGACCCATTTGTACATTTCGCACAGATGAAACAAAGATGAAAGTATTGCCAGTGTTTCATCATAGCTTTTACTTGATCTCGTGCTTTTTTGTTGTTGTTGTTGTACTAATTCGTGACGTTTATCTTCCACAGATATTGCTGAGCGCTCGTCAGTAGCACATGGCACTAGCGCGGATGATGTGACACACATGCAACCGGGTGGTGAATAGCTTGTGAAAGAGAAGAGAAGAACTCTCCCGTAAAGATAACAGTATCAACAAACCCCTGACGGAGCAATGCATATCAGCGATAGTGTGTCAACTGCCGGACATCGGCGTGGGACATCGGCCTTGCTCTTAGTAACTGTCACCATCTTGATGCTGATGGTTCAAACCGGTCACTCGCAAAGTGTCATCGCAGGTAAGCAGGGTAGAGATGAGACGAAGAATGGACTGTGGTGTTGATACCGTGACCAAAACAAAATCCCCGAATTCTATGGGCAACTTCTGCAAAGTGGCAACCGTTACCAAAAAAATGCCCCACTCCGAAGATCGTAAACATGCAAAGCTGCGATTTCACCTGATCGGATGCACAAAGTAAACAAAGACTCGCTTCGCAGTTTGGAATTCTGTGGGATTTACCAGCCGTCTGTTTTTTTCTCTCGAAACTTACCCGGAAGATCATCTTCGGTGGAACCAATCCGACGGAAACTGGTTTCTCGTGGTGTGGTTTTGGCGGTGATGTTTGACGCCGCAGAAATGTATGACTTAGCTATCTTCCGGCTGACACTTGGAACACGCAAGAACGAAGGGAGTTTTTGCTATTGCGAGATGAATCTTTTGCAAATGCGCAAGGGAATTCCACGGAGCACAAGTCATCGTACTCGGACAAATTTGCAATCTATTAGTGTTGAAGAACGTCAATCGACGTTACTGGACAATGCTTTCGAGCCTCTATCCATCTAGCATATCAGTGATTATTTAATAACTTCACTCTGTTTTAGATCTTCCTTGCTCAACTCGCTTCGCTTCTGCTTAACCGAAAGGAATTTCGTGTCTTAACATCTGCTATAAACCGGTTGCATCTGGACACTGGTTCCCGGGTATTTCCAATATAGCGGTGTCCAGTTTACGCACCTTCCAAATAATCGGCACGTTGCTTGCATCATTCTATCCATCCACAAGCCGCATAGAACTGGAGCACAACTCCCTTTTACACGCTGCAAACTTGAAAGTGCCCGTACGGCGTGTGTTAACGGTTGCGATCTCCACGTTCTTGGACATTCCAACGCGTGACATGAACCGCTCCCGTCACAGATCGTTGATCGCGTGCGGCCAGTGAAACCCTTTTATGATTCACGCCACCAACTGCCACGGTATGCCGCCGGTTCGCTACGATCGGGAAGTAAAGCAATGGACAGGGTTGCATGCATGTGTGTGGTGATACGCACACTCGCGCTTACGTCGATTGGGGATGGGGAGTAATTAATTTGGACATCGAAGGTGCCACCGCCGCCGGATCGTTCGAAATCGATTGCAACCTTTGGCGAGTTTTGTTTTTGATTTCTCCTAGAGTTGCCCATGCGACATGAACTGGAACGAGCGCTTTTCGTAACGAGAAGTTGTTCTTCTCTTTTGCGTTAGTCGCTCACGCGGTTTCACACGCGGACATCCTACTGTTCACGCTAATCAGAACGTGTTGCCAGTCTCCATCCGGTATCGGTGGGCCATTCACTTTCTGATGTATGACACACGGGTGGGCACACAGGGTTCGGCCGCTGGATTGGATTGGACTACTTTGTAGTTATAATTTTTAACTTTGAAAAATTATACACCGTCGCACGCATGGTACGGTCAACCGGAACTACATGCCAGTCTAGTTGCGCTTTTAAGAACTACTCCGCACAGACGACTTCGATAATGTATGCGCTTGCGAAATAAATGCGCAAATGCGAAGTCCCCACGAGCACAGATGTTTTATTTGATTCTCTTGACGGTGCGATTGTGAGGGAATGAGGGTTAATTGTATTCTCTTGTATTTCTTTTATACTTTTTGCCGCAGGTGTCCATTCCACGAGACAAGAGCAGTGATCGTAAAACTGTTTTATGATTGATGAATGAATCCCGATCCCAATTATTGCGCCGGCACCCAAAGGAAGCGACTCATTAGCGACTCAAATTGGCCTTTTGGGGGGATTTGTGAAGGTTGTGTGTTCTCTTCAGAACTAGCCTCGGCACCACTTTGTACGGCACACGGAGGTCCACGGTCAAGGCCGAAGGGTATGGAGATGCTTTGCGTCTTTGGACGACCACGAACGTGCGTTCGGAACGGTTCAGTTTCACGTTCGCACGCAATCGTCGATCAGCCGGTTGCGATAGGGACGGTGGTGTGGAGGTGACTTCGATGATCGTGTGAACTTACATAACATAGAGGTAGATCGTTGCCAATTCGTTCACCATTTGTAGCAATCCAGCGTTATCGCCGTTATTGCCTCAGGTTTTGCTTTGTTTCTTGACGATCGGCAATTTCAGACTGAACACCTACCGATTAGACAACACCTCCCACCGAGTGCGAGATTAGTATGCCTGTGTCAATTCTAGTGCACTGGTGCCCATCAAACGGATGCATTAGCAAGAAGCGTTAGTCGTTTAACAATAATGAGGAAGATAATTGATTTCGGAGTGGAACTTCTATGCCTGATAGATGGAACAATAATTGTTGGAATTGCTTATGATTTACAGATCTCCAGTTAAAATCATAAATTCGGAAATCTGATCTTTGTTGTAAAACTATTTTGCAAAACCTCAAGGAACTCCCATCAGCATCTTGACACACTCGCTTGCGATCTACTTTGTATTCGGTATCGATCTACGGTATAATTAGCGGAAGGAACGCGACCAGAACCCGCAACACCCGGTGCTTAACTCCCGCAATATGAGTGTCACACGTTGCCACCTGATGCCAGCTGCGCACAGGTGCTACTGCTACCGTATTCCTGGCCGATTAACGCTGATTGACGTCGTTAATGTAGATGCACGATGCCTGTTATTAAAATTGATTTGCATTCAATCTGCTGCTTCGTTCCGCTTGTTTCATCAAGTGCTGTGCGGAGGATATTAATAACCCAATTGCAGCAAACACACCTATCGAAGGTAGTGGGAATAAAGCCATTGCAATTGATTGCTTCGCAGAGTTGGAGCGTGTACTGCATACTTTTTGGTAATGTATCAAAGTAACCATGATTCCAATGCATTTCGGTGACCTTCACATCTGTGGTAACTTGATCGCAATGGTCATCGTAGTTGGTCATAAAAGGGAGAGCTTGAAAGACGACAACAGAAAGACGTCAACACGTAGTGTCATAAGTTTCAGTGCATCCAAAGCGTGAAGGCTATCCGGAAGAAAATATTCCAACCACCTGGGTTGGGTTGTACGATCACGTCGCATCGTGTGAAGGTTTCCAATGGTTCGTGCCCATAGAGTGTTGATACGATTGCATTATAATCATTATCTTGTCCCGAACATCGAAGCACATCCTTCAAACTTCCAGCTGCTGTGTAATGTACGGGTACACCACCATCAGCTCCCGGGAGGTCATCGCTATCATTCGGATACGTTCTGTACACCGCACCGGGTTGTTGTGTGTGAAGTGGGACAACAAAATGCCTTGACAATGATCAGCGATTTTTCGCACTTGACATGCGCGCGTACCACGGTGAGACCTTTAGGGTTGAGGATGGTCGGATGCAGTTGAGCAGCTTTTACGGGTACTGTTGTGAATACAAATTAGATAACCGTGGTGTTGTCTCGGGGTTGGACAATGTTTTGGTTGTCAAAAACAAAGATGTGTTATCGTAACCAGCGTTTAGATAATGCTTTGAGCTACATTATTTCGTCATATGAGCACATTACGTGGTGGAGATGACTGGACGTAAATAAATCGGCTCAAGTCTCTAACATTCTCTGTCTTCTAACACACTGAAAGAGTCCATAAGCCAAAGATCCAGTACTGAATTCCCCAACAATTTGTCTATTGCAGATTGCGATACGAGTAAATGTCAGCCCTTGTCAAACGTTTCGGAAGTGTCGCTAGAACCGGGTCAGCGGATACGTCGCGAATTGGACCCATGCTGCGAGATCCTTCGACTGTACTGTGACACTAGCGCATGTCCACCACCGATCGAGTTCTGCGATGAGAATCGAACTATTCGCCCTAGGACCGTTGCCGGCACATGCTGCACACTGCAGCGCTGTGGTTGGTAGATCTTCGCTTCGCTAAGCGCTTCCTGAAACACCAATAGCTTAACAAACGATTTGTGCATTTCAGAAAACGTTTGTGAGGTATACGCCGACGGTGAGATTACGACGAGATCGATCGGTGAGAAGTGGTTTAACATGGTAAACGAAACCACCTGCATGAACTACGAATGTTTGCGGAACGAGGCGAACGACACGTTCATCAACTCTATCGGAATAGAGTGTAACACCGTCTGCCCGGAGGTATGTGCAATCACCGGCCTTGGAGTACGTTGCCTTAAATCATGAGAATTCATTTAAAAAATCTGCTACTTGCAGGGTTTTGAGCCTCAGATCTCGAACCAACATTGCTGCCCTCAGTGCGTTCAGGCGCGGTGCAAGTTCGATGATCAGTTCTACCGCGAGGGACAATCGTGGACAAGTCCTGACGGGTGTCTGCTTTATCGGTGCATCAAGGAGAGTGGTTTCCTTTCGATCAGCTCGAGCCGTAAGCAGTGCCCACCGGTAGGAAATTGTCCCGGTCAGTACGTGATCGAGCGTGACTGCTGCAGGGTGTGTAATTACACCGAATCGAAGATGGTACCGGGTTCGACGACAGTGCCCTCCACCGAGCAGGAGGAAGGTGCTGATTTTTACGAGGAACAGAGCTACAGCAATCATCCCTGCAAGCGGGTCTGCACGCTGGGGCGTAAGCCGGAAACTTGCTACTACCGCTTCCGGCTCGAGTGGTATCGTACGCTGAGTAAGGCCTGTTACAACTGTCCGTATAATGCGACCGATTGCAATCGGCCGCACTGCATCGCAGGGGACGGTGTGCGACGGAACGTGGCTGTTATTAATCGCATGATGCCGGGTCCGGCTATTGAGGTGTGCGAGAACGACATCATCGTGGTGGACGTGGAGAATCATCTGATGGGCGAAAGCACCACCATCCACTGGCACGGTTTGCATCAACGGCGCACCCCGTACATGGACGGTGTACCGCACGTTTCGCAGTGTCCCATTAGCCCGGGGACCACTTTCCGGTACACGTTCCGGGCCGATAATCCGGGCACGCATTTCTGGCACTCGCACACCGGGATGCAGCGTGGCGATGGAGCGTTCGGGGCATTGATCATTCGGAAGGACAACGACATACATGAACTGCTGTACGATCAGGATCTGTCCGAGCATGTGATTACGGTGCAGGATTGGGGCCATGAGCAGGGTGTGTCGCTGTTTGCCGCCCATCATCACTCGACTGGTGACAATAAACCGCCGAACTTGTTGATTAATGGGCGAGGCAAATATTTCCAGCGGTTTGCAAAGACAACACCTTTGCCGACAACGCAAGCTCCGATGCTGGATGTGGGTCTGGACGGCAATCTTCCCGTGGCCACCCAACCGGAATCGGTTGCAATGGAAGATACCGAAGAAACGACGGTTGCAGATGACTTCCGGACGACTACGGACCCGATCGAAGCCACGCCGGACGATGTGGAGTTGCTGCAGGGTAGCAGCAACACCAACCTGAAGACTGTGCTTCGGTCAGAGGATGTGCTACGTCGCACCAAGCGACAATCGCGCACCGTCAACTTCAATGCGGTCGTTGTGCCGGAATCACAGCACGTTCCGCTGAGCGTGTTCTACGTTGACAAGGGCCGTCGGTATCGGTTCCGGCTGATTAATGCCGAGTTCCTCAACTGTCCGGTGGAGTTGTCCATCGAGAATCACAACCTGACCGTAATCGCGTCGGATGGGTTCGGCATACAGCCGCTGGAAGACTTGGGATCGTTCGTGAGCTACGCTGGCGAACGGTTCGACTTCGTAGTCAAAGCCAACCAACCGGTCGGCAACTATCTGATGCGCTTCCGCGGACTGATGGATTGCGATGAGCGGTTTACCTCGGCGTACCAGTTCGCGGTGTTGCGGTATCGGGGAGCACCGGAAGAAACCGAGTACGTGTCGTGGCCACCGTACGATTACGAGGCACCGGGCGTGCAACTTAACTCACTGAACCGCGGACCGGGCGCAGAGGACGTCATCACAATCTCCGAAACGAACGCACTGGATCAGGAAGATTTGTTGCTGCTGCGCAACGAGACCGATTACAAGTTCTACGTGTATTACGACTTTTACGGCAAAGACAATCCTCACTTCCACGTACCGGCGCTGTACGGTTTCCAGCAGGTGATCAACAACACGAACCGGCTGTATACCCCGCAGCTGAATCACATCTCCATGCGCATGCCAACCGTACCATTCTTGCCCGGTAAGGATGTACTGGACGAGAGCCAGTTTTGCAACGAGACGAGCCTGCGCGATCGCAACTGTCGGCAGGAGTTCTGCGAGTGCAGCCACGTGATCCAGATACCGCTGCACGCTACGGTGGAGATGGTGATGATCGACGAGGGTTACACGTTCGATGCGAACCATCCATTTCACCTGCACGGCCATGCGTTCCGCGTGGTCGGGATGGACCGGGTGAGTCGCAACACGACGGTGCAGGACATTCGTCGAATGGACGAGGAAGGCCGGTTGCCGAGAAGGCTTAAGAAAGCTCCGATCAAGGATACGGTGACTATTCCCGACGGCGGCTACACAATCATTCGGTTCATCGCGAACAATCCGGGTAAGTTGAGATTTGTCCTCAATATTCCTCCTGCCAAGCGCATTGCTAACGATGTTGTGGTTCTCTTTCTCTCTCTCTCTCCCTATCTCTATTGCAGGCTACTGGTTGTTCCACTGTCATATTGAGTTCCATGCCGAGATCGGAATGTCGCTGGTGCTGAAGGTAGGTGACCGATCGGAGATGCTGCCGGCTCCCGCCAATTTCCCGACGTGCTACGACTTTAAACCCAACCTCGGCCAGATCGGCAGCGGGACGGGCTCTACAACCACCACTGCTCTATGGCTGCTTCTGCTGGTGTCAGCGGTGCAGACGGTGCACCGACTCCTATAAGCAACAACCTGAACAAACCTACTTTGTGATATTAGACGCTTCCGAGCGGACTCAAGTATTTCGTTCGACCATAGTATTACCGTGCCGACGGCGGGTTTCCGCGGTGGCTTTTAAGTTATGACTCATTCTCGTACTCTTAAGACGTTAGAATACGAAGCTCCGCCGCTTCTAAAGCATTGCCACCGTACAAACATAAGTGCTCTTACAATAGAAGTGGAACAAAATAAAGTCTTGATATACGCTGCAAATATCTCAATGCGACTTAGGGGGGGTTTTTTTGTTGTTGTTCTTCTATCACACATCCCGCAGACAATGAACAAGGGGTAACATTCCATCTGCGTTTGACACGCCCAATCGTTCGTGCAGTCAGGTTCTGGTCCTGGTGTTCGGTTCACTCTTTTGGAGGGTGAAACACCACCAGTAAACACGGGAGATTTTGCTTCCTTTAATCGTTTGCAGCAAAATTTTAGCATCCCTTCGGCTGGATTTCTCCCCTCTTGCTCACCTCAACCCAACGCATGCTGTGCATCGTTCGGAAAATTGTCCACACGGACGACCCGGTTGGGTGACTCTCGTTGTGGAAAACGGTGGGCAGTTTTGCTCCATGGGGCGAGTTGTTGCGAGATGCTGCAGATGATGGGTAAATCGATACCAACCAGACCTCAGGCACCCTTTCGATGGCCCGCATGCGCCCTGCTAGTGGCGGGGATCGTTTTTGTGCTGTATTTTGGCGTAGATACAACAACCCCGCGTTGGCAATGCAATTGCCATTGCAGATGTATGCTGGTGCGTGGGGAATTGAATATGGTTTTTGGTGAAGTTTCAAACATTGCCGAGAAAGTGGATTATTGCTGACGGAATAGGATAAAAATTTGCGGATAAAATTCAGCTTGAGTTTATCGTTTTTAACAATAATTCCTTGAAGTCATTCTCGTACGTGGCGGAATCATGTACAAAATGCATATTCAACCATAAGATCTGGATGGAAGTGAGTAATCTAGCAAGAACTTAGTTATTAGAATGTTTGATAGCAGTTACGACATAGTACGAGGTACTTTAACCGACCGGAAACCGGAAAGAAACCGAATTGGGTCGGAAATTATGGAAGGATAATGGTAGAGTCAATGGAAAAATTGCCAACTCCCGCGATTCCATGGTCTCAAACCTCGCGGTATAATGGTCTCAGGTCGGTCTAATATCAATTTCATCGTGAATTAAACCATCCGATGCAAAGGAACTTGCACATGGGATTTGAAGGGAATATGTGAAAGATCAATTGGTTGCAACAACCTTAAACTTAAATCGTGCTGTACACACCACAGTTTAAGATAATCGCACCACAATTTAAGATAATGCTACGAAATCAACCCGAACCTTTTGAGTGGCAGCTAAAGCACTTTTTTATGTGTGACTTGTGGCAACAGACACACTGCTTTTATTATCCTTTCCCACGCACTGCTCTCACTGCCGCTTGTTGGCTGTGGTTGAAGCTTTTTCAAGCAAACTGAACCGATTTACTCCAAACTAATTTACATTCGAATGGAACTGCGGTGATAGAAATACGGCTTATTTCCAAGCGTACACGCGGTACAACGGTTTTACAATTTCACCGCCAAAGCTAATCCACTGCGGCAAAAAGCGTGTATTCCGCGCACGGACACAAAGGATTTCCCTGGTTTCCCCTGTCTGAAACCAGTGCCCATGCGTTTGTTGCATGCCCTTTCACTCCGATGACGGCGCGAACATCATTATCAGTGGATAAGTACATGGCCGGAATCGAAGAGACGAAGGACGCTCGCTACGCCAATGGGAAAATGCAGCAACCCAACAATTAAAACCACCAAAACATATTGTTACGAAGCGGCAGGGGAAACAATACCGACCCGGGTGCGAGAGGAAACATTATAAATATAATATTAAATGCAAATAAAAATAAATCCTAATCCAATTGAAGCTGGTAGGAGGGAGGGCCAGCTTTACCACCCCTCCGCACCCCGTGAGGGCAACTTGCCGGAAATTGATTTCACACAAAGGGAAAACACACCAGCGCGCGGTTAAGCCGACATGGAAGGTCCAGTTTGCGGGGGCCACGGGCCACATGCACCCTACAGGCAGGACGCTAGATTTTTATCGCCTCGAGCGTATAAATACAACCATTTTCCACCGGCGGCACGGGTTCCGATGGTTTCGGCGCGTGTTTCCCACGTGCCGGTGACGATTGGTTTGGATGGCCGATGGTTTTTGTGTGATGGATGCGTGTTGCGCGTTTGGCTTCCACTTTTCACCCGATGGCTCCTTGAGTTCTCGTGCTAGAGGCGGGAAGGGTTTCGGTTTGCTTTGCACTTCATTGCCGATTTGTCATGTCTCTATCAAGTGTGCGTAGAGGGTGGTCAGAGTGTGTTTGGTTGATGTGAAGTGGAGAAAGCAACCATATGGATTGAGGATGGAATGCTCTGATAAAGGGAATTCCCTTCAATTCTAAATGATTTGGAAGGCTACGGTTACTAAAACGTTTAAACTTATTATTTATCTTTTAGTGTGATCAGTTTTGACTAAGACAACGAAAGCAACAACAAGCATGAAAGGATTTTCAGAAACCAACCAAGAGTTGTTAAACATTTCATAAATGTTTGGCTAATGTTTACTGCCATAACCTTTCGAGGAATTGGATTCAGATTCATAAGCATTAATGGAACTTTAACCCGCATGAAGGAATCTCTATTTCAACGGTTCATACATGTCGAAGAATTCTCAATGCACATGATTTTCCGGTTACAAAATATATCAGACGAAATTTTCTCGAAAATACGAATAAGGTAGCCTAAAGTAGGAAAATATATTATATTATATTATTATATATAAAGAATATTATGAAAAAAAGGATTCTCAAACTATACGTACCTCAATTATTCTGATGTTGTTTATAATTTGCCACACATATAACAAATAGTGAAGGAAACCGATTGAAGTTCTGTAGATAAAATAACACAAACAAATAAATAGAAATAATCAATAAATTTGGTTAAACAAATATTTTAAATTTATCTAAGCTACACGAAAAACATTCAATCATTCATCTTTCAAACATAAAAAGTGTACAAACTAAGGAATAAAAAAAACCGGAACAACATTCCGTAAAATTAATACTTTCAACAAACACACACAACATACAAAGCCCTTCCTGACCGGAACTAGCGCCATCCACATACCTTCCGGCGGTCCCATCCCAGTCCAGCGCGTGTCAGTGTGTCGGCGGCATGAATCGCTATGCGTACGTTCTTCACCCGTGCTATTGACATTGCTAATTTCTTCAAGTACCCTATAATTTATCGGGGGAACCATCACGCACAACCTTGCGCCCTTCCCATCAGCCAAACCAGCGCCTGCAGTGAGGCGTGTCGCAGGTCGCATGGAAGTGGCGGTTTCAAGTTTATGTCCACCGACCGGGTGAAGTCGGTTGTTAGCGGGTCGCAACGGTGACAAAGGGCTGCAACATTGGCCGTTCCGGGTTTCGCAGGGTGACGACGGATTTCGATACGGATATAATCGCTTCCGCTCACATTTACACGTACGTGTCCACCCCGAAACCCGGCAAGGGTGAAACCAGAAAGGGCGAGACCCCGCAATCGTTGTATTTTGCCGGGATTTTATTTTTGTTTTGATGACTTCAATTAGTTTCGGGTGGCTGTGACAAATTGTGGGACGTGAGTGTGGGAAAAAAAAGATTGTAATGGATTTTAGAGGATGGCGGGATACATTTGAACAGATTTAAAGTTTAAAGAAGTGATTGCAGAATGCGATCGGATTAGTCGTCGAGGACATTATTTTGTCACACGGTACTAGATGTTGAATTCTTGCTAACTGCAGCAGTCTCATCTCCTGTTTCTGAACACCACCTTCACCTTTAAGATTCCTTCGGTGTAAAGCCTTAATAACTTTGCAACAATTCCTGCTTCAGTAATTGGTATCCTTAACTAAAACGTTACACCAAATCTCTTCTATCACTAAAACCGGATTCGGATACAACGCTAATGAGGCTCAGCAATGAACCATTTGGACCAGCGCTTCAAATTATCCAAATTGTAGCAAATCAGCCGATCGAGACCCATTAACGTCACGTCATCCCATCGATAAACGTATGGCGCGTGGCGTGTGAATTGTTGGCGCACACCGTCCGTTTAACACGCGCAACCGATGCGACAAACAATTAATCACAATTACTCACCGCGACACCGCAGTAGTGTGTTCACCTATCTCCGCAAGCCGCAGCAGGACATGAATCTTCCTTCCATTTCGCTTACATCATCCGGCTATCAAACGGCAATGAAACATATTTTTCCTCTCATTCATCGAAGTAGGGCGATGTTGGTGTTTTTTTTCTCTCTCTTTGGTTCACCCTTCGCATGACAGGATCTGTCTGACATGCGGTTAAACATCCCTTGTTGCAACAACCACCCTTATGCCGACCATTTGATGTCCTAGGGGTTGGACGATGCCGTCGATAATAGGAAGTTTAAAATAATGTTTATCTTTCCCATGGCTTATGTCTGTCCTGTGGTATTTAATCTATTTATTTAGTTAAAAAATAAACAGCTCATCATCTCCTCTGTATTACCGCGCAATAGAGGTGGTTATGAGGTGGTGGTGGTGGTGGTGGTAGAGAGTCGCACACAAAAAAAAAACATACTACTGAAATAATTCAAACGAGTGTGGGTTTTGTTTAGCGTGTTTTTTTTTATTATTTTTTCTGTTTTTTGTTTCACTGAACGTTTGTTGCTCTTTTTTTCCTCTTCACAGTCAAAGATTAAGAAAGTAAAACAATAACATTTCCTGCGCCATAGCGTCTCCCGATGGAACCGTACCAGTGACCAACACTCCAGGGATCGGACACTTCGTCTGCGCCAAATGCACCAAATGAGGTGCATCCTATTGGTAAGCATTGTTCTGCCGTGATGCGCTACAGTGGTGTGATGTGTGTTAGCATCCTTTACTGTCTCCTCTGTTTCATTTTATCCCTTCCACTTATAGTTGGTTCTTTTCCATTCACTAGCATGATCGTTTCTTTTCGCATCGGTACTGTTCTACATCGGGCGACAGGCGATTGTTTGTAGATTGGAACACAAATAAAAAAAAGATGTAACAATGTCTCAGTTTTTTTCCACGGTTCACGTAAGCTCTCGGTCGATGCATTCCTATCAAACTCTGTTCGAACTTTCCTCAGTGCGATCGGTCCCGTCTACACCTTACATTTTTCTAGGTTTTTGTTTTCTAGGCATGTTTCAGAAGCAAAATTCTTACGTTTTGCAAAGGAAACACCTATTCATATTTCTGGCAGGTGGCGGCAATCAGTTCAACTGTATAGTAACGATATTCTTTTCCTTTCACTCTGGTTTTTTTTCCTTCTCTGTGGCTCAACGAAAAAAACAAAACATAACTTCACACAGAGCGAGAGTTACTGATGTGTGGATTGTTCATAACATATATGGAACAATTTTGAACATTAATGACACTAATTTGTGTGGCTGTGTGTGTTTAGAAGATGGGAAAATTTGCAATTTCAGTTTGGAATTAGTTGTATTGGCTAATCGCCACGCGTTTTGTTGTTGGCCTAACGTTTCCCGTACGCTTTCTCTTCGGTTTGATGTGTTCCTGGTTTGTAACACGAATGAGTTTGTTCCATTACTCTCCTCCGCTGCATGTTCTAACAATGATCACTGTTTTCAATTTGACGTTTTACTCTTCTTCGATTGAAGATTCGGTTCCTTACTGCTCTGCTCTGCTTCTCCAGTTTGCTGCACATAATTTACAACTCTCTCGTCTTCTCACTTCTCACCGTATTGTGCAGAACAAAATTCTCACGCAATGAATTTTTGCTGCAATATTGGTTTCGTTTACTACTCCTTCTTTTACGTGTTTCTCCTTAACTCTTTTGTGTTTTCGATACCTTCTTGGTATTTTTGCTGTTTTTCTTTTGTTGTTGTATGCATAGAATTTTTACAGTTCAACATGTTTAACATGTCGTTTGCTTAGTCTTGCTCGTTCTTACAATTCGTCAACACGTTCTTCTTTTAATCAACCGCAATGCGTACTCCCCTACTTTTTGATATCTTTCTTCCCCAACCTCAATAGCACCGAACTGTGTCTCTGTCGCTGTCAATATAGTCTAGTTAGTAGTTCACCACAGTCACATCTTTGCTAAAGTATCTCGTTTTGCTCATCTCGAGTCGTCCGAACTAGCTAAAATTAGTTTGTTGCTCTACACTGTATTGCTAATGTGTGATCATACTGTAGTCTGCAAATACACGCCCATGTTGGTTGAGTTAATTCAGATGGTTCCTCACGAGTTTGTCGTGTTCTTTTTACTCTTTTTCCCTCTCCCACCGTCTTCATCTAGTCGAGTATGGTTTTGTTTAATGACTTTCTGGCCACTTCATCTCGATCGTGCCCCGCACGTCTCTGCCCAAAAAATTGGAACGTTCAATAAATTAAATTTATTGGCTACGTGTTTTACGCCTGCATTACATACTTTCTGCTCGAAACATCATCACGTTCTGGTTTTGCTTGCACGCGTTAATCGTATTATGTAACATCTGTCTTTCCCTACCTTACTAGGTTCCGATGCTCGAGCTGGTTCATCCCACTAGTGCTTTCAATTGCTTGACCCTCTAACCACTATGTTTTGCTTTGTACATATCCGATTGTTTTCCCCCACAAGCATTACCGGAAGAATTACCTTGCCTAATTATCTTAACTATTAATTACATACATTCATGCTCTATCACTCCCATGCCACATTCCATTTTTTCATTCACACATTCCATCCGCTGCTGGTTTACAATCTAAGAGATTTCAACGCGTACTGGTTGCACTAGTGTTCCTGCACGATCAACTGCCGTGTGTTACAACGCTTGCTGCTTATTCGCTCCATTATCACTATTTAGTTTAATTTGATTTATCTAATAATGTATTACTTTGCTAAGATACGGATGCATTTGTGTCTGGTGTGTTCATGTTCAACATTCGTCACGAACTGTCCTACGCCACACGCATTCGTCACCTTTTTTTCTCTCCTTTTAATACACTGCACTTTCGCTGCTCTTTACAAAGCCGTGTAAAATGAACCGCCATCTGTCCTGGTTTACGACACGTTCTTTAAACATTGTTGTAAACTTGGCTTTTCATTTGTTGGATTTTTCTCGTGCCATATCGTGTACAGCCTATCGACGGGATTCTAGCGGTCAAACTTACGTTACCCTCAACCTTCTATATTATACAGCCCTCCCGATTTTACTATGTGAACCCCCGTTTGTTCATGTGGTCAATAACCCACACGATCCCTTTTTCTCCCGCTCCTTATCTTTGAGTGTATATTTTATTTGTTTGACTATGAGCAAAAAGAATACAGACAACTTCGTTTCTCTACGGAGAAAGAAAAGATCCAACAAACAAGAGTGTTGCTTATGTTTTACTATCGTTTCTCTCGTACACACAATCAGTACGTTTTTGCCGTATTCTTAGCATTCCCATCCCAAAAAAGTCACTTATCCAAAATCTAAGAGAGTCGGCCAAATTTACGGATCTTTCAATCCACATGAACAATCGCAACCTTCAAACACAAACATTCGAACCTTCAATAGGATCGACAAATCGATAATGCGATACATTTGTTCTGCTTCATTATATACGTTCAAAACATTCGAACGTGAGCTTTTCCTTTCGATACTCACACACAAATACAAATGAATGATGGACAACATAAAATTGAGTTACTAGCGTTCATATTTAAACACCGTTTCACTGTTTCAATGAGGCATCATGAGGAAACAAAGTTGAAAACCGTTCCTCCACCACCGGGACAAGGGGAATGTGTCTGTCGCAATAATAATAAAACAAATAAATTATAGCGAAACAACAAAAAAAAAACGTAACATATCGAAACACGTGAGCATTTTCTTACCCATTGTGGGAAATGTTATTACAAAACAAAAACTAGATATTATTCATACACACTCAATGACCGCTTCCTAGTTAGGTTGAACAATAGATTTAAAAGTAATTTAAACCGTTCTTTTTAGTGGCATCATTGACGGTAAAAAGCGCCACTTTGTTCGCCTATACTCTGCCAATTTGTTCGTCATCTTGTGTAATCTTTTGTTGCAAATCGTGTTCGCACCGTACGATTTGTCACGCTACTATAAAGTAATAATAACGCTTCCGACGACAAATTACGTGTATAATTCAGTTCGATTAGCTTCCACACCATCGCGAAGCTCTTCAAATTTTATGTTTTGTCTTCCTCTCTAAGCACAAATGCATTAAATGTGCGAAATAAGTTTAATACATCGAGAACCACTACCCCCACACGTTGCGATAGGTCATATTACGGGCTTTCCGTGCAGCATAATCTCGATCCTAGATCGACCTAGTTCTTTAACACTTTTGCGTACGACGGATGTGGCGGAGGGCAACCGTTGGAACCGGGCACGCCAGCGGAGAACTTATGCTACTGTGCCGACGGATGCTGCGCCACGTGCATGACGTGCAGGTTCTGCTGATGATGGTTTTGCTGTGGTGCCGACTGAATGTTTTGGTATAGGGCCGGTACAACCTGCGGTGGTACGATCGGACACACCGAAATTGGATACGGTGTCGGTTGCTGGTGGTGCACGGCCTGATACGTTGGTGGACCACCGCCAGCCGGCGACGGTTGCGGTCCCGGATGGTACTGCTGGTGAGGTTGGCCGGGCGATGGTGTGGTGGAGGGCGGGGTCGCCGCAAGATATTGAAGCGGTGCCGGTTGCGGCGTATCGTAGATGTACCGCTGATGGAATGGTGGCGCCGCCTGGAACGGTTGATGAATTGTCGGCCCGTACGGTGTGGTAATCATTTGTATGGGATTAGGCGCCAACAGTGGCTGTCCAGTTGCGGCGGCCACCTGCATCTGCGAAGCACCGACTGGAACTAAAAAATGGTACGCGAAAAGGCAAGAAAAAGAAGTAAAAGCGTTACTAACGTTCAAATGCCGACACTTGCGCCTTCTACAACCCGGGAGGGAAGTGAAAAGCGTAGTGACGGTGAAAGAAGTGAAGGTTTCGTTGGATTTTCTTGCGTACAAATGTCATTCCGGTAGCTACCTTGTCGGCCATTGCGGATGCGCGTCTGCTGTGCCACCTGTTGGTGTTGCTGGGCGGTTGAGAAAGAGGACGGATTCACCACATACGACATCACGAACTGCTGCGGAATGACATGCGGTGATGGTGGCTGGAAGGAGCCCGGCGTTAACGCGGCTGGGCCCGGCGTTTGCGGCGTGTGCGGGCTAGAAGACGTGTGACTTTTCAGTGGGCGTGCGAAATAAGGATTACCATTAATGATACTTATGTTACTGTTAGTGTTTGGTGGGCTAGCGGTAGCAGAACGGTAGGTTATAGAGAGTTTTAATTATTAATGGCATATTGTTTTGTTTTTTTTTTTTGCATTTCAATATTCGATTGTTCATGGTTTTCATTCGTACGATTTTGCGGTTATGCGGGTTTTTGTTTTGTTTTTTTTTTAACAAAGATTTCAAGACGATGGTGGTCGTGGTAAATTTGGTTTCGTTTGATTTTGGTTTTGTTTGGTTTTTCCCGAATTGTAATCCAGACAGACACGCGCGCAGACAGTTGGGTGTTGGTGGATTGGGCACATATTTGGCACGGGCACATGTGAGGATGTGATTGATGGTTGTTGTGATGGTGGTGGTGATTGTGGTGATCATGGTCGTGGTAAAAAAATTAGTGTGTTAAAAAAGGGATTTTTATTAACATTATTTGAAGATGGGAAGCAATATCGAATTTAAATACACTAGGCAAAATTCACACGAAACGAAAATCATGAATAAAATTAACAGCATTAACATAAGAAGATAGGCATTAAAAGATGTAAAAATAGGTTACGATTAATGCATTCCAAAGCAGTCATGCAAGTTAGTGTTAGGAAAAGTTTAAAAATATTTATAACGAAGAATTAATGTTGTAATAATGAAATGTAAATGAACTAAAAACTAAGTTAAAAAAAATAACAGCATAAGTGTAGTACTCCTCACTAGTGTCGGGTGCATCAGATTCAGAAGTCATGAATCTGAATGACTCTTCCAGAAATATTCATTAAAAAGCAGCATACGCTAATTCCTCAACGGTATATGAGTTGTTTGTGGGAAGGAATACACTTATTTCGAATACAGCTACAGTATCAATTAAAATAAGCTAGTAAATTATAAAGCAACATAATGTTTAACATGATTGGGATTTGTGCTAATGAACTCTGGGTTTAACGTTCTACTGAGCAAAAGGATTTAACCCTCCCTAATTCCCTTTGGGTTCCTCCATCAAATAATCCTTCTTTTCTCCACCGTAGCCGTAATTACAATGCGATTTTTGTTTGGTTGGGTGAGGGATCAGGGAATGGTAAACCTTCTGCTTGTAAGAATCGTTCATGCTTATATACATTCACACATTCACGTGCACAACAACATCGACTACGTACAAAACCGGCCATAATAGTACATACCGTGATGGATTGGGAGTGCTTGGGCTGCGGGGAGTAAATGGTTTCGCTGCCGGATTCAATGTGAACACCTTCTTCGGGGCCGTACCAGGCTTCTGTTCCCCGCTGGCACTTCCATTGGCGGGCGTTCCATCGGGAGTGCCAACGCCATTCGCATTACCGTTCGGTGCAGCACTAGGCGTTACGCTACCAGCGATTGCATTCTGACCACCGGGGCCCGTTACAGTGGGCGCACCGCCAGGAGCACCACCGACATGATTCGTTTGCGGTTGCTGTTGCTGGGGCGGCGAACCACCAACAACTACCGGCTGCTGTTGCCCTGGTTGCTGCTGTACGACCGGAGGAGGTTGCTGTACCAGGTGTGGCGACTGGGAGGACAGCTGTGTCGGTACCACCACCATGCCCGAAGCGGTTTGCGAGGCTTGATTTTGTTGCTGGTTCAATGGTGCTGCCTGGGGTGGTGGCTCACTGTGCGGTGCCGATACCACCATTTTGCCCTGCTGCTGGCTGTTAACCAATGGGGGCGAACTGTCCAGTGATGGTGGCGATGTGTGGTCGGGTTGTTGCTGAGGAGGAGGCGCCTGTTGGACTACGACGTTGTGCGAGGGTGGCCCTTGCTGTGGCTGCTGTTGTTGCTGCTGCTGTGGAGTCGGAGGTGGCGGTTGCTGATGTACGTTTGGCATCGGCGGTTGCTGCTGGGGCGGGGCCAGTTTAAAGTCTTGCCCGAACTTGCGCAGATTGTCAATTTCCATGTCCCGATTCCGAACGACAACCGTACGTTGGGGTTGGGGCGGTGGTGCCTGCACCTGTGCCTGCTGTTGCTGTTGGGGTGGCGGTGGTTGCTGTTGCTGCACCGGCGGTGGCATTGCCATAGGATGCTGCTGAATCACGACATGCTCGGCTGGCACAACATTCGGCGGTGGCATATGCGGCGGCACAACAGCGTGATGTGGATGGGCCATATGCATCGGTGGCTTTGTCGACATGGGCTGCATCTGGCCAGGCATCTGTTGTGGGTTAAGAGATGGCGGTGGCTCACTGTACGTCACTTGCGCCGGTGCATTCGCGTACTGCCTTACTCCACGCTGTGGAAGAGGCTTTTGGTTGCTATTTACATTCATATTGCCACCAGCACCACCGCCACTTCCTGGTGGACCGCCGGCCATATCACCTCTACCGTCGCCATTCATTTTATTCGAGTTCATAACCGACGGTTGGCCATGTTGCGGAGTTGGTTGCTGTTGTTGTTGATGTTGCACGTGCCCATAGGGCGATTGATTCGGGTGCATGCCATACTGAGGACCAGGCGGATGACCCATACCCCCACCACCACCACCGCCGCCGCCGCCGCCGGCGCCATGTTGCTGGCCGCCAGGTGGAGGTTGTTGCTGTTGTTGTTGTTGCTGCTGCTGCTGTGACATCATCTGCCCGTAACTGTTCTTGTGCGGAGCCTGTGGGCTGGGCGGCTGTTGTTGCTGCTGCTGTTGCTGTGGCGTCACCACTGCTGGACCTCCGTTATTGTTGTTACTGTTGGCCAGGGACGGGCTGCGAACCACCAGCTTGCCTCCAGGCTGTCCCGGTTTGCGCTTCGCCGGTACTATGTACTTCGTGTTCGAAGGCATCGCCGTATTATTGTTATTGTTGGTCGAATTGCTTGTATTGTTCGTAAGGTTATTGTTTCCGTTACTATTACTATTTGCTGCGTTACCACTGCTGTTGCTGACCACGCTGTTCGAATTCTTATCGGTAGCAGCACCGCCCGTGCCCTGTTGTGTGGCGGCTGGCTGTGGGCTGGCGTTACTGTTCGGACGGACGACCGCTGCAAAGGCGGCCTCTTCGTCACCGTTCTCGATATCGATGCGCTCCTTATACACCGGATTGTTCTCTATCTCGTTGGCAATCTTTTCCGCCTCCTGCTCCTGCACCTTAAACTCTTCGCTGTCTTTCTTTTGAATTTGAACCGTGTACCCGGACAGGGATTGATCGAACGTAGACTGCACACCGTACACCTGTTCGTTCTTCAGGAACATATCATTCACGTCCCAACCTTCGGCGTTCGAGTCGAGCTCGAGACTGTGCTCCAGGGATTCACCATTCACATCGCCACTCTCGTCCCACGGTTCGAGCACTCGATCCTCCAGCCAGTTCGTGCCGTTGCAGCGCGAAATGGCCGTATCGGTTTTGAATGTATCTCTCGTCGCGTCCTCCGGATCGACGTCCTTCGCGGCCAGCGTCACTATGTCGTTCGGTTTGAAGATCAGTCGATCGACGAAAGATTCTACGATAATTTTTGGCTTCTGGTCGGATCCGATCTCAACGCGATGTGCCATTTCCAGCACAATCTAAAACAAGAAGGTGTCGTTAGAGTGTAACGCACAAATGCAACCACCGTCATCAAACCACATGCTTACCTGAAACTGTGAGGAAAATGTCCTGAACACTCCTTCGTATATCTGACCGGCCGGTGTTTGTATCTGGACAATATTGCCTACATGCGATGTGGCTGCATGCATAAACGGAGCATTGTTGTAAATGCCGTCCGCTTGAATTGAACGTTGCCTCTGGGTCCTGCGAATTGGAAGCATTTGGAAAACATTCGGTTAAGTACAATATCACGCACAGTTGGAGTGATTATTCGATTAACATTAAAACGGAACTAGAAATATTCTTAAGTACCATAAGCTTAATGCGCTGCAACTCCATGTTCGTACTGCTGTAGCACTGATGCAATTTAGAATAAATGTATCACAGATGTATTCTCTCCCAACGGTTGAAACAAGCGCAGTATAATTTGACTATTTAAACAGCCGCACAAATCACACACCCATACAATGGTGTCAGTCCCACCAACAGCCAGTTTTCACCGGAGAGCTGGGTTCCACTCGATCTAGCGACGACAGCAGAACTGAGTCGACCGTTTCTCTCACCATTGCACTGCACACACAACGGCTGCATCGAAATGCAGTTTTTGCGTCGTTCGGTTTGCCATTTACCCTACTTCATCGCTCATCGCCATTGTTCACACGGGTAGCAATATATTCACCGTTTTCGCTAGTATAGTGTCCTAGTTATACACTTTTGGTAAAATGAAGATTCGCTCAATGATCTGAAGTATAAAAATGCCAATGTTGTATGCTCCTCTCATTACCCACACCGAGTCGGAAACAAACAGAGCTTTGGTCCACAATTGATCTTATCTTCTGGCCACTGGTTCATGAGCACAATTTCTTTAGTTTCAAATAATTTCTCCTTACAGATAGGTTTGAGATATTCTGTTCAAAAAGCAAAAATCCAAACGGTTGGCCTAATGGAAAATTTCTAACTGTGCCCTAAAGGGATCGCAACTATAATGTGCATAGATTAATCCATACTTAATAAATCCAATCCTCATCGGCGGTAATTTATTTTAAAAAAAACAATCAAATCTAAACTAACTCTAAATTGTTCGTCTTGAAAAAATGTAATAATACATCTAAATAGTTTCAGTAAATTAACATTAACAGAAACACGCGCACCTTGTACATCCACCTTAATAATCGTTTTACAAATTTCAGAATACTCGCCGCAAGCGAACTACAAGTCGTGAAGGGAAAATACATTTTCTTTTCACTGCCGGCGAAAGAACACAACCTACAAGATGTATGGGGAGAGCCGGGGTAGGCCCAAAACCGAGAAGTGTCGCAAGTAAAGCCAGGCCACCAGAAGTAAATTGAACTAAATATAAATTCTAGTCCATTGTGTTTCACTTTTTGCTCAATAGGCATTAGCGTTTCCTTGCGAATTAAACGCACGCACGTACCATGGGCAATTGTGCTACGGAGACAAAACACGCACCAAAGACGCCTTGTCGTCTTACCCCGGGTGTCTCGGGTGTCCCGGTACGGAGTCGCATTGCTGAGTGGCTGAGGCCGGTGAACTAAAGGAAAATCAACGTCACGCCAAGTTGTGGACAGAGTAATTGGTGAAGAAATGAATCCACGGTTTTATCTGTTCCTTTTTTGCTTTGCTTTGGGAAAACTATTTTTATTTATATCACACTATTACACTCGGTAATACTTTTACCAATAATTGTGAAAGTGATGTTGCATTGTTGGAATTCCTGCGCTCTTGCCGAATTCCAGAGCAATGGTAATTTGGTTACCAAGATACTAAAGATATACTGAGATCGCATACATAAAGAAAAACTAGAATACTAATTTCACTTTAGATACGAAAAAAAAAATCCTTTCGTGTACCCATGACGAATGATGGGGGCAAAAGGGAGCAGAAACGAATGTCCTAGTATCGCGCATTGTGTGTACACAGCGCACCAAAATGCGAAGAAAACAAAAGAAATGCAATTTTCCCCCATTTGGTGAACAGTAGGCTATGCTTTTGGTAAGTTTTTTTTCTACGTTTTTTCGCACACACTCCCCCCCCCCCCCCCCCTCCCCCCAACTGCACATACACACAGGAAAGTTGCTCTTTTGCTCTCCCGTTCGCACTCGTTTGTGTCTCGTCCCAATTCTTTCTTCTGCCACTGACTCACACACGCACACACACAGAAAAGCAAATGTCTTATGATTTTTTTTTCACCGGGCGGAAAATGGTGAAAATTTTCTCCATGCAAACACACTCACACACACACACACGCGCGCGCGGAGCACGGGTCGTCCTGATGTCGCTAGTGGTTGTAGGATCATAAAACGGGGTCAAACACACCAAACGGAACACTGTGTTCGGTAGTGAGGGACCATCTTTTTCGGGCCATCACCAAACTACCACGAACAGCAAGATGTCTCTAGCGTTGTTAAAAGTTGATTGATCGAATCTCTGCGTAAGTACATAAAAGCTACTTCGTCGTGCTATCCGTGGTTTTTCACCTATTGTTGCCCCCAACACAAGAGGGAGCTGTTCGTCACCGCAAGGAACCGACCTTTTCCCCCGGTAGTGCACATTTGGCGAAGTTGCAACTTCGAATGTAATAGTGGGTATGATTTTTTTGTTGATGATAAAAAAGAAGGAGTAACAGAAACACTCGCTTAAGGAAAGCTCAACAACGTTGTGAAGGAGCAGACCGATTGCGACTAAATGGACGAAGCGATGAAGATTTCCCTCGTTCGGTACACAACCGTGCACGACTCTCTCGGGCCCGGTGAGGCGATCTCGCATCGTCCTAGTCGCTCTTTGTGATGATGGGATAGATGGTGGCAAAGGGTCCGGTGACGGGGTCTTTGGTACGGGGTCCTGGCGTGTCCGTCCGACTGTGTGGATGTTTATGGTGGATGTCTGACACTGTGTGTGAGTCGGAAAAGTGCCGCGAGAGCGAGAAATTGATCTCCCTTTGTGTGCACAGGGCCCTTTCTCTCTCTCTCTGTCTCTCGCGGTTTGGGAGCAATAATTTAATGGTTGGAGGTTTTTCCGAAAAGAAAAACCGGTGAACGGCAATTTTGGACGGTGAAATTCTGCCGGTTTTGAATGAAAAGCTTGGTGATGTTTCACAAAACTTAGAATTCCTGAGGATCACATGGAGTCGCCTGGTTGTTCCAAGAAGACAAAGATGAGCGAGATGTAAGTAAGCTTATTCTAAAAAAAACTTTAATGATTGTCTTTCGATATACGATATACGAAATGTTGTTTCAACCATATAAATAGCGAAATGCTCCATTATCTCAATAAGATAAAATGATGAATGATTTTCCTCTCTATTATCAGGACTGGTGAATTTTACCTTTCTTCTCTTTATTATGCACGAAACTAGAGCACCCGATCGGTTTTTCCGAGGGCTGTTCGAACTCCCGATGCTATCGGTACCCACCACCAGGATGGAACCCCTTCTTTCGCTCGGTTTGCCACACCAGACACGCTTGTTCTCGACCAAGTCCAGCGCACAAAGCAAGCCATGCCTACTACTAGACTGGTGGAAAATAATGCTGCAGACGACATATATGAAGATAAGGGCTTTCTGCGGAAGGGGGATGAGATGTGTAGTGGGGACAAATAGGAGACAAAGCGGTTGGTGGGGAAGAAAATCCAATCAATAAAAAGGAAGCAGCAGTAGACCCGTAGACACAACCTACTAACACACACACGCTCGCACCCCACAGTAAAGGGGAAGCGTGAGAGGGTGGTGGTGGAGCGGGGGAACGCATTGCACATTTTTCATCACCCTTCCTATAGCACGTTTCGGTGGCGGGGTGGTGTGCGCGCGTGTTTGTGAGTTGGTGTCGTGGGCCACAACGCTGCCTTTTGATATGTTTGGCGATTTTCACCGAGAGGATTGTGCATATTGTTCTGTTGGTGTGCGTAACACTACCTCTACTAGGCACCACACACCACCACGACTACCCCACTCCACGGTACACCACATGAATCATGAGTCAGTGAGTTTGTGTGTGTGTGTGTGTGTGTGTGTGTGTGTGAGTGCGTGTTTGGTTGTATGCGTACATGTCATAAATGCGTTTCATATGGTTTCTAGGACGCAATGCAAATAAATGCATCGCCGCCATCTCATTCTCTCCGTCATTCATTAGGTTCCTCGCGTATCAGGTGCCTTTCATTCATTTATTTTTCATCCACCACACAATGGAAATCATCTGTAGAGGGTTTTGTAACAAAAACAAACCATTACAAAAATAAAAAAATAAATAACGAGCAAGACAATTTTTTAGTCCGATGGAAGGAAAATTACGCATCAACAATGTTGAGATGTGTTTTGTATTTTTCGTGACGCAGTTTCGCGTTACTTCTAGCACGCAAATATCCTGCGACTATTGTAGAATAACCCCCTTTTGAGGAAATCTACTTGCTAGATTTTTATAGTTGTAAGATCTTTTTCTTTTCCTTATAAGGCGGTCACTCGTATTCTTGACGGTATCTTGTCCAAAGAATTATTCACACACTGCGAAATTGGCGATTGCCTAATCAGCTGACCGGTACACGGCCATTATGAGTCACGCGCAAACACCCAAAAGGGAGAAGGTAACGTAAAATCAAACAGTGGAGTTAATCGCAACAACGCAAAGATTAGATTATTGCACCGAACCCAGCAAATTGTTCGGGGTTGGTTAAGAATGTTACCCACTCAATCAAGGCATGAATAACCGTAAGACAGCTTCTTTGTTTATGGTCGGAGTAGAGGTTAGAGATAAATGAGAGATATCTCTTGCAGGCGCTTCATAAAACTGGGCAGGCTACAATTACCTGCAGACAAACGGGACAAAATGACGTAATTTAAGATCTAAATGCGCTTACCTGGCCGGACCGGGGCGAGTTTTGTTGCGCTTGCTCATTTCGCTGTTATCGTCCGAGCGGCTCAAGGAGGAGCCTTCTCTATGGCTTCGCGTCGGGACTGGAATTTTGACTAACTTTTCCTGCGCGGGAGACCTTTTTCTCCCTTCGCTTTGCTGCTCGCTGCACACACTCACGCACGCAAACACTTGATCGTTGAATGCAATAGGGTTCAAACGATCTTCAGGGAGTTATTAGTAACGATGAGCTAGTTTTGCTGATTTTCCTTGTTTTTCACCACGGTTTGCTGCACACCGATGTCCTTACGCCGTGACGCTAGCAAAAAATACAGTATGTACACACACACACACACTTACAGTGTATATCTATATACAAACTAAAGCACACACGCATACACGACTGACTTAATCGGCGATGCTCTGCTGCTAAATCACTTCACGCACTCTTCAACGGTTGGGGGTATGCTTAGCTTTTTTTCACCCCTTGCGCTGTATGCCGCTAACTTCCTTTCCCCTCGCTGGCTATCACGTTCTCTTTCTCTCGCTAAATGCACTTAAACCTGACTTATCGTTTGTGTATGCGCCTTCTTGCCCTGGATCGACTAATGCGCGCTTTTCAAGCCAAAACTACTTGCGGTTTCGCTGTCAGTAGTAGGTATGTACCTTCTTGTCGTCTCCAACAGTCGATTCTTTTATGTAACCAACTGACACAACGCACGAACGAGGGCGAAGGAACGAAAAAAAACAACACGCTATGCTGCCGCTGCTTCAACTATTGGCACCCGTTGCCGTGGCAAGAGAGTTATATCGCGGCACACTACGTATATGCTGTCAATTTGACGCGCGTGACTTTCCCTTTGCTATGGGGAGCTGCTGGCTGCTGCTGCTGCCTGTTGGCTGTGTGCGAGCTTGGAGGAAAATCTTCGGGTTTCTCTTTCGTCGCTGCCTACTATGGCTACTTCTTCGCTGCCGTCCTTATCTCACGCTTGTGCCCGTGCCCGTGGAAGACGACGATAGGTTGCATCAGCCCTCAACTCACGCACTTCCACCTTGTACCATGATGGGTCAAGAATTCGTGCGGAATGCGGGGATGGTGGGCTTTTCGCGGGGTGAAGAAAAACGCGTGGAACAATCGTGGAACACTTTTCCACCCTGTGTTTCCGGAAACGGTTTGTTTTTCTCGAGTAGCTCCGGCTCGATGAAGATTTCTACGCTTTGCGTTAGATGTGTTCGCTTTGCAATGACACTACAGCCGAATGGCGTTGTCAACGGGGGACTCCTGTGTGCCGAATACGCACTTTCTCTCGACTCCCTTCCCTTCTTCCCTTTAACGGGCAATCCTTCGCATTGGTGTGGTTTTTACTCGAAGCATCTGCACGACGACGACAACGTGATGCCAGAGTGCGTTTCGCTTTGTTTTGCGACGATTGCAATCGTTGATCGCCTCTTTCCCGGCCACACACAACACACACACACACACCGATTACGGTTCGCTGATGGTGTGATGATGGTGGCAGCCACAGATCCGTCGTTTACCCTTTACTTTAGTGTTTACCACAATCCTTTAGCCGCGTGCCGAATCGTAAAGGTTGCAACCACGAAATCACCACGGGAACTCACAGAAAAAAACGGAACACCGTCACCGATTAGGGACGTCGAAATGGCGCTGGGTGTTTGAGATGCAGTGGGGAAAACGGCGCTCTACACGAAAAACACACACTTGGTTTCGTCGACGGGCGGGTTGTTTTCCACCGGAGGGAAACGGCCCAAAAACGTTGCCGTATTCCGACCGTTCACTGTGCGCTAACAGTTTTCCTTGTTGATTTGCGCCTAAATTCGCGATTATTCGATTACGCTTTCAGCAATACAAAGACTCTATGAACAAGAGTTGGCTGCTACGGTGCCAAAAAACGGAGGAATGAAATGAATATGCCACAGTCTCGCAGTGCAAATACGACGCGGGGATGGTACGCACACAGCCAAGCATAAAAATGGCGCCCCGTGGCATTGTGTGCGTGTTTCGGCTGTAAGTGAGAGCGGGAAGATGCTTATTTAGAAAGAGCGCACCGATACGCCCGAATGCCAATGCTAGGACCTACGGTTATAAACGTAAACCGAGCTTTGACAGCTGCCGGATTACCAATTTCGGCCAAATATAAAAAAAAATCGATTTTTATGCGCTTTTCCCGATTGAATATAGACTTACGTAGGATTTCTTGTCTCATCACATTATAAATTCTTGCATTATGATAAGCGTTTTCATTAGAATACTTATTTCAAAGATCATTTCGTATTTGGTTCGAAGGAAAACAATGACAGGCAACACTGCCGTGTATTCATAACCAAACTGTCAACAACACATGTGTTTTTGTGCGGCTAAAAGCGGTAATTGTTGATAGTCGAAAAATAGGGACAGTTCGTGTTTCTTAAGACTACAAATTTGTGATATTTTCGATTAGTTGCAAATATGAAACGGAATGGAAGCATAGTTCTTACGCCAAAAAAGAAACAGAAGCGCAAGGAAGTGGAAACAGAGGAAGAGGAAGATCGCCTATCCCAAAGCGAATCTGAGCAAACCGTACAAAGTGACGATAATACAGATGATAGTTTAGCAGATTTAAGTGAAGAAGAACAGGCAACTGATGAGGACACTGAGCAGGATCCGGATGAGGAAGAGAACGCCGAAGAGTCGGACAGCGCACCACAAGAAACAGACGAGGACAATAATGATGCACATAAAGAGGACAGTACGCAGAATAACAGCGGTGATGAAGATGACACAGGAAACCGTACACCATCCAAGAAACAAACTATTATCGGAGGCAAGGTACATCGTGTAACACCTATACTAAAGAAAACGAAGAGAAAGGCTGGCGTCGTCTATATTTGTTCCATCCCAAAGCACATGAATGTGACTATCCTCCGAACGTTGCTTGAACCGTTTGGCGAAATCGGGCGCATTTATCTTCAAGCCTTTCGGAAAGGTACGTACCAATTGCTTTATAACGTGTCAATGAAACTAAAATGATATCTGTCAAATTTCAGATGGCAAGGTACGGTTGAAAACTGCACAGGGTAAACGTGCTATGGTACAGTACACCGAGGGTTGGATAGAATTCCTTGATAAGCGTGTTGCAAAAGCCATCGTTCCGATGCTGAACATGCGACCGATCACCAACAAGAAAAAGTCTGTCTTTCGGGACATGATGTGGAACATGAAGTATTTGTCCGGATTTCAGTGGGTTCACCTGAACGAACGGCTAACGTATGAACGGGCAGTGGCCAAGGATAAGATGCGTGAACAGATTCAACAGATTCGAAAGGAAGTTTCGTACCACGAAACCAAGGTGCATCATAAAGAGATTGCACTTAAGAATGCCGCTAGAGAAAAAAAGGAAAAAAAGGCAAAGAATAATGTAATATAAAATCAACTCATACTCTGCTATGTATCTTATATTTTTATGTGCTTTCTGTGTGTGTTTTTTAGAGCTGTGATCATCTATACTACTGAATGAGGTCCAATGCATCCGAAAGTCGTAAATCAAATTTCTTATCAACGGGTTCTTTTTAACAAGATAGCAATAAAAGGACCATGGCGTAAAAATAAGTTCTATTCGTGGTTCGTAGTGGTTTAACTTAGTAAAAAGCTAAATATAAAAGCTGTAGTCTAGTTTAATTGGTAATAAAATTCATTATAGCAGAAATATGTTCAAATTTTGCTAATTATACGCTAATTTTCTTTAGGCGCAAATAAGTCTAATAATGGAAACTATTCCCATCAGTCGATACATATATTAGGAATTCCACAAATAAAAACTCTTTCGGTCGCCTTACTATTGATTTCACACGATGTATAAGTCATCTCGAGTAACTTTTTTGTAATGTATCATTCATGTAGCTATTTTTGTAATAAGGTCTTTCACACACTTTCAATAGTCTTCCTTCGAATCAGCATTATTCGCAGTGTTAATATGTTCAATTCAACCCATAACCGAAGCATCCGTTCCCTACGCATATGCTCGCTTAATGCTCAACGATTATATCCTTATCATGCACAACCATACGGAGCCCGAAAAGCAAGGAACGCTTTGGACCAGGCGTAAATCTAATTTTCCTTGCAATTGATAGGAAAATGCAATCAGGCGGAAACCAATCTCCTCCGCGAGAGAATTCAGCTGTGGTCGGGTTCGGGAGCTCGACTAAACGTTTAGTACAGTTTGAAATGTCCCCAACGAAGGTTGATGCCCGGAAGGAGGAATCGGATCTGAGTGCTAGCTTTCAGGATCTCTTGGATGCAATCAAAAAGGTGCAACCATCCGACCGAGCACTGCACGATGCATTTGCACCGGTAAGGAAACGAATTTGGCGCAAATGGTGCCTGCGAAGATTATCGGCCGTGGTGTGCTTAACGGCCATATGTTTGGCGGTGTGTTACGTCCCGAGTGTAAATTGGCACGTGACGGCGATTGGACGTTTGTGCATGATAGAGCTGCTACCGTACTGGGACTGGACACCACTTTATCGTGACAAGTGTTTGATAGCGAAGGCGAAAGAAAGCACCGCAGCGAAACAGTTTGAACCGACCGCTTCTTTTCCAGACGATTGTGTGGTTTGTCGAAACTATGGTAAGCATCGTGTGAAGTGGAGATTGTGTTCATTTATGGGTGTATTATAATGATACCGTTTTAAACGCAGGAATGGTACCAGTGCGTCAGAACGTAACCTACGAAACTTTATACCGACACCATCTGATGCGTAACGTACCAACCATCGTGTCCGATGTTTATCCGCCTTGGTACGAGCAAAAGCGTTACGGTGCCGACTGGGATAGTTTCTTGAACGATTTGGAAGAATTATTGCTGGGGAATCCTTGCGATTTCCGCACGAATCTACTCTTCAAGCCGAGCTTTGCCAAGACGCCAGCTTTAGCGCGTATGGTTGATCTACTTTCGGACGACATCAATCACGGATGGTTTGTACAGCTGCGGAACTGTGCCCTGCGTACCATTAAGAAGACGCGAACCATGTTCACGAAGCCTTACTTCTACGCCACCCATTGGGAACCGCCATATACTAACTGGGTTCTACTATCGCGCGCATTCCAAGGTACCTTGGAAATGACACCCAACATGGCAGGACTTGTGTTAGTACATCAGATGCGATCAAGCTTAAGTGTCATCCTTCGACCACGTGGGGAATGTGAAAATAGCTGTCGGATGCTTTCGGTAACGCTTCAGGAGCGACAATCATTTATATTCTCGACGACACTGTGGAACTTTAGCTACATACCTACAGATGGCAACGCAACTGCAGTAACATTCATTACGGAAACGTACGAAAATGTGTGATGAGATGGATATCGTACAGGAACTCATAAAGCATAAAGCACATTTTATACATTTTGAATATAATCATCACACCAATATGAATGAATAAATACACAAGTAAGCAAACGAACAGAAAAACAAATGCCACAATTCGATTCAGTAATGTTTAGTTGATTTATTCACATCATTGGTTCCCAGTGTAGTTTTATCAGCTATATTGGTTTCATATAATAACATTTGTATTCTTCTTAACAATCATTGCAATCATTCGTTTTCGTCGTCCAAACCATCGGTCCGCTCTGTGTTTTTTTTTCTGAGGTGTTCTTGAGAGATGGTCATATGAAGATGTCAAGCCGTTTACAAATCTAATGCTTTTTTTTTGTAAAATGTAAAAGTTGTCACCCTATCGTTCGTGAGTGACGGGTAGGGCACAAAGAACTGATGCGTTCAAAGTGTAAAAATTTTGCTGGGAAGTTTGGAGCGAAAAAGTAATGAACGGTACGATTAGGAATGTTGCTCTGGTAAGCCACGAGACGATAGTTTTCTGCTGGATGTTGAACGAAAGTTGAAGAAGCGCTTGTATTTGCTTAATTGGTAACAGTTTCGCTTTTACCTAGTGGCCGTTGATGCTGTCATCTTTCTTGTTAACCTTTCAAAATACGACACAATGTATTTGGGAAACAGTAACATACGCATGGGTACGTCAAGACGTAGCACTTGCTGGCATTTTCTGGCCAGTCTGCTGCAGTCAAGGCCATCTGCTCTAGGGAGGGGAAAACATATACCGCTTAGTGTGCTACACACTGTAGAGAGTATCGAGTGTTGGACATATGTGCTTGCTTGCTGATCATTAAGCCTGAGAGTACGGAAAAGCAAAGATGCGGGAGCGTGAACTTCTGTGTGTTAATAGACAATATCGATATTATTTATTGGCAGAAAAGGATTAAGTAAATTTTGAGCAGAATGATTGAAGAAATGTATACGAGTTCCATTAATTTCTTGAGATTGAAGCTCCAAATAATAGCTTTAATGTATTGACGTCCAAGGGACATGGGCAAGAGAAATAGGTTAACATTCAAACTGCACAACTCACACAAAAATGGAACGACCATTATGTATGTTTGCGCATGTCTGTTTCATTGTCCTCCGGTGACTTGAACCTGAGCACTATGGCTACTTCACGAATACAGCATAGAATGTAGGATCGTTTCGCGTTCTTTTCATCGGATCTTCCGCACAAACTTACGTGACACACGATTGTATGGTGAAAGAGGGTGTCGTGTAGTGTCGTGTACGTTTCTGTGGCTGTGGAGGTACGTGTGGTGATGGTGGTTGTATGCGTGCGTGTCTGAGTGTGTGTGGATCTGCATCAATTCCCGCGCGCGCGTTCCCTTTCTATGCCAATCTGCAATCGTTCGGTCCTAAAACACGGGGGGAGGTTTGAAAATGGACTGTAAACAGGTGTAAAACGTTAAGCGATTGTCATTGTAGTGTTTTGCCGATGGTTGCAATGGGTTATTGTTATGACTCTTTTTCATTAATAGTAGTATGTGCATGTACGTAAAGTATGGCAAGTGCGAAGAAAACACAAAACGGGAAAAACGATAAAATGCAGCGCATTCTCGACCGGCAGCTAGTACGGGGATGTAGTTGACGGAAAAAGCAGACAAGCCGCTCGCACAATCAGTCCTGATGTGATCTGCGACTACTGGCAACATAAAATGGTCGAACGTACGTTCGGGAATGTCAGCCATTCGGAAGCGAAACGGCGGCGAAATTAATGCTAGTAGTACTAACAATTAGATATGTACTTACGATTTGTGAGAAAAAGAATGTATTTTTAGTCGATACGTAACCGTGCGTAACGCGTTATGGGTAGTATAAGTAGTCCGTAGTATAAGAAGATACACTACATCACGTAATAGACGTCCATGTTTGGAGGTGGAATGCAGCGCGTACGAGAAAGGATTAGGCGAGACGAAGCGAAACGAATACTAATTTCTTTCGGTTACGGCGAATTCAATTTTGGCTAGTGTTCACCACCACGCTCGCATCCTGTACGTGAAGGTGTGTGTGTTTGAGGTGTTTAGTGGAGGTGTTTAGTGAACGATCACCTGCGGTTGTTCCGTTTCTACATGAATGGAGTCTGTGTGACAGTGTCGGTACGATTGTTTGTGTATCGGCAAGGTGTATGACGCTGAAGGTGACAGTGGGCCACTGTGTGTGTGGAAGTAGTTTTATCAGTAGCATACTAGTAGTAGTACCAGTAAGAACGCCATCATCTCATGTGCGTTTTCACTTGCGTATGATCATGCGTTCTCTTTTATTTCGTACCTTTTTCTTTTTCATTCCACGGAAAACAATAAATGTCATTGTACGCTGGACCGTACGCTGTCCTTCACGTGCTACAATAATGCTCGACGTACCTACGTAATGCTGTAGATTTTACTGTATGGTTCGCAGAATGGAACGCAGGAGATAGCCTTCATTTTGTTTATGTTTGGCCCGTTTAGGTTCATTCATTGTGTTCATCGCGATGAACGATCCTGTGGCGCCCTCTATACATTTTTTGACTCTTTCCTCTCTTGTAGACTGTTTTGTTTTCTGCTTTTGTGTTGTAAGTGTGGGAAGATTGCTTTCAGAAGATTGTTTCATACTTGCTGTATTATTTTCACGAGATTTGCGACTAATCTACTGTACTGTGCGAACCGAACGGATGTTGGGTAACTTAGCATGCAGCCTTATCGTACGTCCTAGCGCCCAAAAGTAGGCTAAATTTAGCCGTATGACCGTTTTTTTATAGTGTTTGGACTGGATTGATGTTAAATATTATTAGAAGCAATAGAGATTGTGTATAGATGTGTGTCTGTGTGTTTTCTTCTCTTGTGGGAACTGTTGTTGTCACTGTTGTCTTACGTTATTTTATTCCTGTTCCCACCTCAGAGCGGAAAGAAACAATACTATCCGCGGTAAAAGGATATACTAGACCTGCGTCCTTTCACGTCCTTTCTAGCGTCCTGTCACCTTCACCAAATACTCCCTTCCTTGCTGCGTTAGCCCTTCTGTTTATGATCAGCATTATCGTCGGCGTTTCTCGTGTTAATGAATAAGTTTTCAATAATTTATTAGTTTTTGTTGTAAATATGTTCAATTTAATTATGGTGGGTAAACATTTGTGGTCGTTTTTTGTGTTTTCCTTTCTTGTGTGTTTTCATTTGTCACCTGCGTGCACATGCCAACTCGTGCCGCACATGGCCGGTACACCCTTCCTGGTCACTGTACACAACACTGTCACGGTTCTATGCTGTGGCTGTCGGTCGCTTTTATCGACGGCGTTCGAATGATTACTGCTAATAGTTTTTGTTTTCTTCTTTACAGTGCCTACTATTAACCTGGGTAAAGCGGCAAACAAAGACGTCCATGAGCGATCGTCCTAGTTTGGTTGTTATTTATGCGTTGATATTATTGTTACCTTTTTTTCTCGCTGTTGCCACGGTGTACTGTTTCTGTTATTGTTTCTGCTGTCTCCGTACGATAACGTATGCTATGTTCTGCTAACTCCGCTAATGGCCATCTTCAAGGATATTTGTGTTTGTTCTTCATTAATTTATTTTCACTTTTTATGTACAGGTCTTTTGCTTGTTCCATGTTCGTGACAGTTTGTTTTCTGTTCGCTTTTCATCCCAGTCATTTGCTATTTTTTCCATATATTTATATATATATTTCTTTTGCTGCATCTTCGGCATACCCAAATGTGTTAAATTCAATCAATTTCTTTCTATTTTAGTTTTGCAAGCCATATTTCACACTTCTTAATTGCGCGCATTTGCAAACGCGTCGCATCATTACGAGTGGTTTTTATTAATTTTCCGCTTTTTCTCCAATTAACTATCGCTGGCCAAACAGTTATTAATTACATTCAAAATTTGCGAGCTTTTGGATGAACATTTTTCTCTGAACTCACGGCTATTTGCGTCATTTAACTGCGCTTCTTCAAACATATTTGTAACAACTATCATGTGAATGTGACGAATTTCGGGTCGGTTGACAGCCGATGGAAAAACAGGAATAGCCTTGAACGGTCTCTGCCTCCTATAGGGAAGGGAAAATGGTGAAACATGGAAAATGGAGGCGGAAAAAAAGAGAACGCACCGGATATGGTAAACTTCCTCCGCAGAGCATCGTACGTACAACAATGAATTAACAAACGATCGTGACATCATGATCGAGCACGCTCACGCTTCCCAGATTGACACCAGATCGGCTTGACTCTTCTCGCATGAATTCCGACACGATTCCATTTTCGACTCCCTATGTTCTCTCCTATGTTCCTTTGCTTTGTGTTTGTTCGATTGCAGCATTTGTTTGTTGTTGTTGGATAGCGATAAGGATAAAGTGTTAAAGATTGCTGGGTTGCACAGTGCTGGGATTGTTGTTGCGTCTCTCGGCTCGACATTCAACCGTGGGGGCCTCTTTTTTGCACCTAGCCCTCGTTTTCGCTTCCCTCCTTCCAGTTAAGTTAAATATTGTGCTACAGACGCGCTTATTAAATACATTTACTTAACTTGTTTACCGCCTAAAGTTCTAGTGCACTCGGTAATCCCACCGGTTGGCCGGTTTTGGTTATTGGTGGGCCTCCCTCTATGCTTGACTTTTTGTTGTTTACAGTTTTGTTTTTTTGTTTTTTTTTGTTGCTTTCTCTTTCATCTTTTGTGTTCATTTCTGTAGTGATAGAGTTTGATCTGTTTTCTTTACATAGCTTCTAAACTACTTTTGCGATTTGATTCACGCATTGCGTATCGTTTGGATATTTTCTTTACTTCTTTTCTTTTCTCCGTCTGTTTTTTGCTTAAGGTTGTATCATGCTTTTATGTGTGTTCAATGTATGTGTGTGTGTTTGTTTATGTGTGTAGTGTTTATTAGTTTAATATTATACTTTAACTTATCATTTGTGTTTGCTGGCTTGACGCAATTTACTATTTTGTTCGCTTGCTAGACATTTCGTGAAACAGCACTTAAGAGAAGCATGACGTGTATGAATGACGCGCAGTTTGTTTGATTTATGTTTATACTTTTTTAAGCTTTTCTCTCCTTTTTTGCCTTTTTTTACCTTTCCACCGAACGGAATGCGCGGTACAATGTAGTTGTGGTAATTAAGTGTTTATTTTGTATTTTTTTTTTGCTTTGTTTTCTGTATTTTTATTTGTCCTTCCAATATTTATCCAACTAAGAGTGGGGTGTTTGTTTTTTACTTTTGTCGCTACAATCTCACAATTGAAAATGCCACCTACAGCACGATATGGTCTCCAACAACAATGTTCGCTTTTCCGTTTCCCTCAATGCAATGGAATTTGTATGCCAGTGGTATAATATATGCGTTGGGGAGCAATGGGGTTGGAAATGGGGGTGGGTGGGGGGGATGGAATGATATGGGTTACGATCGCATCTAAATGTAAATATCACCTTGTTTTTATAGCTTCCATTTTTTTTCTCTTTTCATTCGGCTGTTGTCCGATTCGACTCCACTCCCTACGCTAACGGTCACCACTTTTCCCATTATCTAATGCAATGTTTCTTCACTTTCGGTCAGCTTGTCTGCTACTATCGCGCTCCTAATTGTACACCGAGTCCTTGCAGTTAAGAGCATGTGTGTATAGCGGCATATGTATGTGGGTGTGTGTGTGTGTTAGTCGGTGTAAACATTTGTTTTAATAATTGTCTGTTATTTTGTTTTTTTTTTTATTTTTTTTTAACAACACTCAACAAGGTTTTTCCTCCTCCGAACACGTACATGCACCACTTAATAGTGTTCTCGGTGTTTGCTGTGTCCTTATGTATGTTTCGGTTTAGTTTCAATTTCTCAAACATGAAGCGTTTGTATGTATACACTGCACGAATGTTAACCGGAATGATTAGCCAAATCGACCGATTGTTTTTTTTTTGTTGTTGTTGCATCGTACCACTCACACATTGTTTTTGCCTTTTGTTTTAGCTAGAATAACAAATAGAATACTTTGTTTGACGAAGAAACGTGTGATTTTATGTTTTTTAGGTTTCTTTTCTGTTTTTTTTTTGATAACGATTAGCTAAAGTTTAATCCCCTTCCTATTACGATACTGCGTTCGCCGTTTTTTTGCCAATGCGCACAATACCCATTACGATTAAAGTGTATTATTATATATACCCTACTATTTTACTCTTTGCTCTCACTTTGCTTAAGTTGTGATTGTAACACTCGTAACGTACGGTTAATACCACACACACAATCTCCTTTGCTTGAAGAAAGCTTACTTACAGTGAACCGAGAATGAAAGAACCATGAAATAAAACCAACGGCACGACAAATGCTCGGAATGCAAATCAGCTCATAATGCCGGATAATGCACTGTGCACAAGGGAGACGTTCGGGAGAAACTCCTAAAACCTTCCGGAGACACTTCCGTCGATCGCTTCGAAGAGGTAGCGCTTTATAACGATAACGGATACCTCGCCTAGAGGTACTGATGGGTAAAGAATGTGAGTCCAACAGTGGATAACAGAGGCGCGACCCTTTTCTTTTCTCTCGCGGACTACGTCCCTTCACAACATGGCGGTCTGTGTGCGTAAATTTGCAGCGGTAACACTATTAGCTACTAATGTCTATGTATACTTATTTGCTTCTCCGAACCTACGTAACCGTAACCGATAGTTATGCACGTGCTCAAAACGGAACAAATCTTTACCGAATGTGACGAGCGGAGATCGCGAGATTCTCCTATTTTGAACGCCCGCCTTTGAACGATCGACGTGAAAAAAGCACCCCGAAGCTTTTCCTAACCAACTTGGTTTCACCCTAACCGCTTTACTCGGTAACTTATATGTACACACTCGAGCAACGTGTCAAAGCCCGTGAGATGTTCCTAATGGCGTGGGCTGTATGCAAAACACTGCTTCATCTTTTTTAACATTACAACGATCAGGAATGGGGAAATCGTTACTTTAAACAGTACCTAGCATACATGTTTGCTCTCAAGGATGTTGCGAACTTTAAGCCGCCATTTTTGTTTTACTTTCTCGCATAATTTTCCGGGGGTTATTAAGTATTAGAAGCCTCGGGATTGTTTTCCAAAATCTCCAAAATCCAAATTGGAAATCCAGAGTCGTATTGAACATAGTTGAACATTGAATCGAATCCGGGGTTTGATCCGGATTATTCCGACCAGCCAAACAATACACTTGTTCGTTAGTTTAACTACTAACCAACTGATGATAAATCTATTATTTGCAAAGGAACCCGACACGAAACCCGATCCCTTGATCGGTCTTCAAAAGAATTAGTTAGGTATTGTGCATATATATACCAATTGAACGAAGCAGACGAAATAAATCAACAGCGAATACCTTACATTCCGAAAAAGTGGTTGGATTTTTGCAGAATTGTTGTGAAGAAAAAAATAATCAAATTATTGATTCCAAGCGATCATCGAAATCCGAAATCTCTCAAGTTTGACTGTGCACGTGTGCACGTGATAAAAACACGTCTCATTGCTTAACCACATGCTATTAGTTCTGTGTTAAAATCACGATCAAAACGACAGGTCGTTGTAGTGTTAAGTATAGATGCGGGTTCATTTCCGATCTCTAAATCAAGTTTAAACAAATTCAAACAATCTAATGAACCAATATGTTTGCTGGAATATGCACATGTATGTGCGTGTGTCTGAGGGTGTGTGTGTGTATGTGTAGCTATTAAAGTGGACAAACGTTTGTGGTTGCTTACTGGATACCCGGTGAATGGGGGATTAAAATAAGAAACAACTACGCAAACGCTATTGCTACACGTGGTCGCAACATTAGTGTCGGTACTCTATTGATGTTGCTGTTGCCGTGTTCGTTTCGAAACGCTAGTCTTTGCTGTATGTCCTGTGTGTTTCTTTAGTTAATCTCACTAGCTACGGTTGTTAAGGGGGTTTGGAAAATTTCTCTATTGTCGTCCAGAAAAATGCAAAAATACATCGGAGAAGTGAAGAAGAGAGAAAGTTGAGTGAGTGAGCATTGGAAAAGAGAGTGAGATAGAGAGTTCGATTGTTTTCTTCTTCTTCTTCTTCTTCTTCAGCTTGTGCCTGTGTGTATCCTTGTAACAAAGTGATTATTTTTCAATGGCGGGCATTGGCGAGATCGGGCACCGTTCCAACATTTCAGGTCCTGCAACTTCAGGACTACGATCCACACGCACACACTCTCCTTCTTACCGACTAGGCGCGAGCAGGCTTGGATAGCAAGGAACAACAATAAAGCCATTTGGTGAAATGTAGCGCGAATGTGTGATTGTTTGTTTTGTCATTATTTTTTTTTGTTGGGAAGGGTATTATCATTGCTAGCGTTTCCGGTCTACGATCTCACTTCTTTTTTTTTCTAATATTTTTTTTCATTTGTATCGTGTGTGTGTGTGTGTGTGTGTGTGTATGTGTGATAATTTTGAACCGTTTGTGATATCACGAAACATTCGCCAAACCCGTCCAAACTCTAGTGAAGCCGAACAACGAGCCGGACGCAGAATCGAACGGTTGCTCGCGGCTCGGAACGATAGTTACAATTAGGATAATAACCATAACAATAATCATAATCAAACGCCTGGGGTTATTTACCGCCGAGACCGAATTTCATAAATATTAGCTCCTTGCCTTTGGACAGGATATCACCGCCCGGTGCCGCCATCTCCTGGATCTTGCCCATGATGTTCGGACCGCCGGGCTGTTGCTGCTGTTGCTGCTGACCCGGCTGGCCACCGGGTTGTTGCTGCATTGGTTGCTGCTGCTGCTGCTGCTGCTGTTGCTGCTGTTGGCCGCCGCCCATACCGAAGCCACCGAACGGGCCGGACGATTGTTGTTGCTGCATCGGTTGCTGCTGTTGCTGGGCGGCGGGCTTTTTGCCGAACAGGCCACCGGTAGCGGCACCGGCCGCACCGGACAGCAGATTCGACGCGGTGGAAAACACCCCACCGGAGGAGGCGGTCGTGGTCGGTGTCGGTTGCTGCTGTTGCTGCTGCATCATCGGTTGCTGCTGCTGCTGCAGGTGGGACTGTTGCATCATCGGTTGCTGCTGTTGCTGGTTGTTACGCATCTGTTGCTGCATCGGTTGCTGCATCTGTTGCATCGGTGTTTGTTGCTGCTGCTGCTGCATACCGGTCATGCCGCCGACATTACCACCGATCCCTATCCCTTGACCGATCATCCCGCCTATCCCCGACATCCCCTAGAAAACCCCACCAACTGCGTTAGTATGCGAAACACTCGGAAATGGAATACACATCGAACACTCGCTACTGCTGTGCTCCTTCCCCAATTAACCCCAAACCAGCCCCCGCGCAGAGAGTGACAGAGAGACAGAGAGATAGAAAATAAACAGACATGTCGACATACACATTTAACTGTCCATAAACAAGGGGAATGTGTGTGTTTGTGTGTGTTCTTTTTAAGTGTGTCTTCGGGTGTGGGTGTGCATATTTGTGTCGGTATTGTTGGTATTCCTGGCCGTAGTATAGTAATACCTCAATAAGATGGAGCTCCTTTCGTTAGCTGAGGAAAGGCTGGTAAGCTGTACACTCCTATCTGGTTCTGTTGGTTTAGAGTGTTCTAGGAAACGAAATTACCAAATCTAACTAAGACTGAACTAACGGAAGGAAACAAAACAAAATCTCTACATCAAAACAATTATCACTAGAAGCAACAAAATGCTTGAAGTGAAAGTTAAATAAAAAAAAAACATCATTTCACCTTTCCGGAAACGATTTGCCTCTCTTCTGAAATGCATCAAGTGTTGGTAAACCATGCATCAAATCATGCCACCACCAGTGGCTGCATGGAAACGGCACGGCATGTTCGTTCTATGCACTAACAGTAACACGCTACGCAACGAGAATGGAGAAATGGAGCAGTAACCAAACTTTTCATTGAAACATTAACATGAAAGCGGTTCACAAAAACAGTGAAGCTATATGGATGTAACAGATGTGTGCACTTACGGTTGACAAGAAGTGTGGCAATCACCGTTCCGATGCTAAAACGTTTCAGCGGTTTCGAATGGAACGAATAGCAGGGAATATGATGGGCGTTTCCGAACGAACGAACGAACGAACTTTAAAGTTGAAATTCAACTTTGAACAAAATGTAACCAACATAGGAAAAGAAAGAAGAATATTCAACAAATTCCAAAGCTGAAAGCTAGGTGTAACTCTAAACCGCTAAACACCATTTGGCGAAACCGTTCTACAAAGAAAACTCCCTACCGTAAGCTGAATCTGGTAAGTGTGAACGAACTGTCATACGAACTTGTTATGTAGGAAAGAAAGGACTTTTTTTAATAAAGCAATGTAAACAAGAGTACAGGAAAGAGGAAAATTTCAAAAGAGGCGAGAAAGAGGTGTGAAAAAGGTGATAATAGAAAAGGGAAATAGAAAAAGGAAAGGAAACCAAAACATAAAAATACGTATACTAAACGTGAAAGCAATAGTTGAAACAAACATTGAACAATCAGTAAAAGAGTAAGATATTTAAACTAGCGATCTAACACACAAGTTTTTGTGTGTGTGTGTGTGTGTTTTCCTTAAGGTAAAACAAGTAAAAGAAAAAAAAACACTAATCAAACTAAATCAAACAAACGAACTAACGGACTAATTAACGTGCGCACTGGAAACGTACATTAATGGAGCATTATGACTTTATGGTGAGCTTCTGTTCACTAAAGAAGGTGCAAAGAATGATTATCAAATGAACATAATCGGTTCACGCGTTTCGTACTGTACAGCACAGTACAAACGATCCGGCTGTTGTGGTTCAGGGCGGAGCTCGACAAGCTGTAGGTAGGAGTTGGAATCGGAAAAGTGACATTTAAAGGACAATATCTACTGGTGGAAAAAGGGAAAACGGTGGTGTCAGTAGGCGAGTGGGATGTAGACGTCACGGAAGTGTACTCGGATTTCCAGTTCATAAGTTCGCGCACAAACCTTCTTCCAGTTAAAGTTCTGCTGGCACACGGTTCGAGCACGTAAAGTGTGTCCCCGTCTTGTAAGACGGGTTTTTAGTGGCCGGAGCTGTTGCAACGTAATCGTTTAAAATACGTGCCCTGCAGCATTTCTAAAGCTGGATGCAAGCCATTACGAATTCTGTACGTACTCGAACAAAAAAAAAACCAATCAACGTTTAACAGCAAGTGTACAAGATGGAGAAAAAGTAAGCTCTCTCCCCGAACGCATGTAACCGGTGTAACTCATTTGCATGAAAATTCAATTTAAAACTTTCCACCAACTGCACCTAGCACGACCCGCATATGCACCCGGCGTGGCGTCGGGAAGTAGCGTTTGAGAGCAACGGTGCTTGTTGGTGCACTTGATTCGATTTCGTATGGATTGTCCGTGCTTATTTGCCGGTCCAGCCATCCTTTAGCAGATAGCACTGGCACTGGCACTGGTGGCACAGTCGCAACGGTTTGCAGCCGGGAAGACATTTAAATTCAATTCCCGTCGCGCGCGGACATTTGCAAGAACCATGCGAAGGACCGGTGGTCTATTCACCATCACTCATTACGGTCGGTGTCGTGCTGGTACGGTCTAACCGTGAGACAGCGCCCTAAATAGTTTAATTTTGTGTACCACGGTTGCGATGGAAAAGCGCCGAACAAAAAAGGGAAACAGGTGTCTGTGTCGGACTAAAAACTGTCGGGTTCGTCGCTTACAAACACTTGAAAAGTCTCCGTCTGCCGTCGAAGGGAACTGCACAGTGAGAGATTTACAGTGACATCGTTTTTTTGAGGGGTTGTTGCTGCCTTAGAGGGAATGATTACAAAGTTTTAAGGAAAATCAAGTAGAATCTCTTCACATCTTCAGTATGTTACAATGGTGTTGCGTGTGCGCTTTCAATGGAAGATGTATGCAAGTAACTGGACACAGATCGTCTATTTGGGTACGTGTCGGTGTATTTCTTGGTCGTATTATTACAGCTTCTGTACCCTCCCGGGACTGAATGATGCATAAAAGAAGCAAGTGTATACGCAAATAACGGAAATGAATCGTTTTGGCTAGGTAAAGCTTTCGTAAACGATGTTAACGTAAACAATTTTAAATAAGTAAAATAGTAAGATAAAAATAAATGGTAATAAAGTAATCAAATTATAAAAGTTTAATGCGAACTTCTAACATAATCAAGAACACATGGTTTAGTGCCAAAAGGTCCTAATGAGCCAATTGGTTTTTTTTTTGTTTCTAGATTGCAAAAGTTTACATGAACGCTTTACAAATCTGTGGAAATAACGATTAGGAAAACAAATTTGCAAACAGATTTAATTTCATGCCAGTACAAAGAAACACACTAGAGAATCGGAAAAAGTTATTCTTTTGCAAGAAACATTCTAACACCAGAGCACGTACGTTCTACGGATTGCAGAATTGAACACTTGCTATATTGACAGTGGGTTGGGTGGGTAATCAAACCAAAGCAAAGTTTGATTTGTGGCTTTTGTAAGGTAAGGTGTAAGTTTTTATACAATCTAGAAGATCCAAAAGTTTACTATAGATGCAAATTTTAATAACTTTATACGAGCAGATATTGAATGTTAGTTGTCTTAAACTCTGTCGAATAAGAGAAACGAGACTTTCTATCATGATCTCGCTTCCTAATCGTGACAGCTCGTCGTTAATAAATGGCGTATCATAAATATTCTTTCGCCAGCCTGGTCACACCACCAGCATTATGACACATATGTGTGCAATGTGAACCACATCACCAAAAATCCATTATCGCGACAAAACCGAAAACGACGGTTAGTTAAAAGACTTCGACTTCGACTAATAGCGTCGCAATCGATCTCACGCAACTCCCTGCTTGCGCACCGGCTGTATTGCGCTCGGTAACGTATCCGGTTTCAAGCTGGTGCAAAGCTGCCCTTTTGTTCGCATTCGAGCGCAGCAGCAGTGCCGTCCTGGTGCGGAACGCGCCGGATAGCTGATAGCCGACCCGAAAAGACAATTGACAATAAAAATTGATGCGACCCTCCTCCTTCCGTTTTCGCTTTATTGAGCACCGGGGGAGACCCCCCGGAGGGGGTGAAGAAGGGAATGGGGCAACGGTAACGAGACGAAATGCAGGAGAAGAAAATGTTGCTATCCCCTGCTGGGTGTAGCCACTTTCGGCCGCTGCTGCCATCCACCCGGATGGTGATGATATAGGTCGTGACGATACGGCTGACAGCTTGACGAATAGTGATGAATTGAGCGAGTAGGATCGCAAATAAATGTTCACTCTCGGTGCCGGCACCCGCCATCCTTATCAACTGACACCGCGACAAAGATACGACAAGGTCAGGATACTGCCAGCGACACATGACACCCGGGGAGGGGGGGCTCCCAGGATTCGGCAAAGTAACGGACGAACGCCCATAAACGTTTGCCGAGAAATGAGAGAAAAATAATCGAAAAAAGGCGAACATTGGTACGGTGCCGAGGCGAAATCATCTCGAGGAAATGAAATATCGTAAACTAGGGGCACGCTGCTAGGCTGCTGTGCTTTGCCATTAATGGTTTGTCTTGGTGCGGTGTCTTGCGCGGTAGTCCATCGCGGGCAGTGCAGGGTGTCATGATAAATCGGATATTTTCTGATGGAATATGCATCGATTGTTTGCTAAAGTGAGCTGTTTTTTTTTTTTTGCTTTGGATGTTCCAGCGAACATTTTTTCCAAATCTTCCAAACATAGTTGCTTCTAAACAGCGAAAAAAGAATCTTCCATCTTCCACAACTTAGTACATATTTGGGATGTGGCTTGGGCTGCACTATTAACCACGTTTCAAAAAAAATTTACTTCAACACGTTTTTACAACAAAAAAAGGAAGTTTATCGTTATGTAGGATACTATATCTTGAGCATTGTACACGAGTGTTCCGTTGCATCCTGCTGCAATGGTCGGCATGGGCGGTGTCATGTGTCTCTTCGTTAACTGTACAAGAGTTTCGCAGCGGTATTAGATCTCGAAACACGCGCCTTATGTTGTGTAGTATGGTGCAAACGTGGTAAAGGTGGGATAAAAGGGTGGGTCAAACGCCACTAGTCACTACGGTACCATCGATTTTACAACTCTACTACTACAACAACGCATTTGCTACGCGAAAACGAAATGGGGATGGAGGTGTGTTGTACACACAAAGGAAAATTAAAATACGAGCAAAGTCGACACGGTACAATCGGAGATACGAACAAATACAAACAGTCACACATACAGACGCACGCACACAAACTGACAGCTAGACAACGAAACACACTTACATCGATGTCCGTGCCATTCCACTGTTTCGGCACGAGGACAACAACAGGTGAGGGTACTCTTTTTTTTCGCAAAAGAGTTGCAAAACGGGAAGCTGATTGTGCCAACATTTAGTTACATGAACCAAGGATCATTTGATGCCGAAAGAAGTACTGAATACAAGTTGAAGGTAAATGGTGACGACTTTAGTGATATTAGTTCTAGTACTTAGTACTTGGTCACTTGGTGCTTTTGGAAGTGTGGAGTTGAAGATTTAAGATAAACATGAAGGCAAACTTGACCAAAACGTTTTAGTTTGTGTGCAAATTCTGGCACGATTCGTGAAGAAAAACCAGTTACTTGAGTTCATCCAGCATCCAGTAGATAGTAAATAGATTATGCTCGCTATAGGCACAGCTAAACCAGGCAAATAAGAAGACAGATAGAGAAGGAGAGCGAGATAGAAATAAACAAATGGAAATAAGTGGCAAACGGACAGTCAGGCAGACAAGTAGCAGACAGGAAAGTAACACATAGGTTTGACAGAGGCAGGCCAGACAATTAAATGGACAGCATGTTCACAGTTCTACCAGCACATAGACTTCCCTGCCCATGGTACCAATTGCGGTGTCTTCTGTTCTGTGGGTAGTCGGTGAGTAAGAGAAAGAGCTCGGTACAGAGGTAGACCTGTTTGAATTCTGTTTGTTGTTATAACGTTTCAGTATCGGCGTACTACGAATATGGTATATCACGTGTGGTTAAAAGTTTCATTGTGTTCGAAACTGGTCTGTGATAGCGTAGCGTGGCTGTGGCACTGTGAATGTAATGGTATTGTAAAATTGATTAATCGTCTAATCGATTAAGCCCCACTTTAACATGAAGCCGAGCGAATGCCGCAAATGCACTGCAAGCAACGTTTCCGTGCATTGTTTTGTAAAGCATTCCATTTGAAGTGCATTTACTTTCAATATGTGTTTTTTGCGGTAGGCTGAGCTTTTTCTTTGTAAGGGCAAACAATTTGCGTAACTTTTTTTTCGAACAGGACTAATCGAACTCGAAAACAGAGACTAATAACGAGCTAAACAAACATAAATGCGTGTAAAGTAAAGGATTCATATGTATGTTATCAACGAAAGTGTTTGTACTTAGTGGCTTGTTTTTTAGTTCGACATCGTTTATCTCACTCTTAGCTTCTTTCGTTTACGGAAAGGTGCAAAATAATAGTATGTAAAACATTACCAGTGATAGATAACGTTAGAAAAGAATCGTTCACTAAAAGCACAACATCGGGCCGTTACTCAAGAAAGAAAATAAAAACAACAACAATCTGAGTACTGGAAAGCCATTTGTGCAGAATAAACAAGAACACTGAAAGAATATACTTCGTACAACGGAAAGAAAGTAATCTTTACCGTAACATCAGAGACATCAAGTCATAACCAGATATAGAGCGAGTGAGCAGAGTTAAGTAAATGTCGAAATTCGAACACTCAAAACAAAATACAGTCATAAATGGCATTCTACTCAACAGCGTTACAACAAAACAAAAGTATTTTATACGAGATCCTAGTAGAGTTGAGTATCATTAAAACAATTTGAAAGCACGAACAAACATCTCGTTAGACAATGTTGACCAAATTGATGTTGAAATCAAATGTAAGTGACGATCATAGCGCATTCAATGGTTAAAACGAGAAAAGAATATAAAACTTCGTATGAATCGCAAAGGCAAGGAAAGCTTCCATTTTGAAGTTTAAATAAAAAACAGTTTTTCATTAAAAGAGAGCCAATAGTTGTGTCAATTAAACTTGATAACATTACTGGACCAAACAGTTATCGACAACAGGCAGCCATGTAACGAACCAAAGAAGAGAGAAACGAATGACACAAGAACGCTTAGCAGAAATGGAACGATATGGTAGACTCGTTCATGAAAAGATGACATCTAAAAAACAAAACAGCCATAACACATTAGAGCCAATATTGAGTTTTAGGTATGACAGAAAGTATCTAATCGAATTGATTTGTCGAAAAGAAAAGGGAAACAAGAAATAGGCGCCCTTTTGAAAACGAAGTTGAGACAATGCTACATCGAATACGAAGTGTGACAGAGCAGTAAGCCAATACTATAGTAACAATAACGAGATGAACCAACAAAAAGATCAAATTAAAAAAAAATCCCGTGACTAGAACAAGGATAAAAGGGGAAAAAACAGAAAAACAAACAAAACACATTTCCTACAGCCAACGATAAGTCCTCGCAGCAGTTGCGAAGGATTTGTTACCGCCTTTTTAGTTGACCCTGGTGGTTTATTTTATTTTTTTAATGTTTGCAGGCATGAGGCGAGCCTGTGTTTTTCTTGCTTTAATGATAGTTTATCTAAATCATTGTGGTGCTTTGTTATTGTGTAGATGATGTAGTTTGTTTGCGAAAACAATACAAAACAAAACCATTTGCTGTGTGATAATATGTAGGTTGTCTTATACTGTAGCCGACAGTGGTTCTGTACGCAATCGACAAGGCACGTTATTCTCTGGTTCTCGGCGATTAGGGTAGGAGGCACAAGTAGCGAATGTTTCGTAGGGGGTTGTGCGACAGTTTTTGGTTGATTCGTTCTGTGACTTTTCTCTTGCTGTTACGTTCAGAACAATAGAGAGGAGAGAAAGCAAAAAAGAAAACGGAACAAGCGCAAGTAGAAAATTAAACGGCCAATAATGAATTTCGTTTCCAATCAGATGTGCCAGCACGTGTTGTACTATGTTCTTTTTTTTATGGCAAATTTTGTGTTTGGTTTAGTATTTTAAATAGCATCAATTGCTTTCATAGCGTTAAAAGCTGCTAGCGCCTAATGTCAGCCACAGGGCAAGGAAATTCACAATTAACGTTTTATTTTCTTTCCGCCACAAGCCTCGTCAATGGGGCATGATTGTGTTTCGTTTTTTTTTCTTCCAAATCTCTGCCCTATTCTTGCACTTGGATCCCTTCGCATTGGTCAGTCCTCACACTGGAGATCGCAAGAGCTACTGTCTTAAGTGGCTTCGGTTCACTTAATCTCAGTTACTGTATCGTTGTTTTTTTTTTTCAATGACTTGACTCTAGAGTAGTAGTTACCTGGGGTTGGTGATCGGGGGCAGGGTGACCCATGTTGTCTAACAGTGTAGGGGAAGAAGGGCGAGCATCTAACAACGAACAACATAAAGACTTAACATTTACCACAGCAGAGCAGAGAAATCGTAAAAGATAAATGAATAGTACAGCTGTCTTGAACGGGAGTTCGATAAGTGTGAGCGATGCGTCTGTCAGGCTGGTTTTTCCACTCTCAATATTATTCTCCATGGGAGACACTTAGCAAGATTCCTGTTAAGCTTTCCTGATGTTATTGACGTAATTTTTAAAGCTTTTTATTTGTGAACTCTCATAGAGTCCCAACACCCTTCTCAATACTCCCGTTTGAGACAACTGCCTGAAAGGGTTGGAATTATCATGATAAAGTAAAAATTAGAGTTAAGAATCAGTAAAGAAACCATGTAACGGAAGTAACAGAGTAAACAGAATGCAAATGTGTGTAAGGTAATGGAGAGAAGTTTGAGAAATAGAGCAAAACGTGTCTAGTAAACAGTTTCAAATATCATTATGGAAGAGAGGGAAAGAATTGGGATTTGATCCGGTACATATCAACAAAATGGCAAAAATTCATATAATTATATTCATCTATATATATTTATATATATATATATTAGTGTGAGTGTATGAAAAGCGATGCAATGGAAAGTTTAGGAGATAGAGAAACTATGACAGAAAACCGAACGAGAAAACTATTTCTTCACTTGGCAAACATGATTAGAAAGGAATTGATTGAAGAAATATAAACAAAAGAAAGGTAGCAAAACCCAACAGAAACAAACCATAACACAAAACGTAACATAATCCACGACACACGAGATGCGAAAGGAGGATCAGTAAAGCCAGGTTAGTTTGAGAAAAGAAAGCCAACAGGAGACAATAAATTTGAAGAGAAAATCAAACTATAGTAGAAGTAGTAGTAGTAGTAGTAGTATTAGTACGATACAGGAGAGGAGATTGGTTGAAAATGGTGCGTACACTGAACATTTAAAGCTTTTTAGTTGATTTACGTTGAGGTTGCTTTGAGGTTGAGTGTCGAAACACGGAGTCATCGGGATCGTTTAGTGTTCGCTTCAGTAAGTTTGCTCTTATTATTGTGTTAGCATACGGTTAAAACGATAAAAAAGAAAACATTCTATCCAATCGATCGATAGAACTACCGATGGATCTCTATTCGTTCACGGCATTCCAGCGTCATTAGAATACGACCAGTCGTTGATAAATAGTGCTACCTGGTTCCTCTTTGAACGAAGAAGTCGATAACGCAACGTAGTAAACACATTGGAAAAGCGAAAATGAAAAGAAATCAAGCAATCGTGTACTGGTGGTAAACAGAACGGAATAACTTCACTTTTCGTCTGTGTGCTTTCGCAGTGGACAGTGTGCAGAAGGCGCTTGTTATACGAACTTTGCAATGTTACTGCTCAGTTAGCGTTTGTTTTATTTTTCTGCTGCACTATTGCTGTGGCTGGGTTTGGTTCGAAACATTTCAGTGTTCTTTTTTTATCAGTGTTTGATTTAACAGCTTGGTGTTACACACGTGATCGTGTTAGTACTATTGCTAGCAGACAGCGTTTTAGAGCTCATTCAAACACTAGTTCCATTCCTCACGAAGAAAGTTCAACATCCAAGACAACATTAAAAATTTACTCACTTCACACTCCTACATCGAAGTTACGCTATTCGAATGATTCGTACGCAAGGAAGACGTCCCTGCCAACCCATTAACCGTGAATGGCATTCAACACAATCGACTATTGCAAAGTGCTCTTAATGTTAACTGAGTTAAACGAAAAAGAAACAAAGTAAACCAAACTAAATTAATAACTAAATCGTTTGCGCGAATGGCAAATAATCCAGTTAATAAACTGATACGGTATAGATAAAGAAATAGGGTTAAAGAAGATCAATACCCAGAATCGACTCGTGTAGTTAAACACTCAACAGGTGAGAGGTTGATTGGTCATACGTTGACTATTCGAAGGGCAATTATTTCTGCGAGTGTCTGTGACGTACGTTTTTTTTTCTCACTCTCCCTTGTTTACTGCAGTTTATGTAGCACTGAGAGTGGATTGTAAAAGACTGAAAATGTTCAGTGTTTCTAGTGAAATTTTCCTTAAAACATTCTGATACTATTTCATTCCTCAATGAGGGGTTTTTCTTTTTGTTGGTGAATAGTGACTGGTGAATGGGGCAAAATGTGGGTGAGTTAAACCGGGTGTTTGGGAGATGGGCGAGAGGAACGCCCGGAGGGGTGGTGTTTTGGTGGTGGTGGTGGCGGTGTATGTTAATTGACGCTATGAGTTGATGGACACACGAAACGATGGAAACGAACTCCTGTAACCATCGGCTCCGGTAACAATGCGTATGGTGTGCGGTATCACGTGGGGGCAATTTCAAAAACCGTTCACGATTAACAGTGAGTGAAAATGTGGTGGATCAGTGTGTATGTGTCGCTGTGAATGTGTCGAAGCGAAGGGGGAGCTATCGAAACCATACACAGGTGGAACGACTCGGAAGGGAAGAGTAAATTTGTACGTAAAAGAAAATGGATAAGGTTGGGTAATGTAGGACCCAGTAGCACTAGGCATTCGCTACCGGTGTGGGATTACTATAGGATACTAAGATATGAAAAAAAGATGAAAAGTGAAGCTGTGTGATTAGCAACAAGAAGATATTGCGCTTATAGTATTAAGAACTAAATAAAACTTATGCCAGTGATAAAAAACTTGGGCATCTCTTGAAGGATTATTAGCATAAACTCATACTTAAAAAGAAAGTAACTAAGTTTACAATAATATAATAAAAGAAAAAAAAACGTTACTCGTTATTGAAATGCATACTAAAAATGGAAAACTAAAAGAACTTCAAAGCACTTGAAGCGGATCAAAGAAAAAAAATGGCTAATTTAAAGAGCAGTAGAACAGATATGTTAAAGAGATAAGTTAAATAAAACCTAGAAATTACTTGTGAATTGATTCAGACAAACAAAAAATAGAAAGACAATTATATAAAGTGTAAGAGAAAATAAGAACCCCTCAGCAGGGCTCATAGCAGATAACAAGATAGTAGCAAACAGTAGTGTAAACGGCACAGATGGATAAACGTGTTCGGAAAACCGGGGATAAACTGAAACGTTGGGAGGCGGGAACGGGGAACGGTAGGAAACAATCGAAAGTAAAGGTCTCGAAACACTACCGAAAAACGAAACTGGGAGCGGAACTAGCTAGCGGAACATACCTTTGCGATGCGGACCCCGTTGGCTCATGCCACCCATGCCGCCCATCATGGCGTCCCGCGGTGGCGGCGGAGGCCCACGGGCCCCCGGTCCGATCCCTCGGCCGCGGTTGTTGTTGCTGTTGAGCGTGCGCTGGGCGAGATTGTTGCCGGCCGGGCCCTGCTGGCTGTACTGGTCCGGCGCTTCCGTGAGGAAGTTGGACGGCACCAGCCCGCGCACCCCGTCCAGCTCACCCATGTAGAAACCGTCCTCGTCCATATCGCCATACACTAGTATGACGGCACCGGTTTGGAAACTCAGTTCCACCTGCAGTGAGGGGGGAGTGGGAAAGAAATTGGGGTAGAGCCACATAAGTCAATTACGAATGCCACTACGGGATGAATTTTGCGTTCACTGATCTGTGGGTCATGGTCGACCGGATCCGAGCTGTGGTGTTGGATGCGTGATCGGTTCCGGTTTGGCCCGGTGCCCCGGCCAGGGCACAGGACAGCCCCGGGCGGTTGGAGTGTTGAGGTGTATCGCGAGGATAATTGTTGGATTTGATTTTTGGCTTGGCTAGACCCCAGTTTTCTGTTCCATGGGAGGAACACATGGTCTCACACGCTAAGTCTAACTGAAGGAACGCTAGGCGTTTCCGTTCGTTGGATATCGCTAGGTGATATAGAGAAAGGTACTAGAATTGTGATTGAAAAGTCAGTAAGCAACCATGCAACATGCAGCGTAAAGAAAGGGACAGAACGGAAAGTGGAAAAAACCAGAAAGTATAAAAACTGACACAGACGAACGGATAGAACGTTTCAATTGACTTGAAGCTGTCAGATCCTCAAACGTGTTTCTTTGGTCCCTGCCTGGAAGAATGCATCACCGAATGCCTGTGGTAACCCGAGACGTCTTAGACCCCGTCGTCGGTTTACCGCTAAAGGATACAATGTAACCTGCACTACCTGCGTGATAGGAAGCGTGATGCGTGACCTCGTTTGGTCGTGGGTGTGAAAGTGTATCGGTTACTTGGTAGCACGGTGACTCAGTATGGCTAGACGGTCGGCAAACGGTACTAGGAAGGCCGTTGCCGAATATTTCCGGTGGTATGAGCAGTATGGCGTGCGATACATGATAGTCTAGGGCCTCACCTCGGCATCCACGTTCGGGCTCAGTTCCTGCGGATCGTAATCGTACAGCGCGATCATCCGCTTCACCGGCATGTTGGCGTAGATGTCACCCCAACGCTCTCGGCTAATTCCGCGCACCGACGGACCCACGCCACCCTGCGCACCGTCCTCAATCTCCTGCACCATGTTGTGCGGTACGAAACCACGGCGGCCACGCAGCTCACCCCAGTAAAAACCGTCCGGATCCTTCTCGCCGTACACCTGTGCCGGGAGGAAAAAAAAGGAGTTTAAGTATCCCGCATCCACCTGCTGACGAGGTCGTCTAAGGCCCTTCTCACCTTGATCGTGTCACCCTCATTAAATGGCAGCTCTTCTTCGCACGCGTCCGGATTGGGGCTCATCGTGGCCGGATCGTAATCGAACAGCGCAAGGAAATATCTCGGCTTCTTGGACGCTCCGACCAGGTGCGGTGGATACGGTTGCATACTTTGTGGCGTCATCTGCTGTCCCGGCCCAACGCCACCCTGTGCCATTCTTTGTTGCTGCTGCTGTTGCTGCTGCTGCTGCTGTTGGGTGGGCATCGGCTGGTTCGGGTTCATCGGTCGTTGCTGGTTGGGGTTCCGGTTCATGCCGGCTTGTTGCTGTTGCTGCTGCTGTCCGCCCATACCCGGCTGCGATTGTCCCGGACCCGTGTTGCCGTAGTACTGTTGGTTTGGTCCTTGCGGGTTCTGCTGCCGCCCGGCTGGATTACCGGCCATGCCTTGATTGCGATAGCCCTTCGATGGTATAATTGGGTTGAGGGTGATAAGTGACAAGAAGAAAAGAACATTATTATAGCAACCAATTAACGGCACCTGATAGGAGACGGAAGATGGATGAATTTCAACAACTGAAACGGAACGCGTTGCTCAACGGCATACAACATCAACTGCTGCAGTTTGCAAGCAAATATACAGATACACACACACAGAGAGAGAGAGATACATTCAGGACGGTTGATTAAAAGGTCATCATTACCGCGGAGCAAAGAAAAAACCAACGTAAGTACACAGAACTGAGGAGCGAAAAAGCGTCAGCATTACAGTGGTTCACTATAATGTTGCTCGAGATGAGTTTACACAAACATCGCAGGTGTACGCATAGAACTGAACAAAACAAAAGAGAACACAACAGAACAGAATTCCTCTGCGTGTGGAATATACTGGGCACTACGTGAAACTGACGACGTGACGTGGGACTTGAAGTCCACTGAGGGAAGAATTCGAGGTCTACCGATTTATCATTGATACTGTGTTGAGCTGACAAGCATTCGATGAAATAGGGTCAATGTCCGGTGAATGTAATGCTGTACATAGATACACACACGATATTTACAAAATAGTATGCATATCACTTTAGTACTCGAGCTGACGGTGCTGCTAGCTACGGGTTTTACCATGGAAGATCGGAAATGACGATGACATCATGTAGAGTTGGATGTTCAGTGCACAGTAGGGACAGCCTCGGTGAGGTATTGCCGTCCAGGGTGTGTTAGTAGTAGTACGTTACCAGGGGATGGTGGCTTATGGCGCAGAATTAGTGAATTTCAACAGTTCAACTGATGCGCCGGGCGAAGCGTGTTAACTACATAGCCATGCGGTGGTTGGGTTGTGTCGAATGATACGGCCAAAGGTACTGCAACGTGTGTTTGGATGGGGGGGTTTGGGTACGAGGGCAAGGGAGAAGTTCCGGATAACCTCACACTCAGTGTGCCGAACTTCCTGAGGTCTTTGCAAAACGACAACGAGGATAGCATGTGCTGTATGTACAGATTAAAATGATTACATTGTACGAAAGGTACAAAGCAGCGGCCACATATACACACACAAATATACACTCACACTTGTGTAG